>NC_134485.1:312236558-312836558 GCF_040206685.1 Ascaphus truei
TAACTGTGTGTATATATATATATGTAAATATATATATATATATATATATATATATATATATATATATATATATAAAGATATAAGAAAAAAAGCGCCAAATCTTAGTGCATTACTGTGCAAAATCGATATATTTAATTCCCAAAAATCTCAATAAAAATGAACTCACAAACATAAAACATTTAAAAGCATTGTATGAGTAATACTCATGCTCCTAGGACCAGGAAACGCTGCTTTGCTGCTGTAGTCCCTCCGTGACTCCACTGGAACAGAATGCTGCCTCCGTTGTTCACTGCCTGCAGGAACTGACGTATCAGGCGCTCCACGATGGTCTCTCACCCGGTACACACCACCAGATGATCTTTAGTTCCCACCGGGGACGGTAGATGCCGCAGACCAGCGGATGACGTCACGGGAATCGTCCAAGATTCCGGACCGGTACAGATTCTCAGCAGTTCAAATGGCAAGCGTTGGAAAGTCCACTGCACACCTTCCCTACGCGTTTCATCAGATTGACTGACTTCTTCAAGAACAACGGAGGCAGCATTCTGTTCCAGTGGAGTCACGGAGGGACTACAGCAGCAAAGCAGCATTTCCTGGTCCTAGGAGCATGAGTATTACTCATACAATGCTTTTAAATGTTTTATGTTTGTGAGTTCATTTTTATTGAGATTTTTGCACAGTATTGCACTAGGATTTGGCGCTTTTTTCTTATATCTTTCTATGCAGGTGGAGAGGGAAGTCGTTGTGCCCTTGTAAAGAAGCTGCCTGTCGGTCATAATAGTGCTACTGTTACTCCCCAATTATTGGACTTATTTGTTGGACTCTAGAGGACTATCTGCATTGAGCAGATTAAGGAAAGTTCACAGCACCACACATTTTTTTGTTTAAATTGTATTTTTTAGTTCTTTGATTAGACATTCATTATGCACTATTGGTATATTAATTAATCTCATTATTTAAGGATATATTGTATTATTTTATCATTATATTAATTCATTAATATTGTGTCTATATATTATTAATCCACTAATAGTCTAATTATAGATACCCTATATTTCTGGCTATTCACACACGAGCGCAGACCTTCATTGTATATATTATATATATATATATATATATATATATATATATATATATATATATATATAAATGTGTGTGTGTGTGTAGAAGAGTGACCTAGGCGCAAATCAGACAGGGAAAGAAGAAACACAAAAAAGGAATCATAGGGCAGTATATCAAGTATTACACAGACTATATGATGGTAAGAGATGCGCTTACTCAGGTAAGTAGTTTTAAAGCCTGTAATCCTCTATGGGACTCACGAACACAGCTACTGCAGCTCTTCTTCTTGGCCTCTGGATCTCTGGGATTTCTTCCATAGGGACACAGCAGCTGGCTACAGTAGAGTCCCATAGAGGATTACAGGCTTTAAAACTACTTACCTGAGTAAGCGCATCTCTTACCATCATATAGTCTGTGTAATACTTGATATACTGCCCTATGATTCCTTTTTTGTGTTTCTTCTTTCCCTGTCTGATTTGCGCCTAGGTCACTCTTCTACACACCTTCAACACGGCATTTGTGGAGCGTTTGTGGAGCCGCAGACCTAATTGGCTGCAGTTCATAGGGTGTATATATACAGTGGTCGACAAATCACCAAAAAATCTACTCGCCGAACAAAAAAATCTACTCGCCACCTAGTACCACACGTGTGCTGCTTGGGTCAATAGGAGCTCGCCACGATGTTAAATCCACTCGCCCGGGATGTGCAAATGTATAGGTTTGTCGAACACAGAGAGAGAGAGAGAGAGAGAGAGAGAGAGAGAGAGAGAGAGAGAGAGAGAGAGAGAGAGAGAGAGAGAGAGAGAGAGAGAGAGAGAGAGAGAGAGAGAGAGAGAGAGAGAGAGAGAGAGAGAGAGAGAAAGAGAGAGAGAAAGAGAGAGTGAAAGAGAGAGTGAAAGAGAGAAATCTGTTCATCATAGCACAGTTGATGATTACACACATTGTTATTTTAATTAAGAGTAAACTTGTCTTGCTCATTTTGATTGCCTAAGCAGCAAGTAAAGTTTCGATTCCTGTGAAAAGAGGGTATCTTAGACAAAGAATCTCAGCCAATTATTGTAACAAATTTCTTGTGGGAGAAAAACAAGGCGTATAAATGTTCGGTTGTATTCTAACCTTGGAAAATACCGCAAAGATAATATGTAACTATTCACACATTCAGCAGTCATCCTTATGCTTTCAACTTAGACACTGTACACTTGAAGAGAGAAGAAATGGCAGGACCTTCCACATTTCACAGCCATCCACGTAAATCATACAAATTTTTGATTTATTAAGCAATCAAGTCAACGCCACAGAAAAAGGCAACCGTGGGGGAAATCTATGACTTGATCGTAAACAAATAACCATACTACCAAGAAACAGCTAATCAAAGAAATTTTAAAACTTCTGTACGTTTCACTTTATCCGCAAATGAATGTTTTGAGTGTGTCCCTCATCGTCAAGCTCAACGATACGGCTGCTGGTAGGTTGCTGCATCATTTAAACTTACCATGGAACATGGAACATATCTGCTGTTAAATAGCAAATTTTTGCCTAATGCCAGTTACATAGAAGCCTCACAGACTGTCGCTTCTGCTGATATACCTGCACCGTCCATTCATGAAGACGAGATGCAAGATGGACATACAGTAACTACTATGATATGTTTCGAAACTTATATCGCCAATACGAATGTGGAGGTGAAAACAACCAACAACTGTATGTACCTCCAGATGTCTTGTTTCAAGAAGCCACTGCAGATCCATATGACGGCCTCACGGAGATGTGTGTGAATCAGGATTCAACGGTTGGCTCAACCATGGATGATATTGTTGTGCCTTCCTAAAGCGATTTGTTGCAGCCAAATCAATTTTGACTTCTATAATAATGGTAAATACACATTCCGTTATGCCTTGACTCAAATTATATATGTCACAAATATTATAACATTATCTGCATAATATACACAATTTGTTAGCCAAATGAGTGGATACAGCGTAACATTGCAGACAGCCTTGCATGGAGTGTTCACAAATAGATTATTTCCTATAACAATAGACTACATGACGAACCAGGAGTACACATTGGTGACCGAGTCCTAAATCATTCATTATTATCGATTTGAAACCATCTTTTCTAGATGTTACACTAACTGTAACACACACACACACCTCATTGTTTAGCATTCAACATATAAAAACAATGTGTCGCCCACATGTGACGTGGGAAAGTGATCATGTCCCAAGGCGTCCTTAAAAAGGTTACCGATGCAAGCCCCCCCAACCGACGTGCACGCGTGAAACAGTATTGGCTGTACCCGTAGCTGATTTTTACGGTCAGTGCAGTGTGTCATGCGTGCGCGTCGGGGGGGCGATGTGTGCACAGCACTGGAGGCCAATGTTAATTCGGTGGGAGGGGAGTTTGCGTGCATTTCATGTTGCCTTCACATGACGTCACACGTATTTTGTTCGCTCATTGGCTGATCGTCCGTTTTGGCCGTGGGCACACGTCCGTTTACAAAGTTTAGATATGTACGTGTGTAGAAGTGAATATGTTTCGCTTCCATATTGTATTGTATTGTATTGCATGTCTTTATTTATATAGCGCCAAAAGTGTACTCAGTGCTTCACAAAGAATACAGTACAGGGAATTAAAATGATACAATAAGTGCAGCAAAATCAGACAATAGGAAAGGAAATCCCTGCCCCGAAGAGCTTACAATCTAAGAGGTATGGTGGGAGTCTTACAGAGACAGTAGGTGAGGGAATAAGTGCTGTATGGCAGTGCTTGGCCACAGTGGGTGATAGGAGTGGCTGAGTATGGGACAGTAACCACGAGTGCAGGCTGTTGGGATGCTTTACTTGTGGGGTGAGTTATAAGGTTAGTCAGTATTAAATCAGAAGGTTAACACCATTTACAGGGGAAGAGATGGCAGGCTGCATGGGTGATATCAGGTGTGTGGCTTGGTTCAGGCTTACAGTAGGGTAGATCCCCAGCAGCAGGAAGGAGTAGATAGAAGGGTGTGAATAGAGGATTTGTGTGGGTGCTTTTTATAGAGGAGTAAAGAAGTTGTTGGGAGAGAAGTGTATAAATAATGGTGCCGTGGGGAGTGGGGAAATTTGAGAAGTTCATAGAGTAGTGAGGAAACAGTAAGCAAAAAAAGCAATAGGTAGGGCATGGTGAGATGCAGGATGAGACAGTCCAGGTATTGGAGGATAGGAAGAGTACAAAGAATCATAGCATTTAGAAAATCAAGATCTCACAGCTGCAGAGTTGTTGTTGTGCAGAGTCCAGATCTTCCTCCAATTTCAACTCCAAAATTAACTCCAGACAATTTCAATGTTACACTTTAAAATGTTGCACAGCCATATGATATGCGTACTGCTAGCAGCACCATGGAGGGACATGTATTGAACACACAGCGTACACATCGTTTTGCGCATGCGCTAAGAGTTAGTCCAAACATTCGTGACGTGTGCGCGCAACATACGTTGTGCGCCCACATTATTATGTATGCAGGCACCGGAACAAACATATCAGTAGTAATGCGAACACCGGCATTTGAAACATTAGATAGTTCTATATCTGTACTTTGATCCTTGCAGTTTAAACATATACGTTACTAATGCGTGAATATCCACAATCATATAGAGATGTGTTAAGCGTTGTCATGCTGAAACATAGATAAATGTGCAATCTTTGAACATCATGTGTTTTCTGTATTTCACAGATGTCGAGGATGAATACATGGGACCAATGTATGATTTCAATGGGCCAATTGTTATATTAGATGATTGTGACGACTAGCGAACAACAATTATAATAAATATGTACACTGGCGACACACTTTATTCGAGCTCGGCTAGTCCCACGAATTCGGGTATACCCGGGTGTATTGAGGTTTGTGACTGTTTTCTGCCCGAGTGCATTGAGGTATTTTCCAGGCAGGGATTGAAGCATTTTATTCCCGCTGGCTGCAATACTGCACAGTATATATATATATACTGCATTACAATTCAGGAATTTATGCCATCTGGTAGACACGCGAAGCATTGCAGCCTATTAAATCCTAATCATTATCATTTAACAGATCAGCCGCCCGTCAGCCAGGCATGAACCCAGGCTGGGAAGGCAAACGCAACGGGGCTTGTCAGAGGTGAGGAGCGGCGCATTCCAGGTATCTGCCAGGTACATACTGGGTATTTGCTCGAATAAAGTGTGTCGGTGCAGTAACAATGCTTGCAATGATTGGTGTGCATATTAACAATCACTACATAATGTTATGCTATAGTGCAAATATTTACTATGCACTTAATTATCATAATGATGTTGCTAAGCACTGAATTTAGAACTTATATTGATATTTTTTTATTTTCTACTAACATTATATGTATTGCCATGTGATATATGCAACCAACATTATCACTCAGCAAACACATTAATCTACTATATATTATAATCTAACGTGTGACTTGTCAAAGAACGTAAAGGCTACATAACAACTCGTAGACATTGTATCTGAACGTACACAATAACAATAGAGAGGTGATAGACACTTTTTAATCGTGTGAATGTTATATTATCACCATGTTGTAGTGGGAACCTAACATGCATGAGATAATGAATGTTATGTACAGATCATTAAACCATGAACATTTGTGTGTACATTTCATTCACACGATTAACTATAGTTTAGTGTTATTATTAAACGTTAAACACATACATAGCTAAGTGACGGCGATGATAAAAACAACATTATTATGTAGGTTAATATTATTTCAGGTAGAAATACATGCATGACACAAAAACAGGAACACACACACACACACGATGTTGATGAAATGTGTGCGTATGTAAATGTATACTTCATTTATGTTCATATGTTGACAGTTGTTATAAAGGATCATGATCATTATTATTAAGTAACGTCAATGAAATTAAAATTTACTTAGGAACATTGTAATTGAGTTGAATGATTCTGAACAAAATGGGAATCCAAAGAACTATACTTTGGAATGGTGTTAACATTTTGACAAATGCAACATGTACGTCAAATCAACACACATCTTTCACTTATACATAAACATGTGACAATGTATTAATCAACATGAAGATGAAGTGAGAGAATAAATAATGACATACATTGCAATGTTAATGATGTTTACCACATTTGGGTCATTTCATACAAACATGCATTGAGTGTTAACATCGCTCATGTGCATGAATGGATGATGTTACATTGTAATAATGACATGTTATGTAATGTAGGTAATGATTTTTAAACACACTGTACAATAACCACAAAGTGTAGATAAACGCACGGACACAATACAGAAAGGACATATTTCTATTGTCAGCACTTCTTCATTACGTTCTCTTTAAATATCCTCTAACTATACCTGGATCGAGGTTTGCATATCTTATTACACATGTGAATTCAAATACATACCATGAGCAGTCCTTGGAGTGATATACCTTGAAAAAGAAAACATGAATGAATATACATAATTGTCATGACATGTTCATTAAGGTAAGCAACACACAGAAGTGACACTTTTCTATGTGATATGAAACAAAATATAGAATACGTCAAATATGATCTTAAATACACAATAGTCTACACATCATTGTGACACACATGTCACACTCCAAAAGAAAAATTGTATGTAACCATATTGCACTAGCTATTGGCTATCGACATAGTAGGTTTATTGTGTATGCATATCCAAAAATAGCATGTACTGAAAATATAGATTTAGTACACATTATTCCCTCACGTACACACAACACCTTTAAGTGGTAAGAAGTATAATACAACCTGTTGATGAATGACATACCGGTGCCACATGCAATTGTCCACACAGCAGAGAACAGAAAGGTGGGAGAACCATATTCATCTGTTTCCTAAGTGAATGGTATTTGGACACATGTTTTTATCATTACAATGAATTAATACATATATGTAGTACTATGAACATATATGTATTTGCTTACATGAAAAATATGTGTTTATCACATTACGACATGTCTCCACACCACTGTCTGTTTGCTCAGTGTCAGCTGGTAAATTTACGGGATGCTCCTCCTCCAAGCCCTGACGTATGTCTGTTTCTAAATTATTGTGGAGTGCCAGATTGTGCAAAATGCAACATGCAATTACAATATCTGACACTTTAGCAGGCTTATATTGAAGTGCCCCACCAGTTCTATCTAAACACCTGAATCTTGTTTTCAGAAGCCCAAATGTCCTCTCTATGACGGATCGTGTAGATATATGTGCCACATTAAACCTCTCCTCTGCTTCAGATTGAGGGTTTGCCAGCGGGGTCAACAGCCACAGCCTAATTTCGTATCCTGAGTCACCTATAATCTATCGGGCACAAATATGAAACAATTTGTGTTAACATTATTACATACAATAGTTCATAGAAAAACAAGATTTGTTTGTTAACACATCATAATATGTACTCACCCACCAGCCAACCAGGTCCAAAATAGCCTTGTTCGAAAGCATGGAAGACTGATGAGTTTCTCAGGATAGAGGAATCGTGACTGGAACCAGGGAATTTGGCTACCACATGCATAATCTTCATCGTGGCATCGCATACCACCTGTACATTCAGTGAATGGTAGTGCTTACGATTGCGGTAAGCATGCTCACTCTGACTAGGCGGGATCAAAGCAACATGGGTGCAATCTATTGCACCCATCACACATGGTATCCCGGCTATGGCAAAAAAGAAATTCCTCACTTCCAGCCACTCTGTGTGCTCTGTAGGAAAATGAATATAATTCCTAGCGCGTCTATTCAGTGCACATAGAAACTGGGTAAAGGCCCGCGAGAATGTAGATTGTGAGACCCCGCCCACTATGCCCACAGTTGTCTGGAATGACGCGGAAGCAAGATAATGTAATGAGCACAGCATTTTAACAAGCCCAGGGACTGCACGACCTCTGGGTGTCACAAAATCTAAATCTACCCGTATCTCTTCATAAAGAGCTAAGATTGCTGATGAACTCAAACGATACCGATTTATGACCTCCTCCTCACTCATCCCATCTAAAATGGTTCTCTCCCTGTACAAACGTGGACGAGGCACAACTTCTCTCCTCTCTCTTCTCCTCTCATCTCCTTGCCCTCTCCCGCGCCCTCGCCCTCGCCCTCTCCCTCTCCTCTCCGCGTCTCTGTCCCTTCCTTGCCCTGTGACATCCTGTCCTCAGCTAGCCTCTCCTCCAACAGAATCTTCATCCGTCTCATGAACAATCGTATCATTTTCAGGTCTGTAGCTGTCAATGCGCAGGTAAGTGCCCTCCTTTAAATACCTATGTGATGATGTCATGTGACTTGATGAAGTGCAAGGTGTTACATTAACATATCCAAGTTATTCACTCCCAACGTGTATCCAGTAGCAATTAAAAGGATTATTTATGTGTGTTCACCAGGCAATCATGATATTTGACAATGATGTAACGTTAAGCTTTGTGCAACAATTTATTCGCAAGAATTTATGTAATGTGTAATGCATGTACCACTTCTGAACGCAACACTCAGGCATCTCATTAGGATACAACCATGACATTGACGTTGAAAAACTACATTGCTACATGTATCATTTCGCATGTTAGTGTCACATGTTCACATTAACTAATTCTTGTGCATATGCATAATTTAATGACATCAGGATACTTGCTATTGATTATGTTTCAATCGTGTAAAAATGAGTAACTATAATAGATCTGTGTATAACTTAGCATGAACTGATTATAATGCATCGTGTACAATGTAAACATGCAATGTTATTGAGTGTCCAATTGCAGACGTCATAAAAAGAGGGAGGTCACAAACTACATGTAAACATGGAAAAAAACAGCTACATTTACATTTGATCATGCGTTACACATTAAAAGCATTCTATAATGTATACCAAAATTACTATACGCTGGATCTGTTAGATGTGTGAAATCTGTTACATCATAGAATAAATTGAAGCACACTTAAGTAACATGTTTCATATTATGTGACCTCTTCCTTTAAGAGTTTACTATAGGAGTTTCCCTTGACACATCATAACATTAAGACTAATGTGACACGCAAAACATCATAACATAGACAAGTACAATGTTCTGCCAATAGTAAACGTAAGCGGTGACACGATGAAGTGAATCACATCGACACTGTAATGCCAAGCACATTTTTATTAGGAGCAATAGAATGTGAACACTCCTATAAAGTTATAAGTCCCCGCTCCATTGACTCCATTGATGTAGAGATGAGCTATTTTTTCTAAGTGCCGTCCCGGCAACCTTGCCGACCCTTCTCCCCTCCAACTTGCCAACTTTAGTTGGCGGGACAAATTGCCGTAGAAATCTCAATTTTAGAGTGCCGATCAGCACCAATAAACTTATCGGGGCTACTAGAATACAGCCGATTTGAAAAAGTGGCGAAAAGTGCCGATAAGTGGGTTGTTTTGCTTAACATTTTATGGGGCCTATTCACTAAGCTTCGATAAATTAAGTGCATTGCCGAGCGACTTTGCATTGTTTTACAGCACTATAAAAAAATGTGTGTTAAACCGGTATTCACTAAGAAAAATCACCATTTTTTAAAAGTTCTGTAAAAAAATGCAAGACCACACTACTTTGTTTGTTTTTTTTCCAAATGTTATTGCACGACTTGTGTTTGCTTAAAATGCTACCTGGAAGAGCGGCACAGAAAGAGCTGCATCTCTGTGCACAGCTCTTACAGATAATCGTGCAGTTTTTATTTAATTTTTAATAATAGAGTATTGATGCAGGGCGTCTCCTGAGCTGAACCGCATTCATTTCAGCCTCGGGGACCACCTGATCCCCGACTTACCGGCCCCGGTATGGGGTGCCGGTATCTCCTGTGTATTTAAATCTCTCGGTCACATGACACGGGGGTTGAAACAAAGCAGGGGAATACCGTCACCCCATACCGGGCCCTTTAACTCGGGGAGCAGGGGGTCCCCGGTGCTGAAATCAAGCAGTTCACCTCAGGAGACCCCTGCTACAATATCCAATTATTAAAATAAAATTAAAAAAAGCTAGCCACTAAAGTAATGAGTCTGCTATAATGTGAATTTTAATAATAGAGTATGGATGCAGGGTGTCTCCTGAGCTGAACCGCATTAATGTTCGGTCCGGGGACCCCCTACTTCCTGAGTTACAGGCCACAGTATTGATTGATTGATTTATAAAATGTTTTTCCAGGAAGTAATACATTGAGAGTTACCTCTCATTTTCAAGTATTTTATTTATTTATTTATAAAATATTTTACCAGGAAGTAATACATTGAGAGTTACCTCGCGTTTTCAAGTATGTCCTGGGCACAGAGTTAAGACAAATAATACATGGTTACAAGTACAGTTACATAAATGAACAGGGTATACATTATATACAAGACATTGCATGCACAGTTAAAGAAAATATATATTATGAGCGTATGAAACAGTTACAGACCAGATTAAAATGTGAGACAGCCTTAGATTTGAAAGAACTTAAACTGGTGGTGGATGTGAGAGTCTCTGGAAGGTTGTTCCAGTTTTGGGGTGCACGGTAGGAGAAGGAGGTACGTCCGGATACTTTGTTGAGCCTTTGGACCATGAACAGTCTTTTGGAGTCTGATCTCAGGTGATAAGTGCTGCATGTGGTAGGAGTGAGGAGCTTGTTCAGGTAGCTGGGTAGCTTGCCCATGAAGAATTTAAAGGCAAGACAGGAAAGGTGAACTTTGCGCCTAGACTCGAGTGTTTACCAATCTAGTTCTTTGAGCATTTCGCAGTGATGTGTGTTGTAGTTGCAATGGAGAACAAAACGACAAATTGAATTGTAGAGGGTGTCAAGTTTGCTACGGTGGGTTTGAGGTGCCGAGCCATATTCTATGTCTCCATAGTCAATAATTGGCATTAGCATCTGCTGTGCGATACGCTTTCTGACCAGGAGACTTAGGGAGGATTTGTTCCTGTAAAGTACCCCTAGTTTGGCATAGGTCTTGGTTGTCAGGGTATCAATGTGCATCCCGAATGTTAAGTGGGAGTCGAACCATAAGCCCAGGTATTTAAAACTAGTGACAGGTGTTAGGGTGGTGTTAGCGTTGGTTCTAATCAGGAGCACAGTCACTGGAAGCTTTACAAATTTTGTCTTGGTCCCAAATTCCATTGTTACAGTCTTGTCAGTGTTTAAAAACAGTTTGTTTTGGGAAATCCAGTTTTCGAGTCTCAAAAAGTCAGACTGAAGTATGTGTTGAAGGTCAGAGAGGTTAAGTATGTCCTGGGCATAGAGTTAAAATGACAAATAATACATGGTTACAAATACAGTTACATAAGTGAACAGGGTATACATTATATACAAGACATTGCATGCACAGTTAGAGATAATATATATTATAGGCGTATATAACAGTTACAGACCAGGTTAAAATGTGAGACAGCCTTAGCTTTGAAACAACTTAGACTGATGGTGGCTGTGAGAGTCTGCGGTAATTGTTCCAGTTTTGGGGTACATGGTAAGAGAAGGATGAGCAGCCGGATACTTTGCTGAACCTTGGGACTATGAACAGTTTTTTGGAGTCAGATCTCAGATGATAAGTGCTGCATGTAGTAGGGGTTAGGTGCCGGTATCTCCGCCATGTTTAAATCTCCCGTGCCATGGCCCACGTGACAGGGAGATGTAAATACTGCAGGGGGATACCGAAACCCCGTACCGGCCCTCTAACTCGGGAAGCAAGGGGTTCCAGGGGCTGAAAATAATGGGGTTCAGTTCAGGAGAACCCCTGCTTCTGTACTCGATTATTAAATTCACATTAGCGGATAGCCGTTAAGGCAATGAAGTGGTTAAGCCACAGTAGCTGGTTTATTGGGAGTACAGGTGTTTGGTGAATGGGAGTACTTGGCCCAGGGTGGGGGGGTTAGGCCTACCAAGAAGGTTGCAGCAGGAGTTAAACCCTAACTCCTAACTATGGTTAGTAATGAAGGGGTTAACCCCTCCCACTACCCACCCAAAAGGCCTTACCACCCACCCTGGCCAAGTACCCCCATTCACCCATCCCCTGTGCCCCAATAAGCTTTAAATTACCTACTACCTACCAATAAACAACAGCTACTATGCACTTCCTCAACCCCCAACAACCTATCCCAACACATACAGTACAGTAATGGGCAACATTCCTATTATCCAAATCTGGATAATAGCGCATTTGCCAATTAAAAATAAATATTGTGACAAACCATGCTCATATTATGGGCATGGTGTACCACTGTGCCAATCAATGGTTAGAAGGGGTGGAGGCTTGGGGTAGTTGTACTGGGGAAGGTGGGTGTCCCGGGTGGTTAGCAGGTGAGGGGGGGGTTAGCCCCTTAATTACTATAGCAGTTACTAACCACTAAGGTGAGTAAGGGGTTAGTGGCCATTAGTTTGTTTTTTTTATTGTAATGTTTCTACCTGAGGAGGATGGGGAGGAGATGGAGGAAGATGAGGATGGCCTTCATCCTGGCAGGGAACACCCCGCGGGGACCCTCGGAGATGAGAGGTCCCACGAGGACCCCCAGGGAAGTGGTAAAACTAAAAAAACTCATTTTATGCATATTGCAATTCCTTTAGCGCCAGACTTTAGCTGGCGAGAAAAGATTGCACGTTTTTATAGTACTATATGCATAATCAGAGTTTAGTAAATAGCAGTTTCTGGAAAAAATGCAATGTCTGCATTTTTTGGCTTAATGCACAGCTTGTTTTAGCCAAACTGTTAAAGTACTATAAAATGCTGTTTTAGTCTATATTGTCCTGTTATCTGAGGTTTGTGAATAGCTACTGTACACAGGCAATATTGCACTATAAGGGCATTTATAGTCACTTATCGAAGCTTAGTGAATTAGCCCTGATGTCTCTCCATAGTACTTAAATACCTTTGAGAGTTTTTACAATAATAACAAATGATTTTTTGATAAGACTGTATGTTCACATTAATTGTTGATCCAGACTTTTACCCCCTGAGAAATGTATGCATTAAAAAAAAATATTCAATGTTCCAATCCTTTGAACACATGGTTGCGTTCCAGTTTCTTTAGTTCTGCTCCCCTGGTGGTTACTTTGATTAGGATGATTTGTATTATTTGGTGTCAAAGAAAAAGAAAGAAACTGAAAACATAAAATAAAGAATTTCACTTTGAGGGTGACATTTGTTTAACATAGCCTATTAAAATGGCAAGTTGTTCACGAAATTATTTTTTTTTAAAAACGGAGTGTTACCGCCCCTATAATAACTAACAAAGCACAGATCAGTATCCAGCTCATAAAGTCTGAGTGAATCTGAAAGTTAAAACATGATTATTTCTTCCACATAGTTACAAAGCTACCTCAGGGGGTTAGGTGTGTCATGTGTATGTGTATGTGCATGTGTATATGTATATATATATATATATATATATATATATATATATATATATATATATATATATATATATATACACAGCTCAACTCCGTTATAGCGCGGTCCTCGGGGGCCACCCGATCCGACCGTGCTATAACTGGAGTCGCGCTAATTTTTTTTTTTAAATGGCCGCCGCGCGTCCGATCGGGAGGAGGAGTGAGTCTTCATTATCTTGTACTTGTCTGCGATGCGCTCATTGAACTCCTGGTGTACATTCACCATTGTTACTGGAACTCCCGTGTCTTACATGGCCCCTAGCAGCCATTACAGTTCCCCAGTACTCCCTCAGCAGACAACCACGCACCTATTTCCCCTTTCCCCACTGATCCCCGCACCGGCACCCAACCAAGCGCCGATCGCCGCACTGCCCCCCCCCCCCACAACTTCGCGCCAATCCCCGTACCGCCCCCCCACCAGCCTCGCGCCAATCCCCCAGCCTCGCGCCGTTCCTCCCTCCCCCCCCCCAGCAGTCCCACGATGCACCCAAAGGTGGGCTGTGACACCAAAGGTAGGGGGGGCTGTGTGTGTGTGGTGTGGTGTGTGTGCTGGGAGTGTGTGCAGTGTGCTGGTGCTGTGTGTGCTGTGAGTGTGTGCAGTGAGAGTGTGCAGTGAGTGTGTGCAGTGAGTGTGTGCTGTATGCAGTGAGTGTATGCCTTGTGCTGTGAGTGTGTGCTGGTGCTGTGAGTGTGTGCAGTGAGAGTATGCAATGAGTGTATGCTGTGTGCTGTGAGTGTGTGCTGTGTGCTGTGAGTGTATGCTGTGTGCAGTGAGTGTATGCAGTGTGCTGTGTGTGCATGCAGTGTGCTGGTGCTGTGTGTGCTGTGAGTGCTTTGAGTGTATGCAGTGAGTGTATGCTGTGTTGTGAGTGTGTGCTGTGTGCAGTGTGTTCAGTGAGTGTATACTGTTGATGTGAGTGTGCTGGTGCTGTGTGTGCATGTAGTGTGCTGTGTGCAGTGTAACGGATCGGGGGACTCGCGCTTCCCAGCGTGTTCCCTTCACCCCAGGTCCCACGGCACTTAGCTATCCCTCTTCCCTACGTACTCACTCTTTCCCTTCCTCCTCTCTCACCCACTCCCCCACGGCGCGGTCTACGCATCCTGACGCGCGTTCGTGTCGCGCGCACTGTGAACGTGCGTTCCCAGTCACTCGTCACTCTCCGTGAGGCACGCGCTCCTCGGCGTGCTCCGATCTCCCCAGCCCTTGCCTTACCTGGCTCTCTCGCTTCTCCTCCGCCTCCAGTGCCGAGCATTTCCCCGGCAGTGCGCCCCTCATGCCCTGTGACACGCGCGGTGCGCGCGCATAATAGGCTTACAGAAGGCGCGCGCACCCGCTCAAGTTATCTGCCATCCCTAAGCACTGGCTCCGCCCCCCCTGTTGCCTACAAGCCATCTCCCTGGATTATTTCCCTGTCTCCTCCCCTGCTCTCACAGACCTATCCCTACAAACATTCACTCAAGCCTCTGCTCCACCCCTCACCCCTATTGGTCCTCCTTCCTATATAACCCCACTCTGTCCTTTCAGTCATTGCTCTGCATAGCTTTCCTGTAGCTCCTGTGTGTGCAGTCTCTATGGTAGCTCCCTTGTCTCTTTAAGCTCTGGTTCCTGTCCCTGCCCTTGTTTGGATTCCCTTGGTTTGAACTTAAACTCTGCTTTGGATTTGACTACGCTACCTTCTCCTGCCCTTGGACCCTGGCTTACGGACATAACTATGCTGCTTTCTCCAACCCTTGAACACTGGCACTTGGACTTTACCTTCCGACCTCTGGCACCCCGGACTCAGCAAGTATACGTTAACCCTTACTCTACAGGCCCAGCAACGCTATTTACCACACTCTGGGCATGCCCTCACTGCTGTGGGTGCATGTTATACGCTTACCCACCTCAGTACTGCGGACTGGCCAGGTCTGCGTGCATACAGGCGTTACATTATTCAGAGCCCAACAAATGCAGACCCCCCTGAGATGGGCCAAGGTGTTTCCATGGAACTTGCAATTTCTAAGCAACCAACTTACCAATGTTTCACAGCAACTTTCCAATTAATCTCTCCGGGACTCCCCCATAGCACCGTCACCCCCGGCCCCAGTAGCTATCAGCAATCCGGGACCATGTAACCACCTCCCAACCGGTATGGGGACCCCCTCGCTTGCCGAGGATTCTTGAATCAGTGCGAAGTTCAATTCGAGATGCCCCCGTCCCTCTTCCTTACTGGTCATACCAAGGTGGCCTATATCTATGCTCTACTCACTGGCGACGCACTCGCTTGGGCTTTCCCTCTCTGGGAACACAAACCAGACATAACCCAAAATTATCCCAAATTCCGGCGTGAGTTTCAAATGGTTTTTGACACACCAGCACGTAGGGAGACTGCTGTTTTTTCCTTGTTCCATCTCTCTCAGGCTCGTAGGTAAGCTGCAAGATAAGCGGTGGAGTTCCGCACCATCGCTGCAGAAACCCAGTGGAACGATGACGCTCTCGCTGCGGCATATTGGCACGGGTTGTCCGAAACTCTCAAAGATGACCTCGCAGCTCACACTCGGTCTTCTTCCCTTGAGAAACTCATCGCTCTCAGTATCCGGATGGATCAGCTCACTCAAGAACGGCGCCACGAGCGTCACTGTTCCCGTTCTCTCTCGTCTCTGCCTGTGTCTCCTAGGTCATCCCCTCTGGCCTTCCCTGCGTTGGATGCCCCTCAACCGATGCAAAACGGTAGTCAACAACTTCGGGCTGCTGAGAAAGAACGACGTCGTGAGGAAGGTCTCTGCTATTATTGCGGTTCCAAAATAATGGAATATACAGCTCACTGGTTTAATTGATTGTTGTATTAATGAGTGTGCCCATACATGCCTAGCGTGATGTTGGTGCAATTGATGAGCTGATATTGGTATACTAACAAAGATTAGAGGGTGGAAGCATATTAGTGCCTCAACTCTCCAACTAGTAGCTCATTTCTCAATAGCACTCCTGGGCTATTAAAACTTAGCATTTAATAGGTATCTAACTAAAATAAATTCTACACACAATGTAATATTTATAAACACACAATGTGATAAAAAGGGAAGGGTGATGGGCAGGTAAGGTTTAAACTGAAGGTGTGTAGCGCAAATTGAAAGTTGCCTCAGTATTATAAGGGCAAAGATAGGCTAAATAAACACCTAGGGTCACCTATTGATGTAGGTCATAGAGTCTCATGATTGCCAACAGTGATAAAGCTTCATTAGCAGTTTAAAACATACAAATGCTGTGTGGCATTTAGCGTAGCATACCGATCAAGCCAACCTGAAATTGTAACTTGTAGCACCTAACAGTGATGGAACTATTGTTATATACTAATATTTAAATCAATAAAACGTAATATTTAAACCTGTAGGTACAACACAATATCAGGTTGGTGGTACGTGGATTGATTCTTCGCCAAATGACTTTGTTATACACAGCCCAGAGATCACTAAAATACAACTGCATGCGATTATCACTGGGTTCAATTGTAGCTAAGCATTCTACTGGGAAAACAAAACATATCCAATACTTAAAGGTATGAGGATTCTTATCCCTGCCTAAAAGCAAGGTAACCAGTGAGTCAGTGTAGATATATAGAGCACTAGACCTTCCTAATAATTAGCACTGGTACCGATGATACTGCATATATCAAATACACAACATATAATATAAATGCCAGCAACAAACTTAAGACAGATGACTGAAAGAAATAAGTCAATTGCTATCAAGCCTGAGACACAGTAAAACAGTGTATCAATACAAAGCAACAGATCGTCTTGATGAATAATATCAATGGGACTGCATCTGCCTAATGCACAGCATATTTTATAATCACCAGTGGCACAAATGAAACAAATAGCGAAGCAAATAGCTAGAAACAATGAATCTGTGGCAATCAAGATATTATTGCGGTTCCCCTGAACACCGCCTTCGTCACTGCCGCCTGAAACCGGGAAACGGGAACGCCCAGTAAAAGGTAGAGGGTCTTTTACTGGGTACTATCTCTCCTTGCCACTCTCTCCCTAAGGAACTAAGGAAGTACCGTGGAAGATACTACTTCCTGTAACTCTGTCAGGTCCTGATCTTCAAATAGAAGTGGAAGCATTCATTGACTCCGGGTCTGGTGGTAACTTTCTTGATCACACCTTCGCTTGCAACAACCAGATCCCATTAGTCAAGAAATAGTCTCTCATCGGCCTGGAGGCTATCGACGGTCGACCACTCCAACCAGCCTTCATCATTTGGGAGTCTATTCTACTAACCCTGACCACCGCGGATTGTCATACTGAGGTAATGGTCTTTGATGTCTTCCACTCTCCCACTGTCCAGGTTATTCTGGAATTGCCATGGCTCCAACTTCACAACTCGCGTATTGACTGGACCAACATTCTGCCCATCCAATGGGTTGCTACCTCAGAGAAGACGATTACCGTCTGTTACCTGTTGCCGTGCTCGCTAGTCTCGATACTGCCTCATCTAACCACTCTGCGTTACCGACGGTATACCACGAGTGCCTAGATGTCTTCAATAAGACACAGGTGGAGGTGCTACCTCCCAATCGCCCTTACGATTGTCCTATTGATTTAATCCCTGGAACCATTCTCCCCAAGTCTAAGTCGTACCCCTTATCTGTACCAGAGACAGAGGCGATGACGTCATATATCCAGGAGAATCTTGAGAAAGGGTTCATCCGGAATTCTACCTCCCCGCCGGGGCAGGCTTCTTCTTCGTGAAGAAGAAGGATGGCTTTTTAAGGCCCTGCATCGACTTTCATGGCCTCAACAAAATTACGATACAAAAACGATACCCTCTTCCTTTAATTTCTGAACTCTTCGACCGTCTTCAAGGAACCTCTATATTCTCCAAACTCAATTTAAGAGGGGCCTACAATCTGATTCGGATAAGAGAAGAGGACGAATGGAAAACCGCGTTTAATACGCGTTCGGGACATTATGAATATTTACTGTAGTAATGCCATTCGGCTTGTGCAATGTCCCTGCTGTTTTCCAAGAATTTATGAATGATATCTTCCGGGACATTTTGGGAACATTCGTCATCATATATTTGGACGACATCCTCATTTTCTCTAAAAACTTGGAGGAGCACATTCGCCATACCAAACTGATTCTGTCTCGGCTTCGTGCTAACCGCTTCTTCGCAAAAATGGAGAAATGTTTGTTCCATCAATCATCCACAGCCTTCTTAGTCTATATAATTTCTTACAACGGATTTACCATGGATCCCGAGAAGTTGAAGTCTGTACTCGACTGGCCGTTGCTGAATTCACTCAAAGCCGTACAATGCTTTCTTGGCTTTTCTAATTACTACCGGAAATTCATCCGTAACTTCTCTACCATTGCACTTCATATCAATGCTTTGACCAAAAAAGTGCCGATCCGACTGTTTGGTCTCTCGAAGACATCGAAGCCTTCGTGTTCCTCAAGAAAGCCTTCGTGTCTGCACCCATCCTTCGGCATCCAGATACCTCTCTTACTTTTACTTTAGAAGTAGATGCCTCAGATGTGGGAGCTGGTGCAGTGCTTTCTCAGAGATCCAATCCACAGGAGAAACTCTATCCTTGTGGATTCTTTTCCCGGAAGTTCTCTTCGGCCGAGAGAAATTATGATGTCGGAAACCATGAACTTCTAGCCATCAAATTGGCTCTTCAGGAATGGAGGCATCTCCTCGAGGGGACCAAGGAACCAGTAGCCATCCTCACTGATCACAAAAACTTTGAGGGGGCTCGTCACTTGGGATCCCATCAAGCTCGTTGGGCACTGTTCTTTTCTCGGTTCAATTATACTATTTCTTATATTCCCGGCACCAAAAATATCAAGGCCAACGCTCTCTCTCACCAGTTCTCTACGGAGAACGACTCTAACGAATCCTCAGAGACGATTCTTCCCGCTAAATGTATTATTTCCGCCAATAACTTTAATGTATTGGACGAAATCAATAAAGCCCAGGTTCACACTCCTAGGAGATTTAAGGTGCCAGAAGGACGGTTGTACGCAGCCCCACGTTTTCGCCATAAAATACTTCTGTGGGGACACTTTTCTAGATCTGCTGGCCATCCAGGCTTCAAGAAGACAGTGGATCTTATCAAATGGACCTTTTGGTGGCCTAAAGTGAACAAGGGCATTTTCGATTTCACCAGAGCTTGTCCGGTTTGTGCCCAGAGCAAGTCCGCCCGACACAAACCTTCGGGTCTCCTCTTGCCTCTTCCTATTCCGGAACAACCTTGGAAGCATATCTCCATGGACTTTATTGTGGAACTCCCCAATTCCAAAGGGATGAATACGATCCTCGTTGTAGTAGATAGGTTTTCCAAGCATTCACACTTTATACCCCTCAAGGGCCTCCCTAATTCGGCTACCTTGGCCGACGTGTTTTCTAAGGAAATTTTCAGGTTACACGGTGTACCTATTTCGATTGTTTCAGACAGAGTTACTCAATTCATTTCTAAGTTTTGGTGAGCTTTTTCTCAGAGACTCGGTATTTCCCTTCTATTTTCCTCGGATTATCACCCACAGACCAACGGTCAGACGGAGAGAATGAATCAGACTCTGGAACAGTATCTTAGACGCTTCGTATCGGAATCTCAAGACAATTGGGTGGATCTATTACCCTGGGCAGAGTTCGCTATTAACTCATTAAAAACCGAGTCTACACAAGAGTCACCTTTTTTCATTAATTTTGGATTCCATCCCAGCAGTCTTCCCCTCTCCTCCCCCCTCTGGTGTTCCTGCAGCGGATTCGCACATTTCCAACCTTCAAGACTCTTGGTTCTGTTCAAAGACAAAAGACGCAAGCAGATCGGCGACGTCAAGTAGGACCAGTATTCAAACCCGGGGACAGAGTTTGGCTATCTTCTAAGAATATCAGGCTCAAGACTCCCTCCCAGAAACTGGCCCTGAGATTCTTGGGTCCTTTCAAGGTCCTCGAGAGGATCAACCCGGTCGCCTACCGACTTGCGCTTCCTCCTACCATGAGGATCCCCTCGGTGTTCCATGTGTCCTTACTTAAACCGGTTATCCAAAATGCTAATTTTTCTGACCATTCTCGGAGACCCAATCCTGTCGTCATTCAAGGACAACAAGAGTTTGAAGTCCAGTCCATTCTCGATTCTCGTTGGTCCAGAGGCAGACTTCAATTCCTTGTTCATTGGAAAGGTTATGGTCCGGAGGAACGCTCCTGGATACCGTCTCACAACATTCGTGCCCCAACGCTTCTCAGACAGTTCCGTCGGAAGTTCCCTCATAAACCTTGGGAGGATCGTCCGGAGTCCGATCCTCAAGGGGGGGATACTGTAACAGATCGGGGGACTCGCGCTTCCCAGCGTGTCCCCTTCACCCCAGGTCCCACGGCTCTTAGCTATCCCTCTTCCCTACGTACTCACTCTTTCCCTTCCTCCTCTCTCACCCACTCCTCCACGGCACGGTCTACGCGTCCTGACGCGCGTTCGGGTCACGCGCGTGGCTTTCGCACTGTGCGCACGTGTTCCTGGTCACTCGTCACTCTCCATGAGGCGCGCGCTCCTCGCCGTGCTCCCATCTCCCCAGCCCTTGCCTTACCTGGCTCTATCGCTTCTCCTCCGCCTCCAGTGCCGAGCATTCCCCGGCGGTGCGCCCCTCACGCCCTGTGACACGCGCGTTGCACGCGCATAATAGGCTTACAGAAGGCGCGCGCACCTGCTCCAATTATCTGCCGTCCCTAAGCACTGGCTCCGCCCCCCGTTGCCTACAAGCCATCTCCCTGGATTATTTCCCTGTCTCCTCCCCTGCTCTTACAGACCTATCCCTACAAACATTCACTCAAGCCTCTGCTCCACCCCTCACCCCTATTGGGTCTCCTTCCTATATAACCCCACTCTGTCCTTTCAGTCATTGCTCTGCATAGCTTTCCTGTAGCTCCTGTGTGTGCAGTCTCTATGGTAGCTCCCTTGTCTCTTTAAGCTCTGGTTCCTGTCCCTGCCCTTGTTAGGATTCCCTTGGTTTGAACTTGAACTCTGCTTTGGATTTGCACTACGCTACCTTCTCCTGCCCTTGGACCCTGGCTTATGGACATCACTACGCTGCTTTCTCCAACCCTTGAACCCTGGCTTACGGACATCATTACGCTGCTCTCTCCAACACTTGAACACTGGCACTTGGACTTTACCTTCCGACCTCTGGCACCCCGGACTCAGCAAGTATACGTTAACCCTTGCTCTACAGGCCCGGCAACGCAATTTACCACAATAGCCAAGTTGGAAGAACGTCGGGAAGTGTTCTCCACCAGTGAGATGGATGTGGGGTGCAGCCGAAACACCCAGCACACCATCAGACTAAGTGATACCGCGCCCTTCCGGGAGCGCTCCGTTGCATCGCTCCAGAGATGTGGGGGATGTGAGAGACGTCTTACGAGATGGAGACAGTGGGCATTGTAACTGAATCCTGTAGCACCTACGCGTCACCGATCATGGTGGTGCAGAAGAAAAATGGGTCGGTCTGATTGTATGTCGACTATCAGACCCTGAACAACAGTACTGTGCCTGACCAGTTCACCCTTCCGCAGATTGAGGAACTTCTCAATGCACTGTAGGGGAGCCAAAGGTTCCGTGTACTGGACCTGAGATCTGGATACTACCAGGTACCAATGAGTGCAGAAGACAAAGAAAAAACTGCATTCTTATGTCCCCTTGGCTTCTACCAATTTACCTGCATGCCGCAAGGCATTTGTGGTGCCCCAGCAACATTCCAGCATTTGATGGAGAAGACCATCAGTGACATGAACCCACAGGAGTGCTTAGTTTACCTGGACAATATCATAGTCTTAGGAAAGACTCTGGAAGAACACGAAGAATGGCTACTGAAAGTGCTGGATCAGCTGGACCAGGAAGGCTTGAAGCCGTCGCTGGACAAATGCCAGTTCTGCTGCATCTGACCTACGTAGGACATATAGTGTTCGCGGAAGGGATAGCTAATGACCCTGCCAAAGTTGAATCCGTGGTGAACTGGCCAAGACCAGAAAACATCATGGAGCTACATTCCTTCCTCGAATTCTGTGGATAGTATTGCCGTTTTGTGGAGGGATATTCAAGTAAAGCGAAGTTCCTCAACAACCTTCTCAAAACATACCCCGAGGATACCTGGCGGAAGGCCACCTCTGCGTGACTACCATTCGATGACAAGTGGAGGGCTGCCTGTGAAAAGCAATTCATCGGCCCAAAGAATAGCTTAATGGAGGCACCCGTTCTCCAGAGAAGATCATCGCCTGGAATCATCTGGTACAATAACAGATAAGGGATCCAGTGGCTGGAATTATCCGCCAAACAAACCTTCATTGCTGAAACGTGCTCCCAGCAACACGGTCGCCGTACTAATGAGGGAAATGGACAAGTTCGAAATTAACAAGGGTCTACTCTATCGTATGGTTCAAAACCATAGCCACACGGATAGAATACAGTTGGTTCTACCCAATAACCTACAACACATGGTCCTGCGACCGCTACACGATGACCATGGGCATCTTGGAGTGGACAAGACCTTCCTTTTGATACGAGACCACTGCCGCCGATGATTATGGTGCATCCAGAGAAAGACACTCCCTACCATAGCCGCTCCAATGGCTCATCTGAAGAGCTCAGGTCTACTGGACCTCGTGTGAATGGACTTTCTGTGTATCAAACCATATTCCAGATGCATCGGTAATGTAATAGTGATCACAGACCACTACACCCGGTAAGCCAAAGCCTTTCCAAACAAAGACCAGAAGGCCATTACGGTGGCCAAAATATTATGGGAGAAGTACTTCATCCATTATGGACTGCCCAATCGCCTGCATTCGGATCAAGGCCGGTACTTCGAAAGTAACCTCATCAGGGAGTTGCTTAAGCTGTTAAACATCAAGTCCTGAACGACTCCTTGTCATTCGGAGGGAGATGCTCTGCCGGGGAGATTCAACTGGACCCTCCTGGACATGCACAAAGGGTCTCAGATGAATGAGTGGAGTAAGCATGTGGAGTCCCTGGAACACATCTATAATTGCACCCGCCACGAGTCTACGGGAGTCACTCCTTGCTTTCTAATGTTTGGGTGAGAAGCACGGCTTCCTGTAGATATACGTCTGAGGGTATTTACCAATGGGATACCCAACAGGACGAACTTCAGATACGTACGCTGCCTCAAAAAAGCCTGCAACAAGCCTAACAGCTAGCTGAGAAAGCTTCCGCTCATCTGAATGCCAATAACAAAAGCCGCTATGACCATAAGGTTCGCCATCGGTCAATTCGTCCTGGAGACGTCGTTCTCCTCCGTAACCTCAAAATCCCTGGCAAACACAAATTGGCCGACCGTTGGCGCGATGGGGTATTCGAGGTTGAATCACAGATGCTGGGCCTCCCGGTCTACCACATAAAAGATGCGGAGGGCCGGGTAAAGGTCTGGCACCGCAATCATCTTCTGCCTATCCCACAAGTGGGGGATGATGAACCAGAGACAGAGGCTACACCATTGGCCGGTGAGCCAGAAGGTCCCGAAAAGACAGTAACTGAAACAACCGTGGATCCTATGAAGGACCCTCTAGTAACACAGACCAAAGTCAAGGGACACCTCCCAAAGGAGCTATGAGTAATGGGCCCAGGCCTCAGACACCTACTCCAGTGGCTCCAATGAGCCCTTCTCTCGACCCCAGAAGTCCTTGCTTTATACTTCATAGAGAAATTACAGAGACTGTAGTACCCCCGATGAGAGAGCCTGAGCCTCAAGAGTACGATCACTATTCCCGAGAGGGTGTTGAAGAAGTGCTTCACCGAAGTCAATGTGTTAGGTACCCTCCCAACCATTTAACCTATGTTTCATTTGGGGCACCCCACTATGAGGCTCAGCAGTGGTGTCACAGTAAAATCAAATCTGTCATTGTGATGTTCACGGAAATGTGTAACTTGATGTAGAGTTATGTCGTGATAAGTTGTACTCATTACAATGCATTTTTATGATATAATCTGTGTGGTTATGTGTTACACTGTTCTCAAGCGGAGATGTTGGTCTTTTCACCAGGGGAAGAATGTAGCCAGGTTCTCCCTCTGGGCTCCCCATGTCCCCTTACCTCCGTGAGTTTTGCGGGGGTGCGCGGGTGATGGTGGCGGAGTGCGCATGGCTCCGGTTAGTGCTGGGAAGACCCTGAGGCAGTACGTGTATTCAGGATGGCGAGTGTATCGCCGGAGGCTCCAGGCGGGTCTTTGCAGGGCGCAGCCATGCTGTTTATGCTCGTGCATGTGCAGTGACACCTGACAGCCCGGCAGCCATTACAGGCAAAGGGGCTCGGTGGGGACTACAACCCCACAATGCATAGGGGCAGCTTGTCAGGTGTTGGAGCACAGCCAATAGGGCTGCAAGGAAGTCCCCTGCCAAAGATAAAATACTCCCAAGGAAGCAGTGAGCGGCTCATTGCCAGATCTCCCTGCTTTAGCTAGAGATTATCCCCTGAGGAAGACTTTACAGTGGAAACACGTGTTGGGTGATATCAGTTACCACTAAAGGGGCCCTTGTTGATGACATCTGGAGTGGAAGACAACTTTAATCAGCCCAGTACCTGCTGTGACGGCCGTGGAGCGGATGCTGTTTGCTGTGAATACTTTGTCTGACCCTGTGATCCAGGGTGGTCTGAATGCTCTCAAACAAAGGCACTTATGTCAGTGGAATACTTTGTGTTTTTAACATTAAAAACAGTACTATACTATTTTGCTTTTCCCCTCTTTTTGTATATGGAATTTCCCCCTCTCTATGTGGATCTGGTGTACCTGTCTGGAGACATAAGTTGGTAACTTTGAATAACCACAACGCTCTGATTTCACGTTAAACACGTGAGTGCAAATTTTATAGAACTTCCAGCATTGAAGCTAATTTGCTGAAGTAGACAATATTGCACTATTTGGTGTTTTTACTCTCTCTTACATGTCCTGATGTGATTTGCGCACCTGTTTCTCCTTCGTTTGCTGATTGAATTTGGTTTGAATTCTACGTCAGGACCTGCACTCATTAAGGATAGTATGTCTTCTGTGTTACCTTTGATCTGTTGTGATATTATTTGCGCTTGATTTTTCCTTGCGCAACCTCTCGCCACGAGAGAAACATGTTTCTAAGTGTGGTGTTTAATGTAGAACTGTTTTACACAGCAAACTTAAATGAGAATTTTTTTTAAAGTCCAGCGCTTAGCAGAGCAGAAAATGGCTTGTTGCTAACTTTTGTTAGGAAGCTCCTAGCGCGTTGAAACTTGCTGTCAGCGTCTTTCAGGGGAAAACTTTTAAATCCCCATAACTCAATTTTTATAACTTTTTATGAAAGTTCCCCTCAAATAGTGTATGAAATATGTCAGGCACATTTGGGCTGTCATTCAGAAAACCGGGGATCGGGAAACACTAATTTATTGAAGCCCCAACATAGTATACGTCTAGTGACTAGCTGTAAATGAGCAGAGATTGTGCAGCTCAGGACTTCTAAGACATCCCGCTGGCTTGGTGCCACGATGTCTGTAAAAGCCCATAGTTGAAAGGGCTTAGTGTCCTCAAGGTGTGAGTTGGGGAGGGTTCCTCAAGTACCCCCATCCAACTGTAAATTCCAGACAGTTTTGAAAATAGTGGCCAGCCCAGACTTACTGTCGCCAGGTATAAGGGTTAGGTCTTATATGCTAAGAAGCTAAGGTGCTAGGTTAGCGCATGCTCTTAGCAGAATGAAAAACCACCTCTGCCAGGTTTCTAAAGTATTGGCAACTCCAGGATAGGTGGGAAAAAATATTCCCACAGAGGGATTGGCTGCGCTTGTTAAGTATAGGATTCTGAACTGTATAAGAATTCCTGCAGCCTATCGGGTATCAGATTCATCTAAGATTCATCCTAGGGTAACAAGTTCCATCAAAGATTTCGCAAGATACCCTGATTCCAAGTGCCACCAAAATACACCATTCAATAAAATTGCTAACCAATCTGTAAAAATAAAAAACATGCCATCACAATTCAAATCAATTTAATCTAAACAATAAAAAAAAATACAAAATATAACAGTCAATAGAAGAAATGCATTTGCCAAAAAATGCACTGGCTTCCACTGTATTCATCTGTACCCTAAACAGACACAGATTAATACATTAGCAGTCAATGGGCAATGAAAAACATAAAAAAAGAAAAATCAAATAAAAAAACGGTAAAAATAAAAGTACAGGCATACCCCGCTTTAACATACGCAATGGGACCAGAGCATGTATGTAAAGTGAAAATGTACTTAAAGTGAAGCACTACTTTTTTTCCACTTTACGATGCATGTACTGTACTGCAATCATCAAATATGTGCATAACTGATGTAAATAATGCATTTGTAACCAAAATAAATACAGTAGGCTTTATTCAAATAAAATGAATGGGAGGAAGCAAAGAGGTGAGAGGCGCGCACGCGGGTCAGTACTGTATAGCAGCTCTCTCCTTCTCGCAGTCACGCGCTCCTTCTCGCAGTCTCTCTCTCCTTCTCGCAGTCTCTCTCTCCTTCTCACAGTCTCTCTCTCCTTCTCGCAGTCTCTCCTTCTCGCAGTCTCTCTCTCCTTCTCGCAGTCTCTCTCTCTCACTCAGTCAGTCTCTCAGTCAGTCTCTCTCTCTCACTCTCACTCTCTCTCTCTTTCTCACTCAGTCTCTCTCTCTCACTCTCTCTCACTCAGTCTCTCACTCTCACTCACTCAGTCACACACTCACTCACTCAGTCACGCACTCTCACTCACTCAGTCACGCACTCTCACTCAGTCACGCACACACATGCACACGCACTCAGTCACACACTGTCACACACAGTCACTCAGTCACGCACAGTCACTCAGTCACACACAGTCACTCAGTCACACACAGTCACTCAGTCACACACAGTCACTCAGTCACACACAGTCACTCAGTCACACACAGTCACTCAGTCACACACAGTCACTCAGTCACACACAGTCACTCAGACACACACACAGTCACTCAGACACACACACACACTGTCACTCAGTCAGTCACACACACACACACTGTCACTCACTCAGTCACACACACACACACACACACTGTCACTCAGTCACACACTGTCACTCAGTCACACACAGTCACTCAGTCACACACAGTCACTCAGTCACACACAGTCACTCAGTCACACACAGTCACACACAGTCACTCAGTCACACACAGTCACTCAGTCACACACAGTCACTCAGTCACACACAGTCACTCAGTCACACACAGTCACTCAGTCACACACAGTCACTCAGTCACACACAGTCACTCAGTCACACACAGTCACTCAGTCACACACACAGTCACTCAGACACACACAGTCACTCAGTCACACACAGTCACTCAGTCACACACAGTCACTCAGTCACACACAGTCACTCAGTCACACACAGTCACACACAGTCACTCAGTCACACACAGTCACTCAGTCACACACAGTCACTCAGTCACACACAGTCACTCAGTCACACACAGTCACTCAGTCACTCAGTCACACACAGTCACTCAGTCACACACACAGTCACTCAGACACACACACACACACTGTCACTCAGTCACACACACACACACACACACACACACACACACACACACACACACACACACACACACAGTCACTCAGTCACACACACACACACACAGTCACACACACACACACACACACACACACACACACAGTCACACACACACACACACACACACACAGTCACACACACACACACACACACACACACACACACACACACACACACACACACACACACACACACACACACACACACTGTTACTCAGTCAAACACACACACACACACACACACACACACACACACACACACACACACACACACACACACACACAGTCACTCAGTCACACACACACACATACACACTGTCACTCAGTCACACACACATAAATTGTCACTCAATCACACACACATACATTGTCACTCAGTCACACACACACACACACACACACACACACACACACACACACACACACACACACACACACACACACACACACACACACACACACACACACACACACTGTCACTCAGTCACACACACATACATTGTCACACACAGTCACTCAGTCACACACAGTCACTCAGTCACACACACAGTCACTCAGACACACACAGTCACTCAGTCACACACAGTCACTCAGTCACACACAGTCACTCAGTCACACACAGTCACTCAGTCACACACAGTCACACACAGTCACTCAGTCACACACAGTCACTCAGTCACACACAGTCACTCAGTCACACACAGTCACTCAGTCACACACAGTCACTCAGTCACTCAGTCACACACAGTCACTCAGTCACACACACAGTCACTCAGACACACACACACACACTGTCACTCAGTCACACACACACACACACACACACACACACACACACACACACACACACACACACACACACACACACACACACACACACACACACAGTCACTCAGTCACACACACACACACACAGTCACACACACACACACACACACACACACACACACACACACAGTCACACACACACACACACACACACAGTCACACACACACACACACACACACACACACACACACACACACACACACACACACACACACACACACACACACACACACACACTGTTACTCAGTCACACACACACACACACACACACACACACACACACACACACACACACACACACACACACACACACACACACACACACAGTCACTCAGTCACACACACACACATACACACTGTCACTCAGTCACACACACATAAATTGTCACTCAATCACACACACATACATTGTCACTCAGTCACACACACACACACACACACACACACACACACAGTCAGTCAGTCAGTCAGTCACACACACACACACACACACACACACACACACACACACACACACACACACACACACACACACACACACACTGTCACTCAGTCACACACACATACATTGTCACTCAGACACACACACACAAGCAAAGATTGCAGCAGACGATCTTCACCTCCCCCTCACTGTTGCTCGTAGTTCACATTACATGCAAAGTTTTGCAGCAGACAGGAGCGAGCTCTGAGGAGGGAGGAGGGGGGAGGAGGGAGCAGAATCACGGGCTGCAGTAAGTGCGGGCGGAATTGCTGGTTAAGCTGCTGATTTATGGAGCTTGGGTGCCGGAGGAACGGAGACAGATGGGAGGGGGAACAGAGACAGATGGGAGGAGGAACGAAGACAGATCGGAGGGGGAACGGAGACGATGGAAGGGCAGAGGGAACAGGGAGATCGAGCATGAAGGAGGTTGCAGGAGTGTTGAGGTGCGCACGCCACCCCCTGGTGTCCGTACTCGCGAAGCATGCGTATGTACACAGGGGGTAAGGTGCAACAAAAAAAAAATGTACGTACTAGTGAGTGTATGTAAAGCGAGTGTATGTAAAACGGGGTATGCCTGTACATACATTCAATATTATCTTACCTTTACAGCGTTGGCCCTCCGAATCCCGGTGAATGGGGAAGCTCTTGTACAGTGATATCGCAAAACACAATCCAACGCCATCCACCGTGAAGATTCGGAACAGGTAACCACATTCTTCTTTCTTTAATCTTCCATCATCTTCTTTCTTCATCTGTGATTATTTCTTGCTTTTCTTTATCTTCTGTCTTTATCTTCATCTGTTAATCCAATAACTCCATGTTAAATCCACCATGTTGACCCGTCGGCTTCTTGAGTTTAAATGAGACGTCCCAGCCTTAAATATGACCTGTGATATCACATTTGGGTGGCAAATGGTTCACACACCATCTGATTGGCTGTGAAAATCATGTGCCCGCCCTTTTTTTTTTTATGTGACGTCATGAAAGGTACTGAAGCCAGACAATCAGAATGGCTGTGCTTCATTCCCCTTTAACATGACATCACCAAACCCACATGGCCACAGTCTCATGGTAGTTCAGCCAATAACCCTTCCCCCTGCACTCCACCCGCCCACACTCCACATACCCCGCACTCCACCCCTCCGCACCCCCTCCCACACTCCACATACCCCGCATTCCACCCCTCCGCACCCCCTCTGTACTCCACCCTCCCCCTGCTCCCTCCACCCACCTGCACTCCACCCCTTCCCCCCGCATTCCACCCCTCCCCCGCACTCCACCCTCCCACTCCACTCCACCCCTGCGCTCCACCCCCCACCCCTGCATACTACCCCCCTCTCACACCCCACCCCTTCCCCGAACTCCACCCCGCTCTCCACCCCCCTGCTTTTACCACCCATATATCACCCTGCTCCCATCACTCCCCCCATCTACCTTCCCCCTTGCAACAAACACCCCTGCCCGCAAGGAAAGGCTGCTTATTGAAAGGATATCTAGGAATGATATGTTATGATATATCAATGTCAAATGTAATGTAAAAAGTTATATGAAGCAATGTGATGAAATTGAACCAACCCGTACCTCCCGCCCCCTCTCCCCCATCGCGACTACCCACATCTTGTCTACCCCAAAGAAATACACGGCGAGCAAAAAGCCCTAAGACCCTAGCAAAGATCGTCACTAAAAGCTACAACTTAGGGAACAATATTAACACAAAGTGGAGCTGTTTACTGATCGAAATTATGTATAGGAATGTTATGCTATGATATATCAATGTGAAATGTACTATAATGTGAAATGTAATATGTAACATGAAGCAATGTGATGAAAATGAACCCCTCTCCCACACCTCCTTTCACTCCCCCCTCTCCCCACCTCCTTCCCACCCCCCTCTCCCACATCCTCTCCCCCTCCCTCAGAAATGAGAAACCAGAAGTCACAAACAAAGCCTAAAACCACAGAAGTGGTAGCAATAGTCTAAATAGATAAATATGTAATCCAAGTCTTGCCATGGCCTTAGCAAGAGCAAAAGAGGGAGGCAAGCCAGAACCCCAAAACACCTACTGACCGCAAACAAATAAATTTGAAGGGCCTACAATGTAATAGAAAGAGAAGACTCGCTCTTCAAGAGTTCAAAAGAGCCAAAGGAGACATACTGTTCCTACAGGAGACCCACTTTAATGTCCAGGAACCTGCCCAATACATTCAGAAACAGCTTCCCGATAGCACATTACTCCTCTTTCAGCGCAAAAATGGGGGATTAGCCAACCTTATAAGACCAGGCGTCCCTTTTAAAACAGAGAAGGTGATCTCAGACCCGGAGGGCAGGTTCTTAGCAGTCCATGGGATGCTAGCGGGCTCAGTTCTGACATTAATAAATGTATATGCACCAAACAAAGGCCAAGCAGAATTCCTAAAGAAGGTCTTAGAGTCGATAGACCCTCAGTTACTGTCCTCCCTGATCCTAGGTGGGGACATGAACATGGTCACCTCCCCAGAACTAGACAGATCAAACGCAGGGGGACAAGCGCACTCAGGGTTAATTTGTAAAACAGCAAAAAAATTTAGGGAACTTAAAAGGTAATATGCTCTAACCGATGTATGAAAGGCAAACCACAAGGACTGCATGTTCTCCTCAAACCCACACCAGATATACTCCAGATTGAACTACCACCTAGTCACCAAAACAATTCTCAAACAACCTCTCAGTTCAATGTCAGACCAATCACAAGGTCAGCCCATGCCCCGGTGGAGATGACCCTATCACCCCCGATTACTAGAAGCAATCTATATCATTGGAGGTTCAACGAATCACTGTTGAACCACGCAGAAGTACAGAAGTAGACAAAATTAAGCTATCATTTAACGACAGTTAAAAAAATCAGGGATATAAAAATCCAGAACCAGAACCTTTAAAATTCACAATGAACATCTGGGCTAAAACAAAAACAAAATTTAAATTCACATCAAACACCTCCCAGATAACTGCCCTCTTTAATAACCCAAGTTTCTCACCAGGGATAAGCTCAAGCCATTTTGACCAGTTTAAGAATAAAAACATTATTTTGGAGTAAGATAGGAGACTTACTTCACAAGGGGAAACCCCTAAATCTCCAAGAGCTTTGAACCAAATATAACGCCCCAGACCTACCTCTATTCCAATTCCTTTCAAATTAGGCATTTCCTCTTTTCTGTCTCTAGGACCTTGAAATTTCCAGAGCTGACCAACTTCGAGCAATTATGCAACAAGGAAAAATACCAAAAAGGACTAATAATGATGATTTATGCAGAGCTAGAATCGGCAGGGTCCACTACAGACCATAGTTATATGATCAGAGACCTGGGGCTGGAAATCGACAGAGAAGACTGGGAAGATATCTGGGATAATGCGGGTCCAAAACTCTCATCTGTACCGGCATGAAAGAAAACATATAAAATAATATAACAACATTATAAACAGGCAGGTTCTGCTTGGCATTACAAAAATATTGAAAGATGATCCAGAAGATTATAAACGATACCACAGACCTAGAAATCCCCCCTGTTCCCCTTGCTATACCTGCTGGCATAACCAGTAGAGGAAATAAGCCACCCTATTAAGCGCCTGATATTGCATATCCTGACAGCAGCCAGATGTGCGATAGCAGCCGCTTGGGAAAACCCATTGCCTCCAAATCGCTTTAACTAATTAGAATAGAATTAACTTTAACGCTTGCGCTACCCACGAGCAAGACAGGACTCCGGTACTGAGGTGGGGAAGTATAAAACCACGCACCCACAGCAGCGGAAACGTGCCAAGCAGGCAGATTGTCAACGTAGCCGGGTCTGGGTTGGAGAGAGCGGGTTAGTCCAGATACTTGACAAGGTCTTGGGATGGAGAGTTCAGAATAGTGGAAGTCCATTAAGCTGTGGTCTGGGGTTGGAGATATCAGAATCGTAGAAGTCCGTAGAGCCGTGGTCTAGATTGGAGAGATACACGTAGTCGAGGGTAAGCCGGGGTCAATATCCAGAGGGGGTACAGTAGTCAAGCCGGGTTGGTACATGTTGAATCCAAAAACTGCAAGAGAGAGCGAGACAAGAGCAAGGCACAACAGACACAGGAGCACAAGGCTACAAAAATTTATTGCTGCGATAGGCTGCAGGAGACAAGTGGCATAAGATTAGTTGCCTCGCGGCTGGGGAGCGGTGCACGATGTCATGTGAACACGCCGCGCACGAGAGAAGTGCGGTGCATTCGAGGGGGCGGAGCTAAGCTCTGTGGCAGCGCTAGAAGAGCTGCGCATGCGCATACACTCTGTAAGCAGAGCGGGGATGCGCGCACGCACTGGTGCCAGAGCGGAGGTCTGTGCAGAGACAGGTAAGGAGGGAACACAGAATACATTAAGTATCTCATACCCACCTCCTGGACTCATTCAACCTGGTACTTACATTCATAACATTGATATATGACATGTGGGTATGAGATACTTAATGTATATGACGATATGTATTGTGCAGGTTGACAATTCTTGACCTATTTGTAAATAGATACAGTTTAGTTACAGTGGATAAGGTTAATAATAATGATTACCATATGGTTAATATAGTAAGGTTTATTTTTATTTAGATTAATAAGTCATCTCTATTTGATATTTAAAAATATTTTTCAAAACAACTGTCTAATTAGAATTATAATATGTTTCTCTCCAGGTTCCTGAAAATATGTAAATTCTGATATGAAAGAGGTTAATTAATAATTTGATTATCTAAATACATATGCAAATTGAATATGTGTTGCAGTTATATAGTCTTATAATGCTCAAATATTGTTTACATTTTTTGGTAAAAGTCAAATGAATCTATTATTTTTCATTTTTCTTTACTCTTTTTCATTATTTAAATTAAGGTTAATATTTGTTAATATATTTTTCCATTGTGAACATATGTAAGATTATTGTTTTTCATTAATTTTTAATCCCTTTTAATCCCTATTTGTCCCTCTTCAACCTCGATCTCTAGTTAATTCAAACTGGGTCCTCATAAAAACAAATGAATTGTATTATTGCTATTTACTTTGTTATATGTGCTTAATTCATTAATTGATGAAATACCTCTCTATATATACTGCAAAGGGTTGTCTAGTGGGCACCCCTGATGAAGTCATCATAGATGACGAAACGCGTAGGGCGTGGTCTGATTGCGGCCGTCATTTGCCTATGACCATTGTCTGCTGCTGGAGGAGAAACGTGAGCTCCTAAGTCTCCTACAATTCTGCTATCGGCACACAGGATTTTGAACCACCTGTTTCCGAAGGGACTCCTTTTGCCGGGCACCCAACAGGAGGGATTCCGTTTCCGGGTACACGAAGGAGGGTCACAGGAGGACGCTGATACCTCGAGTTGGACCGAGAGGACCGCGTTGCTGGCTTATGAGAGCCAATCTCATACATTCTTTATTTTGCAGTACTCTTGTGAGTGGGCATTTGTTTGATTTAATGTTCCTTTAATACATATTTTATTACGTTAATGCACTAGGTGTGCGCCGGTTTTTTCTTCTTTTTTCATACATACATATATACACATTATATGTGTATATAATATATATATATACACATTATATGTGTATATAATATATATATATATCTAGATATATATATATATATATATATATATATATATATATATATATATATATATATATATAAATATATATATATATAGATATATATATATATCTATATATATATAGTGCAGAATAAATGATAAGGTAGGGTGTTAAGTGTTTGAAGCCAGGGGACAGTGTCAAAGAAAGGTGGGGAGGGAAAGGGATGCTGGAGGGGAGAGAAAGTGTGGATAAGAATTGAGGCAAGCAGGATAATTACAAACAATTTTGATAGGGTGTGAGAAAACCCATGTCCGCATTAAGTCCTTTGGTTTTGGTGTCAAAGAGTCTTATCATTCTGAGTTTAAATGTTTTCCGTTCTTGGGTGCTTTTAAACATTCCATTGAGGATTTTGATTTTTAAATCATGGCAGTGGTCTTTGGTTTGTATCCCTTCTGTCTGAACGATTCGGTCAGGGTTGTGAGATGCCTGTTTCTGTCTTCAGTGTCAGGGCATATGCGGTGGTATCTTATAGCCTGGCTGTGTATGATACCTTGTTTGGTATGAGTGGTATGAGTGGTATGAGTGGTATGAGTGGTATGAGTGGAGAGAGAGAGAGAGAGAAAGAGAGAGAGAGAGAGAGAGAGAGAGAGAGAGAGAGAGAGAGAGAGAGAGAGAGAGAGAGAGAGAGAGAGAGAGAGAGAGAGAGAGAGAGAGAGAGAGAGAGAGAGAGAGAGAGAGAGAGAGAGAGAGAGAGAGAGAGAGAGAGAGAGAGAGAGAGAGAGAGAGAGAGAGAGAGAGAGAGAGAGAGAGAATAGTGGATGATAAAGAACCATAGGCACTCCGTCTGAGAAGTCAATAGAATGGGTGCAAATCCTGTATGGTAAAATAGGCAATACGATACCGCATGTAGACAAATATCAAAGGCAGCACTCCAGATGGTTGTCAAAAATAATGTATTAGTTCAACAAGACATCTTTCCAACGTTTCGGTCCGCGAGCCGGAAACCTTTATCAAGGTGATGTGATTTACAGAGTGAGTTAGAACACATATATATACCCTCAAAAACACAAGATGCACAGGTGCAACATATAACATACTTTAATCAATACTTGGCATCCATAGTGTTAAACCCCTGTATACCTGTCAGTGACTCAGCGTTTTCTGCAGCTCAGGAAAGGTTCCGTGTGTATGAAACGCAACTACTGCACATACGCAGGTCAAAGGTGAATAGCAGAGACCTCCGGCGATCATAGCAGCTTCAGTAAGGGCGCCTGTGGGTAATGGAACGCAAGGCAACCTGAAGCAGAGCCCACTGCGCATGCGCGAGCTAAGGAAAGGTAAAAAATGCATGAATAAGCTGCTGGTTTATTGTAGAAGGGATCGCACACATAAGGGGTCTGTCTGTGTATGTGTGAAGCTACTGCTTGCGCTATTAGTCAAGGTAGCGGTCTGAAAAGACCAGGCGAGTGATGAAACGCAAGGCATCCTGAAGTAGAACCCACTGCGCATGCGCAAGCTGAGGAGGGGTGAAAGATAAATAAACTGATGGTTTATTATAGAAGGGATCACACACATAAAGGGTCTATCTGCGCATGTGTGAACATTCTGCTTGCGTTATTAGCCATGGTAGCTGTCTACAAAGAGCAGCCAATATTCGTGAACGAGGAAAACGGGCTGATGACACCTATGAGCCTTGTCATGGCAGTAAATTAATGAAGATAACAATATCAGAGCATTTATGGATGAAATATGCAGCACTTGGATAAAAACACCCAATATGGAAGTGAAAAACATACTAATAAAATGTGAACATAAATGATGATGTGAACTGACGAAATAAATGTAATAAATAAAGTTACAGAAATCATTGCTACAACATGCTGTGACCGTGAATATAGGCAGTATGATAACTTATAAATGCCTAATGTGAAATATGAATGACATAAAATAATCCATTGCCACATTGAACTTGTGATGCATCAATCAATAATAGCATTCCCAACACCGCAATGGCAGCTAATGTCTATTCCTAAATTAACCTTGGTCAGGTAAGTATATAGCACTAGCTGTATGGCTATTAGTAGTGGTTGACAAATCACCCAAAAATTTACTCGCCACACAAAAAAATCTACTCGCCACCTAGTACCAAACGTGTGCTGCTTGGGCCAATATTTACTCGCCCGGGGGTTAAATCCACTCGCCCGCGGCGAGCAAATGTATAGGTTTGTCGAACACTGGCTATTAGTCCAAAAAAGCCAAATTGGAGCATAGAAGAACATCATAAGTCCATCTGGTAAAATTAAATCATGATCATGATGAATAGTCCAATAACAGACACAGAATCTTAGTCCGATGTACCATCCACTGTTGATCAAGAGACCTATAGTGTGGAAACAAGGAGCATATGCAAAATAGCGACAAATATACGCAAACCATCAATAGAAACAGATCTGCCAGATCAGCCAGATAAGTCATGTAAACATTGTGGATCCTATTGTAGGCAAGAGGATGATTAGTATGCATATGAACAATCAGAATAACAAATGCTATAATGTCCTGTAGACTCCAATCCTGGGGACGAAAAGTCACCTATTTAAGATGAGTAACTAGCTGGACAAATTGGTTATAGAAAGCAACACAGTTTGAATTCCTCGTTTAACCCACGAGGACTTAATGTGTCCAAATTGTAAATGGTTCTTGCTTCAAGTTGCAATAATGCTCTATTGCGGTCTCCTCCTCTGGGAGATGCCTTGACCTGTGCGATTGGCATGCATCGAAGGGTTGCGAGGCTATGCTTCATTTCCTTAAAGTGCCGAGCCACCGGTTGCTGGGTTAAGTCCTCTTTGTTGTCCGCATCTGCTAGAACCTTCCTGATGGCAGATCGGTGAAGACTCAGCCGTTCCTTCAGCATACGTATCGTCTTGCCTATGTAGTAGAGGCCGCATGGGCACCTGATGAAATATACCACGTATTTTGAGTCACAGTTCAAAAATTCCTTGATTTTAAAACGATGTGCTTTCTAACAAGTTCCTCTCTGTACATGACTTCTTTCTCTCTCACTCCCTGCTTCTCTTTGCTATAACTGAGACCTGGCTCACTCAGTCTGACTCTGCTCTGGAAGCTGCCCTCTCCTACGGTGGCCTTTCCTTCTCCCACACTGATGGCAGGGGTGGAGGCGTGGGGCTCCTGCTCTCCTCTCTCTGTCGTTACCGAACCCTTCCTATTCCTCCCTCTCCTGCTTTTCCCTCCTTTGAGGCTCACACTGTCCAGATTTTCTCTCCTCTCCCTGTTCATGTGGCGGTCATCTATCGCCCACCTACCTCTACTCATCCCCCTTCTGCCTTTCTCTCTCACTTTGAATCCTGGCTCTCTTTCTTCCTCTCCTCAGACTCCCCTGTTCTTCTCCTTGGGGACTTCAATTGCCACATTGATGACCCCTCTCTCCCTTGGGCTTCCCGCTTTCTTTCTCTTACCTCTTCTTTTGGCCTTCAACAGTGGACTGCAGCCAGCACCCACAAGGATGGCCACTACTTAGACTTGGTTTTCACTAATAACTTCTCTCTCTCTGATTTCTCCATTTCCCCTTTTCCTCTCTCTGACCATCATCTCATCTCATTCTCTCTATCTCGCTTCTCCCCTTCTCCACCTCCATCTACACCCCGGTTCTGCAGAAACCTGCGCTCTATTCACTTACCTGACTTTGAGTCCACTTTACGCTCCTCCCTCTCCTCTCTCAGCTCTGCTACAGACCCCGACAACCTGGTCAGGAACTACAACTCTGTCTTGTCCTCCTCGCTTGATCTACATGCCCCAACTTCTCTCTGCCGCACTCGCCCTTCTAACCCTAGACCCTGGCTAAATTTCCACACACGCATACTGCGTTCCTCCACTTGTTCCTCTGAACGCCTCTGGAGGAAGTCTCACACTCTCGCAGACTTCCTTCACTACAAATTTATGCTATCCTTTTTCAACTCTGCCCTCTCGCAAGCTAAACAAGCCTACTTTTCTGCACTAATCAACATGCACAAGTCTAACCCACGTCGACTGTTTTCTGTCTTTGATACTCTATTCAAACCACCCTCAGCTGCCTCTCCTTCCTCCATCTGCGCTCAAAACATCCCCTCTGTTTCTTCTTCCCATATTTACACCTCTTCCTAACTCTCCTCCTGCCTTCCTTGACTCTTTTTCCACTGTCTCAGAGGAGGATGTGTCGCCGTTGATCGCCTCTTCTCCCTCTACCACTTGCCCTCTTGACCCCATTCCCTCCCATCTCCTAAAACCACTTGCTCCTACTATAATCCCTACGCTCACACACATTTTTAACTCCTCCCTCTGCTCTGGAACCTTTCCATCCTCCTTCAAACATGCAACAGTCATACCATTACTCAAAAACAGCAAGCTTGACCCTACCTGTCTTTCTAACTATCGACCTGTCTCCCTCCTGCCTTTTGCCTCTAAACTCCTTGAACGTCTTGTATTCTCTCGCTTGCTCCATTTTCTCAACACCTATTCTCTCCTAGACCCTCTACAATCTGGCTTCCGCACTGCTCACTCCACGGAAACAGCCCTCACTAAAATAACTGACGACCTCCATGCTGCCAAAGACAGAGGTCAATACACTCTGCTCATATTACTCGACCTCTCTGCAGCATTTGATACTGTGGATCACCCTCTTCTCCTTCACATTCTCCATACTCTTGGTATTCGGAACAAAGCTCTATCCTGGATCTCATCCTACCTCTCCCATAGTACTTTCAGTGTCTCTTCTGCTAACACCTCCTCCTCCTCTATTGATCTCTCTGTCGGGGTACCCCAGGTCTTTGTCCTGGGACCTCTTCCCTTTTCTCTGTACACACTCTCTCTAGGTGACCTAATAACATCTTTTGGGTTTAAATATCACCTCTATGCTGACGACACACAAATATACTTTTCAACACCCGACCTTACACCTGCTATACAGACCAAAGTTTCTGAATGTCTCTCTGCTATATCATCCTGGATGGCCCTCCGTCGCCTTAAACTCAACATGGCTAAAACAGAGCTCCTCATACTTCCTCCCAAACCTGGCCCTACTACCTCCTTTCACATTACTATTGGAACTACGATCATTCACCCAGTAGCCCAAGCACGCTGCCTAGGGGTCACACTCGACTCCTCTCTCACATTCGCCCCTCACATTCAAAACATTTCTAAAACTTGTCGCTTTTTCCTCCGCAATATAACAAAGATACGCCCTTTCCTCTGTTGCTCGACTGCTAAAACTCTGACTCAGGCCCTCATTCTCTCCCGTCTTGATTACTGTAACCTCCTGCTGTCCGGCCTTCCTGCTTCTCACCTGTCTCCCTTACAATCTATCCTAAATGCTGCTGCCAGAATCACTCTACTCTTTCCTGGACCTGTCTCAGCATCTCCCCTCCTGAAATCCCTCTCCTGGCTTCCAATCAAATCCCGCATCTCACACTCCATTCTTCTCCTCACTTTTAAAGCTTTACACTCTTCTGCCCCTCCTTACATCTCAGCCCTAATTTCTCACTATGCAGCATCCCGACTCTTGCGTTCTGCTCAAGGATGTCTTCTTTCTACCCCCTTTTTATCTAAAGCCCTCTCCCGCCTTAAACCTTTTTCACTGACTGCCCCACACCTCTGGAATGCCCTTCCCCTCAGTACCCGACTAGCACCCTCTCTATCCACCTTTAAGACCCACCTTAAGACACACTTGCTTAAAGAAGCATATGAATAGCACTGTGAACATTCTGAACACACGATACATAAAGCTTGGCCCCCTGCAGACGCACTTACCAGAACTCCCTCCTACTGTCTCTGTACGTTCTCCCTACCTACCAATTAGATTGTAAGCTCCTCGGGGCAGGGACTCCTCTTCCTTAATGTTATGTTTATGTCTAAAGCACTTATTCCCATGAACTGTTATTTATATTATCTGTTATTTATTCCATTACCACATGTATTACTACTGTGAAGCGCTATGTACATTAATGGCGCTATATAAATAAAGACATACAATACAATACAATGGGGATGTGGATAGGTTTTTCCAAGCACCATGTATTGGCAATTGACACATCCCCGACATTTGAACACCCCCACTGGTTTATTCAGCCAGGACAGGTTCTTAGCATATTTTGAACTTGGATCTGCATGAGTGAGGAAATCTCCCAAATTGCGACCTCTCCGGTAACAAAAACGGGGCGGATCCTTAAAAAGTTGTCCAATTTGTTTGTCCTTGGCTAAGATATGGGTGTTTTGTAAAATGCTCCGTTTAATAAAACTGGATGCTGTCGTGTATGTGCTTTTGATATTGAAGCGGTTATCGCATGCCTGTTTCTGTTGTGGTTTCAATAAAGTTGATCTTTGTATGTTTTTAGCTTTTTGTAGAGCCAAAGTCACATCCTTAGTGCTGTAACCATGTTCCAAAAAAGAGTCTTTCATATCTTCCAAAGCTACCTCTAGTCTGGAGGGATCACTTGTTATATATATACCCTATTTCCTCGATTCTAAGACGCCATCGATTCTAAGACGCACCCTTGATTTAATTAAAAAAAAGAGAGAAAAGGAGAGGGATAGGGGGGAAGGGGAGAGAGAGATAGGAGGGAAGGGGAGAGGGATAGGAGGGAAGGGGGGGAGAGAGATAGGAGGGAAAGGGGGAGAGATAGGAGGGAAGGGGGGGAGAGATAGGAGGGAAGGGGGGAGAGATAGGAGGGAAGGGGGGAGAGAGATAGGAGGAAAGGGGGGAGAGAGATAGGAAGGATGGGGAGAGAGAGATAGGAAGGATGGGGAGAGAGATAGGAAGGATGGGAAGAGAGAGAATGGAAGGACACACAGAGACAGACAGACAGACACACACAGACAGACACACACACACACACACACACAGAGACAAACTGACAGACACACACACAGAGACAGACACACACACACACACACACACACAGAGACAGACAGACAGACACACACAGAGATACACACACACACAGATATACATACACACACAGAGATACAAACGCACACACACAGATACAGAGATACACACACAGATCTTCTGCACGTGCAGCTCACACAGAGATACACACACACACACACACACAGAGAGAGATACACACACACAGAGATACACACACACACACACAGATACAGAGATGCACACACAAATCTCCTTCTGCACGTGCAGCTCACACAGAGATTTGACAGGGGGAGGGGGGCTGCTGTGAAGACATACCCCTGTCCGTGGGATCTCCACTGAACTCTCTGCACCTCATGGAGGGGGGAGGCCATGATCTCTCTGCACAGAGGGGAGTGGGGCTGTGATAACTATGCTGTTATGCTAAGACCCGGCATCTGCAGCATATCTCTCTGCACGAGGGGGAGGAGGGGGGCCCGTGATCGCAGAAATTTTTGCTGCACACAGAAAACCCAGCAGGCATCTCCTGCAGCACCCCCTGGCTGTATTGTATTTTTTTCCCCAGTACATCGATTGTAAGACGCAGACCTATTTAGCCACGTGAAAAAGGGAAAAAACCTGCGTCTTGCAATCGAGGAAATACGGTATATGCAATACGATACCATGTATGAGACGAATATCAAGAGGCAGCACTCCAATGGATGGTCAAAAAAACTTTGTATTGTGAAGACATAATAACCAACGTTTCGGTCCTACATGCGGGACCTTTCTCAAGATGACATCACCTTGAGAAAGGTCCCGCATGTAGGACCAAAACGTTGGTTATTATGTCCTAACAATACAAAGTTTTTTTGACCATCCATTGGAGTGCTGCCTCTTGATATTCGTCTCATACTGTACACGTTATCGTATTGCCTAGTTTTTCTCTACAGGATTTGTACCCATCACCTTGATTTACCTGACGGTGTGCTTATTGTTCTTGTCTATATGATATATATATATATATATATATATATATATATATATATATATATATATATATATATCTATTATATATATCTATATATATCCCTGTTTCCTTCTGAATACAGTATACCACCAATGCTGTCTAACCTGTTGGCTGATTGCCTTTCCCTTTCCCATTCCCTTTATTCTCTAACCTGTTGGCTCGCAGGGCCTAAGCCTCTGCCACGGAGAGCCTGGGGCAACGTATATGTAGGGGTAATTTCTTACCCGGTGCAGCGCCTCCACCTGCGATGGCTCCCAGCAGAGCGGGAGTTGTTCCTCACAGGACAATAATACAGCACTACTCACACAGCATGTAAAAGAAAAAGTAGCTTTACTAGCTGTCACCATAACCATGCATATATCATTCCTATCAATTTTACTCTTCAACGAGACACAATAACTAACGCGTCTCGCAGGACGCGACCCTTCACCGTGTTCCCACACCTTGTCCAACACCCCACACCATAAACCCCCAAGGTGAATGTACGTGTTTGACTGCGCAGCCACTAATATGGACAATGTTATAGTTGGTGCACTTTATTGGATGTTACCTGCCGAGCGCTCCTGCGCGCGGGAGCGCAAACGGGCTTCACAACGGATCCGACGATGTGGGGCGGTCTGGGATATCCTCCGGCCGATCCCACCCGGCGACTGATGGTACGCCCGGAGAGGTCTGGTGCCAAACAAAGTATCCGGACGTTCCTCCTTCTCTTGCCGTGCACCCCAAAACTGGAACAACCTACCAGAGACTCTCACATCCACACCAGTTTAAGTTCTTTCAAATCTAAGGCTGTCACACATTTTAATCTGGTCTGTAACTGTTTCATACGCCCATAATATATATTATCTTTAACTGTGCATGCAATGTCTTGTATATAATGTATACCCTGCTCATTTATGTAACTGCATTTGTAACCATGTATTATTTGTCTTAACTCTGTGCCCAGGACATACTTGAAAACAAGAGGTAACTCTCAATGTATTACTTCCTGGTAAAATATTTTATAAATAAATAATAAATAAATAAACCTCTGGTATGCAGCTGTGACAGTCTCTGTGTCCCTAGCTCCACACACTAACGTGACAGGTTCCTTTTCTAGGTCCTGTCCCTATATTAACTAGACTTGACTGGGACTAAGAGCCTATCTGGGTCTGGGGGTATGCGGGCCTAGTGTAGAGGCTACTTGCCCCTCTACACACTGAGCTCCTACCTCTTCCCCTTCCCGGTCTTCTCTACCCAACGTGCTCCCCTGCGCAACCTCTCCCTGCTCAGTCTCTTCGCCCTATTGGCTCCCGGCCATCACCTGGTCCTGCTGAGGCTCATGGGACTTGTAGTCCCCTGCTCTAAACCTCCTCTGGTTGGTCAGTGCTTCGCGCGCTCGCGCAACCACTTGCTACGCATGCATGACCTCTCTGGTGTCGCCGTCGCCTACGGGACTACTGCGCATGTGCAAATATAGAAATGGCAGCGCCCTGGACGCTCGGGCCGCCGCGGAACCTTTGGTGCACCGAAGCGCTCCCTGCAACCTTCCCTAACTCTCTCACCATAATGGAGATGAGGGTCAGTCTGGGGGACCTGGCTACATCTATATAAACATGCATAAATTCCTTGTAAGCTCTAAACCCAAATCCACCACATCATATACTGTATAGTGTCAAAAACGTTCTGTTGCTAACTAAATGCATTCAGGGATCATTTAACACCTTATTAAGTCATAAATCAGGGGGGAGGGATAGGCTTCAGTCACAGATAAATTCCAAGATGCATTGTTTTTAAGTAAAAACCTCTCTTGCTTTATCCATTGTAACACCGCCGGAAGAAGAGATCAGTGTATCTCGAAAACTCGCCCAAATAAAATCATTTCATTAGGCACAGAATGATATTGTCTATTCGTTTTTGAATAGATAGATAGATACACACAGCTCCTGTTAGCTCAAAACCCAAATCCACCACATCACATACTGTATAGTGTCAAAAAGAGTGCTACTAGGATTGTGACCTCATGTATAAAACAAAAGACAAGGAGGCTTAGTGCTACATCTAACGACATAGGGCCTCATGCAGTAAGCACCGATAAAATCTCTTCGGCAAGTGTTGCCGATAGGCCTTATTTTGGCGATTTGCCCTCGCAGTATTCAGTAAGGGCCGAATCCATGCCAATCCCTGCCGAATCACTGCGAAAGCAAAACTGCAGATGAGCCTGTGCCGATACAGCCTGGCTCCCGATAACTTTCCGATAGGCCTTTTCTGCCGATAGGTGTTTGCAGCAGAGAGAGACCAGCTGCTCTCTCAGCGCAAACATCGGCAAAATATAAAGTATTTATAAACAACTTTTACTGATAGTGTACATGTGCAGGGGGTCTCCGGAGCTGAACCGCATTGGTTTCAGGTCCGGGGACCCCCTGCTTCCCGAGATACAGGCCCCTTTATGAGGTGCCGGTATCCCTCTGCATTTAAAGGTCCCGATCACGTGACCGCGGAATGTAAACAAAGCAGAGGGATACCGGCACCCCATAAAGGGGCCTGTATCTCGGGAAGCAGGGGGTCCCCGGACCTAAAACCAAAGCGGATCAGCTCCGGAGACCCTCTGCACATCTACACTATGAGTAAAACACATATATAATTAAACAATCATTCCTTACCTTTGCGGCTATGTGCTACGGTAACGAAGCAGCATGAATGTATTTTTAATAATAGTGTACTGTGAGCAGGGGGTCCCCTGAGCATAACCGCGTTGCTTTGTGGACCAGGGACCCCCTGCTTCCCGAGTTACAGGCGGGGATGTACCATGAAAGTATCATGTGACAGGCTTTCAATGACATCACATCCGTTCTCCCCCAAGTCTCTGTCACATTGTATACTAGAGCCAGAGTTGGGATTGAGTTCCCACGCTCTGATTGGCTACTGTACCACGTGAGGCCGGCCATGTTTCTTTTAATGACGTCATCTTAAAGGCAATTGAAGCAAAGCCATTCTGATTGGCTGTGCTTTCATTGCCTTTAAGTGACGTCATCAATCTTTTTTTCTTGGCCAAAACACATGGTTTTCACGGCCCAATCAGGGCCGTGGGAACCTGATGTCTCATTTTGAAGCCAGGCGCAGAGGAGGAAGGACCTCCTACAGAAGAAGGCCAGGGCATGGCCAAAGACAGGAAGAAGACCCCGGAAGAAGATAGAAGAAAGAAGAATACAGATGAAGATGGATTACAAATAGAAGACCCGTGGATTGATTTGGATTTTTAGTGTAATGTTTATTTTTTTATGGTTTATTATTTTATGGGTTCCTGTGCCTGGTGGATTGGTTCGTGAGTAAGCTGTTCAACGGGAGTCGGTGGGGTCAAGCAATGGTAAGTGAACTAAAGAAATGTATTTTATTTAACTTGATTTTTATTTTAAAGGCTTTTTACATGTGTATATTTTTTATTCTTTGCTTTATTATTTCTTGCCACTGTATGTATGTATGTCTAGAGAGATATATACATACAGGGTAAGAAATCATGTAGTTTTAAAAGCTTGATTTGCTGTGTTTTACATTAATTTGGCTATGCTGCTATGCTTAAATGTGTGTATAATGTATTTTAAAATTACATAGAAGTAATTGTTGCTATAGTATGGTGTAGTTTAGGTCAGGGTCAGCCTTGCTTTTCTATATTGTATTCTTGTTGGTACTTATATTTTTTCACAGGATAATTTGTTCTGTTGAACGCTTGAATTAGTTAATTGTTTAATTGTTAGGGATGGCATTTAAATTGTTTAGGGATGTCATTAATGAATGCTAATTGATGTATGTTTACTGGATTGCTTAAAATAGTATATTTGTTTGGAGGTATTGGTATTTTGTTTTGAATGTTATTGTTAACATTCATTTGCAGAATGTATATGGTGCATAGATTGTATGCATCCTATATACAATGTAAATGCAATGTTTTGATTGTCATTTGAGGTTTTTGATTGGCATTTGAGGATTTTGATTGTAAGATCAGATAGGATTATTAAAGAAAATTGATTTTATTGTAGTGTGTCTGTATGGAGAAGTGTTATTTGTAGTACAGCATGTTTTTGATAACCCTTCTACATTTATTTGTATATTGGTTCATCATGTGTGTGTATATGTATGTGTTAATAACCGCTATGGTGATTAAGGGGTTAGGGGACATTACTTTGGATGTTTTTATTCTTGTGTCTGTTTTGCAGCAGCGGAGGAGGCATGGGCAGGATGAAGATGAGGATGGCCTTCATCGTGGCAGCTGGACATGGGTGAGTACTATATGTATTTAATGTCTTGATTGGTGTTTATGTATTTAAAATGGGCACATTCACTATTATCCATTTGTGGATAATAGTAATTGTGCCCATTACTATACTGTATGTGTTAGGGCGGGTGATTATTTCTTTATAAGCATGTATGTGTTTTGACATTAATTTGGGGGAGGCACATAATTGGTACTGCAGGCCTGCGGGTAACACCCGAGGGCCCCCACCGGCCTATAGTATCATTGATGTGCATATATGTGTATGCTAGGGGTTGTTGGGGTTATATATATATATATATTTATTTATATTCATTTATTTATTCATATTCATTTATTTATTTATTTAGAGATATTTATTTATTTATTTCGTGTGGGGCTGCTGTGTGTGAGTATTTTTAATTGTGGGTAGCGGGTGTGGGTGAAGGGGGTTTTAGCCCCAATGGTGGTTGTTTAGGTCTTGCGGGTGGGTAGCGGGAGACCTTAACCCCTTCATGACCACGGCGGTATTAACTGCTACGGCCGTGAAGGGGTTAAGTGCACCCGGTTAGCCGCTAAGGTAATGAAGTGGGCTTTACATGCCTTTTTCCTGCCTCGGATGCGTGCCGCGGGCCTCCGGTGCTGGTATTAATGGGTATCAGCTCTGGAGACCCCCGGCATCAATCCCAGGCAGGAAAAAGGGCTGATTTTTTCTAAGTGTCGCCCTTGCCGATGCTTCTCCTCCACCAACTTGCCAACTTTTGTTGGCGGGCTGGATTGCCGAAAAACTCTCCATTATGGAGTGCCGATCAGCAGCGAAAAGCTGATCGGGGCTACCTGAATTCCACCGAGTTCAAAAAGTACCGATAAGTGGCTTATCGGCAGCCGGCTGCCGATAAGTTTTTATCGGGAACAAAACTTGCCGATAATTCCCACTTATCGGCGCTTACTGAATTGGGAGGGCAAAAAATGCCGAAAAAAGCCTTATCGGCGCTTACTGCATAGAGCCCATATTCTATAGTTAAGTACTTAACTGTATATCTTTTCTTAAGCAAGGGTAATTTAGTTTAATTATTTGGCCAAAGTATGTTAAGCCTACAATCACTTCACTGTATGGCCCATCTGTGGGTCCTAACACTGCTGAACCTGCAAAAAGCTCTCATAACCTCTCTCTTGTGGGGAGAGCTGTCTTTAATAGACTAATCATTTATAGGTGCTTAACAAGAACTGCAATTAAAAGGTGAAATGAGTGAGCTTTAAAACAGGGAGGAGGGGACACTAACCTCTATGTTGTTTTACCAACTGAAATTAATAAACACGCATAAATTCCTTGTAAGCTCTAAACCGAAATCCACCACATCATATACTGTATAGTGTCAAAAAGGGGTGCTTGCTAGGCACCTGTAAATGATTTATCTATATAAGACAGCTTTCCCTCCCAAGAGTGAGGTTATGAGATCCTCATGCAGGTGCAGCAGTGTTAGGATCTATAGATGGGCCATACCGTGAAGTAGTTGTAGGCTTAAAATACTTTGGCCAAAGAATTTAACTAAATGACCCTTGCCTGTAAACAGATAAGTATATAACTATATTATCTCAAGTTATATGTCACACTAGGCTTTTTTGTCTTATATATGTAGCCATGCCTGGTTTGGCTACCAGTCTGCCCTCCCTGACATGCAAGCCCTGGTATGAGTGCAGGCAGTGTCAGGACTAATAATTCTGGGTTTTCCCCACAGTAAGCAACTTTCTTGAGTGACAGGGCAGGAGGTGGGCTAAGGCCTGTGTTCTGCCCAATCCTGGGCTCAGACTTTGGACCTCCCACTCTGTACTTAAGGGGCTGCACATCTAAATTTAGTCAGAGTCTCTTCCCCTGAAAGAGACATATAGTAACGCAGAGGTGTGCTGGGATCTGACACATACTGTCCCCTCCCCTTTGGGTAGTGAGGAGTGCTACCTTTCCCCTGACTTTATAAGAGAGTCAGGGAAGAGATAGGACCGGCTTTGGAGGCCTCAAGCCCCAGAGTTAGAGTCCAGGGACCATCTGGAGGGTGGAGCCCCAAAAATGTATCCGGTGTATGCTGTACAGAGGCAATAAAGCGTTCCTGTGTTCAATTAGACTCTTGCCTTGGTGTGCAATCTAGCTAAGGGAGTGGAAGTAAGTTCTCCTGCAGGGATTGTCTCCACATCCCTGGAGCCTGCAGCAGATGGAGGCGCTGTACCAACAGAGATAAAGACCAGTAATGTACCTCAGAAGCCTGTCCAGAGATCCCCACTACCACCAGCGGACAACACAGCATCCTGTGAGCCAACAGGTTATCAGCACCATGCACCATGTAATGGCAAAATCTTCCAGAGGGTGAGGGAAACACCGTTACATACATACATACAACACATACATACATGTAGAGGTATCTATACCGTGTTAGCCGAGCTTAATAAAAAATGAATAGACAAAACCGTTCTGTGGCTAACGAAATGCTTTTATTTGTGCGAGCTTTCGAGATATACTGATCTCTTCTTCCGGCAGTGTTACAGCAAGATAAAGCAAGAAATGTTTAACTTAAAAACAGTGCATCTTGGAATGTAATCTGAGACTGAAACCTATCCCTCCCCCCTGTGAATATATATTATACTGTATATATGTCCAGCAATGCACAACACCATCAAAATCCTCAAGATAGATGCTATTCCCATATACAGTAGTTATATTCAAATACAAAATGAAACAGGTCTCAAAACAAGCATTCTAAAAGAAGAAAACAATTTATTGAAAAATATAAAAGACAGCTTAAAAACACAGGACCCCTAAAGAACCTCTAATACTCCTAATACAATCTGCTGGAAGCTCCTAGCTATGCTGAATCAAGAAAGACCAGAACTAAACACTGTGCAAAACATGTGTTGTAGAACAATGAAGCTGATGATGCAAAAAATAGCATCCAGACCAGCTGGTCAAAAAGGTATGTAAGCATGCACCAAATTATGTGCACAATACATGAGTGGAAAAGAACCTGCCCTGCACAAAGAGCCTAAATAGACTAAAAGGCTAACTGCCAGAGTAAGCGACATAATGAGTGGGACATAGGTGTCTATAATGACTTGGTGTGGCAGTGAAACAAGGCAACATACAGCATAACACACATTTCTTGTTTAGAACATTTACTCAATGTAATTAATAGTCGTGTTTCCTAGCTCCGTGTAGGAATGTGCATTGCATTTATTTTAATGTTGACAAAATAATATGTGCTTACGTTGGTCAATCTTACATGTTTTTATACAACATTATATTTGTTTATTATAAAAAAAAATAACCAAGAAACATAAAGGGAGTTATCCCTATAATTATATAAAACCAGAGACCAGGTACAATAGAAGTACATGGGTAACAAAGCCAGCGTCCGCCAGCGTAAACCCGACCCTGTCTTTGGCACTGTCTGCAGTGTCTTGTTGTGCGTGTCCACAATGCCAACACCACTACCATCAGCACCGATCTGTCATCATTAATCATATCAAGCGGCTTATATTGCCAACTAGTGACTTTGCACTGTTTTCACTGTTTGCACAGCCCATTTCGTCCTTTGAGGAAACCCCTGAAAAATACTGCAATAGTGACTCCCTAGCCCCGTAGACATTACCCTCCCCATGACTGAGTCCTCTTCCCCTCTCAAGTACTCATGGTCACAAGCGACTAAAAATTCAGAGGTCTGTCCCACCACAACTATTGGACTGTGGCCTCCTCTGACATTCCTGCTCCTGGCATTAGCAAAGCTATATAAAATAAGAAAGCAGTGTATGGAAGTGAGGGAAATCACAATAATCATTTTGGCATTTTTACGGGCACTGGTGCACTCCTCTATCTGTGAAGAATATACTGATGGCCACGCAGGATGCACTGAGACAGTTTAGACTCAGTGTACCTCCCTTCCAGGTTGCCTCAGATGGGGTGGACGTTGTTGCACCCCCATTGTATTATTTGACTTTTAACATCATTTATTTAGCTCACAGTCCCTGATTTAGTGCTCTTTATATCCCACTTACAGTGCAATTGATATTTAATTACCAATGTAGCACCCTTTCCCTGTGACTAAGGGAACTACGCAGGCTGATTACCTGTATGGCTCACAGTAGCCTAATCCACCACCACTGGGAGCTGGGGTGAGCTCTTTCTTCCTTGGCACGGCGCCTCCACCTGGGAGGGATCCCAGCGTAGCGGGATATCCCCTCACAGGAATCAATTACAGTAAAAATACATATAAAAAAATATATAAAACATATAACTGATTTACTAACACACGCACATATATCAATACCATAACCACAACAAACATGTTCCAAAATAGAAAAATATTTTGGCTCCTTGTGCGTCATGAATGCAGCTGTTAGCAAAGGCAACAAAAGTAGCAGTCCTGTGATTAAGGCAATGCTGATAGGGAAAGCACCCACTCTCTGCTCGTCAGTGCAGGCAGTAAAGTTACCAGAAGCTCCTTGTGCATTGTAAATATGACTGTTAGCAAGGGCAACAAAAGTAGCAGTACTGTGATTCAGGCATTGCTGGTAGGGAAAGCACCCGCTCTCAGCTTGTCAGTGCAGGCAGGGAAGTTACCAGAGGCTCCTTGTGCGTTGTGAATGTAGCAGTTAGCAAGGGCAACAAAAGTAGCAGTTCTGTGTTTCAGGCAATGCTGATAGGGAAAGCACCCACACTCAGCTCGTCAGTGCACGTCTCAGTAGTTTGCAGTGCAGACCAGCTGACCCACCTCACATCTAGCTCCACTCACCACCGGATAGGGAATGCACCCGCTCCCGGCTAACTGCCCTCAGCTTGTACCGGTCAGGGAAGGCACTCACTCCCAATATGATGTTTCCAGTGGTCACGTGGCTTCACAATGAAATATTCAGACTCACAATAAAGCTGCAGACATAGAACACTGCACTGCTCCGCCCAATCTTTGAATGAATAAGTGCAAAAAAGCACCAAAAAGGGGATCAGCTGGTCTGCACTGCAAACTACTAAGACGTGAACCGCCTTCACTGACGAGCTGAGAGTGGGTGCTTTCCCTATCAGCATTGCCTGAACCACAGTACTGCTAATTTTGTTGCCCTTGCTAACTGCTACATTCACAACGCACATGAAGCCTCTGGTAAATTCACTGCCTACACTGACAATCTGAGAGCGGGTGTTTCCCTATCAGCATTGCCTTAACCACAGGACTGCTACTTTTGTTGCCTTTGCTAACAACTGCATTCACAACGCACAAGGACAATCTGGTAACTTTATATTGTTTTAATTTTATGTTTGTTTAACCTATTTAGTGTTTCTAAATTAATATATAGTATTTCTATATAAAATATTTTTCTATTTTGGAACATGTTTTTTGCACTGGTATCTTTTTCTTTAAATTTGCACTATTAGATGTTTTGAGCCATCTTAATATACCTGCTGCATTTTTCATGATCCTAATCACTCATTTATATTTTTATTTTTCTATCACTTTGAGCATCTGGCTTTGGTAGTTTAACATAGTTGATTTAGAGCACAATACACTACCCTTTTTTTCTTCACAATACCCACAACAATACAATGTCCCCCAACACAATGCTCCAAACCCGGTCCACTGAGCAATGCCCACCCAAAGTGTGTTGAGTAGCGCTGTTAGATCGTTGGTGCATGGTGGTACCTTCCTGGTCTCAGGCCAGACCAGGGTATACTGGGGATCTTGAATCAGCAGTGCCGCAACGTGATCCCAAGACGCGAAGTCCGCCAAATCCCCTCTCTCCTTATCGGTGGTCTCTATGTCTTTAGGGAGCTCCAGCAGGAGTGTCTCCCTTAAAATCTGTAGGCCCTGGGCCTGGTCTCAGACCACAGGGCACCGTGTAGCCACCTGGTCATGGCGCAGCAACACTCTCTATTACAGTGCTAAGGGGAGTGTCCCTATCTGGGGCCTTCCCTATTACAATCACTACTGTGGCTTCGGGCCTAACTGGGACCTGTGGGGGGCAGGGAGTCTGGCCTAGTCCGGGAGCCACTGGCACCGACACTACCTTATCCCTCGCTGTCCCTCTCATGACTGGCGCGCTCCTCTGTTCGCGCCACGCTAAACTCCTGCCTCCTTTCTGTACTAGGAGTCTATTGGCTCTCACTGCCCATGTGGTAGGCTGCCCCTAAGCACTATGGGACATATAGTCCCGATATCTGCTATGCGGAGCCACCTAAAATGGCCGCCACATCTCTGCCCCCACTGGGCATGCACATTGCATCTTCTGCGCATGTGCGAGCACTAAGATGGCGGCCCCCGCTCACCGGGTATGCTAGCCCGCAGCCTCCCCTGCCTGCAATGGAGGTAAGAAGGGGGCTCGGCTACATCAGTTTCTTATATTCTTTGTGTGTTTCAATTTCTTTTTTTCGTATTTGTTCCTTAGAAAATAACAGGATTCCATTAACAATGCTTAAACCTTCAAACCTTCAAAAAGGTGAAAAAAAATGAGAAATGAAAGATTGTAACATTGATATGACAATATTTACAGAAATTATGCTATACTATTGCTCAATTTTTGCGACATTGTAACATATTTCATTATTTTTGTCATAGGTATGTTTTAAAGAAAGCACATTTAGTTGTTTTTTTTAAATGATCATGTATGATTGCTTTCAGCAAACCATTCCTATCTTATTACATTTTGATAAGCATATTATAAAAATAAATGGTTAATGATATGCAGTATGTCTGTATTCTTTAAGACAAGGAACATTCTGTACAGGAAAATACCATTCCAGCCCACAGGATGGTGCATATCCCCCTTAATTTGAGAATGCTGTAATTGTGATCAGCATATCACCAGTTATAGGTTTTTAATCAACATTAAGCTCAAGACAAAGAAGCATTTTAAAACAGAATGACGCAATTCAAGATATCATGCGGCCACACTTTGCTTTTAAAACATGCACCATATATGCAGGAATTACTTGGTTATTTTTTTTCAGTAACATCACTGAAACATCATGAAAATGTTGCAGCATTTTAGTTTTTGAATTTTCTATGGATGGCATATACCTAGAATAGGTAAAGCCTATTACATTCTGTATGTATGCTTGTATTATTCTGCGCTGGAGATCAATAAAATGTACATATTCCAATGTCTTATTGAGAAAATACGTTAGAAGATATGTTAGGGAACAGACTGTCCTAAATGTCCGTTTTAAAATGTATCTGTATTACCAAATTGCCCTTTAGATTTGTTCACAAGTAGCCGTTGAAAAAACAGGTACAAGTACTTCTCATTAGCATTTCCTCAAATGCACCAAAAAGGGAAACCTTGCAATATTAAGCTTTTGAAATGCCCTTAGAAACTAGTACAGTGTCACAATGACATGTTATTTCATAACATTTACATAATATTGTCTCTGCAATTTATTTAAAGAACCACACATTAAACATACAGTATGTCCCCTGCTGTGAAATGTTATTTATTTATAATTGTCATCGGCTATTATTTTAAAATCCTTGCCTTGCCAGTGATCACAATGTTACTATCACAGTTAAGATTATGTTGTTAATCTGTCCTGTATTTGCTGATATAGGAACCTGCACCAAGTCATCACGTTGTCCATCAAAGCAATCTAGCCAGCGCCGCCTTGATGGTGGTGCTACTGTCAATTGGGGAGGGGCGGGGTGAGGCCTCTTTAATGGTCTCTTAGGCTAAGGCCCCGCTCCCTCAGTCAGCGCGCCCGCACTGCAGACAGGCGGCGCGCTGACAGGCACAGACCGCGATATGCGGTCTGTAGGGAGCCAGGAGCCGGAGCGGGAGGGGGAGGGGGAGGGGGGGCGGGAGTGGGGGGGCGTGGTTTGAGCGGAGGGACCCGCTACTCCCCCCCCCTCCCTCCACAGGCTCAGGCTGCAGGAGGGAGCTGCTGCAAGGTAAGACACACACCACCCCCCCCCCCCCCACCTTGTGTAGGAAGCTGTCTGACAGCTCCCGCTCCCGCCGCTGATAGGCTCATCAGCGCACCACGTGATGCGTCACCGCTCGGGATCACAATTTTCTTGCATCCCCTGGCTGCTGACGCGTCACAGTGCGTAGTGAGCTGTGCAGCGAGGGTGGACTTGGACCTGCTCAGAAGGATTCCCCTGCTGGTAGGGAACGCTCACGCGGCCGCCCGCACAGCCGGGCGCAGCGGGTCCCAGCCCTTACCTTGTCGAGCGGCATCTCCTCCTGCCTCATCCCATTGTAATGGCGCCGCAACGTCAAACGGTGTTCCATTGCCACGACAACTTGACATCACATGGTGTCGCATTGCAATGACAACATGACGTAACGACGTAGCGTGACGTCGAGTTGTCTGAGGAGGAGATGCCGGACTGGACAAGATAAGAGACCCCACAAAAGCCCCATATTCTAGTTTTTGATTGCTTTCGCTTTAATCAAAAACAGAGCATTGGAGAACTAAGAACTAAGGCAACATGATAGCATGGAGAAATGCTTGCATAACATTTTGGACACGTAATGTGACTCCCCAAATACTACACCCATTTTAGCAATACACTGAAAGAGAATGAGAGAAATCAATCCACCAGGAAGATTGAGAAAATATATTTAAACCATTTCATTGTCAGTTGTTGGATTCAGCATTGTAAGGGTTAACCAATCATTATAGAAGGGAAGTACGGACATTTGTTGAACCAAACCAACCCAGGCAGAATTTAAAGGCCTAGAGGTGATAGCATTTCTTTTCAAAGTTCAAGGTTTTAAAGTTCAGGTTTTTGACAGCTAGCACTACCCATAGGGAAAGAAAAGTATATTTATGGATATAGATCATGACATCCAGCAAATAAAATCTAAAGTTTTAGGTATTTCACTAGCTAAACCCATAACATATAAACAAGTTGGGGAAAAGAGGCATATTTGTTTGGGTGAAGATGGATGGTTGTATTTACACTTGCATATACTGTTAGAACCATGTATACCATTTGTTCTTTCCTGGTCTTCAGTCTACTGGTCCTGCCTGTATTGAGATAACTTAAAAGGACAACCGTACCTTGAAGGACCATAAATGATTTCTGTTATTTGTAATGGCTCTTACTGGCCAAAGTTGAAACTGTCTGAGTGAAATATGCAATATATTATTTAAAATCAGTTATTAATATGTTGCCTAGTGCCCCTGGCTATGTGTTTCCGGCCATAGCATGTAAGTCCTGGTAAGTGCAGGCAGTGTCAGGGTTAAATCCCTTTCACTTGGCCAGGATGTGAGTCCGTTGGCACACTAGGAAGATTGTTGCCATAGCCAGGCATGCACCACCCATGGACAAGGCCTTAGAGGGAGGAAGTGTGTGTATACTACCAGTTGTGGTAGTATCACCCCCAATTCCGTGCCTCCGGTTGGTAGGTGATTAGGGAGTTCAGGCCAGTAGCTATGTACTGGCGTCGGACTAGTTCCATACCTTCTGGGGGTATAGAAAGGGTGTGGGGTTTCAGCCCGGTAAGGCACCTCTGGTTTGGTTCCCATACTGAAGTTTACCATGGTTATGGGTAAGTCTGGGTAGATTAACAAACAACTCGGGGCCAGGACTTTGCCAGATCTGGCCTAGTTCGGGAGCCACTGGCACATGGACACTACCTTCTCTGCTGCGATTCCCGCCCCGACTGAGCCTTGCGGTCGGTTCACGCAAAATGCAATGCCCTTCTAGGGGATTCTGGGACTCTTAGTCCTGTGCGGAGCCACCTGTAATGGTCGCCCCACTCCCGCTCTACTGCGCATGTGCATCGCATCTCCTGTGCATGCGCGAGGATTCAAGATGGCGCCCCCCTGCATATCAGGACGGCTGTGGAGCCCCGACTGATAGCCCGCAGCCTCCCCTGCCCAGCACAGTGGTAGGAAGGGGGAGCTCGACTATATATATATATATATATATATATATATATATATATATATATATATATATATATATATATATATATATATATATATATATATATATATATATATACGTATATATATATATAATGTAACTCCCCTATCCCCCCCTAAGAGAGATTTGCTAGTAGATAGGTGTTAATGGTGCTGTGGTGGTCACCTGTTGGTTCTCAGGAGGCTGAGTCTCCGCAATGTTGTAGGGAGTGGGACACAGGACAATCTTTTAGGGATGGTGCAGCGCCTCCATCCTGCAGGGCTCCTGCCAAAGACAAGGGTTTATCCCAACAGGAACTTTCATGATAGCAGCAGAATGGAATCTGGATACTAGCATCATTGCAACATATTTATTGGCACAACAGCATAACTGAATAACAGCCAGAACAGTTCCCTTGCTTCCAGGATCCCAGCCCACGGGTACCATCCCTTCCCTGGACAGGACATGACAAGACCTCCCAGGAGCTTGAAGCCCCTAGGCTAGTCTAGGCTTCGTCACCACATGAGGGCTAGGCAGGAACTTACAGCAATGGTTGAACCCTCTCTCCCTCTGGAGCACTCTTCCACTACCTAAGGAGACGAACTACCAAATTTGATGGACACCCACATTTTTAATACATATTTTATACAGGGGGAGGGACCAAAACAGTCTGCACCAGTGATTGGTAGATTCAAAAACAGCATATAGGGCCTTATTCAGAAAGCCTCGATAAGTCTCTCATCGAGCACTTATCGACCAAAATGACTACAAGTATTCAGATGTGCTCGATAACGGCCTGTATCGACGCAAAATTTTATCGCTATCCGAAATTCGCGACTGAGCAGCGATCAGCCCCTTATCGACCATTTTCGGATGGTTGATAAACTCGCGCGATTCAAAGACCCGCGAGTCGGCTGTCGCGGCATATCGCAGCCCATCGCAGCCCTAAAAGGCGGTCTTCTCCCCAAATCCAATTCACCACAGATTTTTTGGTCATTTGGTGGGGAGATGCCTCGATGAGTAGCGATGTGTCGGGACTTAGAAAAAATCAGGCCCCTTTCCTGCCTCGGATTGATGCCGGGGGTCTCTGGAGCTGAACCACGTTGGTTTTATGTCCGGAGACCCCCTGCTTCCCGAGATACAGGCCTCTTTATGGGGTGCCGGTATCTCCTATGCAAGGAAATGTCCCGGTCACGTGACGCGGGACATTTCAATGCAGAGGGATACCGGCACCCCATAAAGGAGCCTATATCTCGGGAAGCAGGGGGTCCCCGGACATAAAACCAACGTGGTTCAGCTCCGGAGACCCTCTGCACCTCTACACTATTAAAGAAATATATATTTAAATAAATAATTTTCGGGCGACATTTCAGCTGGGAGTGGCGGCTCTCTCAGAGCAGCTCTCTCTGCAGCAGAAATGAATCGCTGGTTTAGGCCTTTTCAGAGGGTTGATGCTCTCGCTGGCAGCAAATCGCCCGTTTTGGGCATTTTGCTATCACTGGTAAACGAGCCTTTCAGAATACCGTGATAGCAACGCCTTAAAAACAGTCATTTTAAATTCCCTGGCGTTTTTTTTTATCAACCCTCTCTGAATAAGGCCCATAAGCCCTCACTCTGTCATGTGGTCCCAGCAGTTTACAATTCCAGACATGAGCCTGTACGTTGCTACAATTAGATTGCAACACATAACTGACTCCAACGGTTTTCAGACTAGCACCTGGAAACTGCTACAAACTAACCTCCCGGGCAATAGACTCACATGCTGGGCCATGTGAGAAAAAATTAACCCCAGCCTGCTCCTACAGGACCTAGGGTATAGTATTTTTAGTAGCCAGAGGTTACATGGCTACGTAACATTAAAAAAAACTGTAGGTAAACAGACTACTATGTGACAAAAGTGATGGATTTAATTTTAATACACATAGCTTTTACAGTTATTAACAGTAAACATCTTCATTAGTAATGGAATTTATAAAGAAAAAAGCTATTGGTATATTAATAAGCATTCCTTTATTTTCAAAGACTGGTAATGGCTATAGTAATAGTGAGGCAGTAGAGAATAGAAAGTTAAGGCATATGTGTCAAGGTTTCTACAATAAGTTACAGGTGATAGTTATTGGGGATGGTGGGTTATGTGTATGTTTTTTCTTATTTGTATGGGTGGGTATTACGTTTAATGGGGGGTTGTGTGTATTTGGGGCTATTATGTGTATTGGGGAGTGGGTTATTATATGTGTAGGGGTGTTCTGGTTTCTCCTCTGTACCTCGGCGGCAGGGCGCAATCATGGGAGGTGCTGTGAGGGAGAGTTCGGAGGTTCCGCGGTTTCCCGATAGCACAGGGCGCCGCCATGTTGTCGGGCATTGCGCAATAGTCAGGCATGACCTGGAGGCACGGAGAGAGTTTGCGCATGTGCAGTGTAAGCGCGCGAATGGCTGGCCAATCACTAGGAGGCTCTGAAGTTAAACTACAATTCCCAGGAGCCTCAGCAGAGCCACCTGACACCAGGGAATGAATAAGAGTGCAGGAATTGCTGGCAGGCAGGAAAGGGAAGCACGTGGGAGAGACCACGCTAGCCAGAGGGCCACGGAGGAGCAAGGGGAGAGGTTGTGTGTGTGTGCAGGGGGTCAGTGACCCACCTGCGTAGGCCAGATTCCCCTCAGGCCCAGTGCAGACCCTGAGTCACCATTAGCTTGTGGTGCTGCAGGGAAAGCCCTAGAGAGAGAGGCATCCTATTCCCTTACTGTAGTAGCAGATAGGGACACAGTGTTTCCGGAGCCACGATGTGTGAACTGTGGTTTTGGCTCAAGCTGCTCGACATCACCAACTCGTGAGAGACTACACTGGATCGGCGGATCCTTTTTGAAGTCTGTTGCCGGCTGCAGGAGTAGCTGGAAGGTATTTAATAAGTGCACCAACACCGGTACCATCAGGCGCTGATCCCGCCTTGGGGAAGGGTTCTTTGGGGACACTGGGTTGAGTGACCAAGGGACTGAGTTGGGGTGCACGCGGTGGTGGGAAGTGACATTACTCTTTGAGGAGAGTGGCCAGGTCACAGGTGTATATTACTGAATATCAGCCATTCATATATGGTACTATATGTGTGTTATCCCTAATAGGTGTAAGCTAAGGTTATGCAATTACGTATTAGTAAAAGGTTACAAAGTTGAGGTGTGTTATCATTATTCTTACCTAGGGGAATCTCACTTATTGGGGATCCTGGGTAAGTGGAGACGCTGCCTAGAACCTATTATTACCTCAGGCTCCCAGTTAGCGGAGGCCCAGATCTCACTGAGCCAGCAGGTACATACAGCACTAGTAGTCTCTTTATATCAGCAGGAAAGAGGGCTACATATGTATTGGGGGAGTTATGCGTATTGTGGGGTTGGTATGGGTATTGGGGAGATGGGGTAGTTATTATGTGTATTGGAGATTAGTGTGAATTGGGAGAGGGGGGTTATTGAGTGTGGGAGAAAGAGGTGGGGGTGTGGGAGAGAGAAATGTGGGGGAAAGAGACATGTGGCAGTGGGGGAGAGAGATGTGGGAGTGGAGAGAGAGAGGTGGGAGTGGGGGGGAGAGAGAGAGGTGGGAGTGGGGGGGAGAGAGGGGAGGGTTTGTGGGGGAATTCGAGAGAGATAGGTGTGTGGGGGGCAAGAGAGAGGTGGGGGGTGTGAGAGATAGAGGGTGGGGTCTCGCAAGGCTGCTGACACTGGGTGGGAGGGAGAGGAATGGGGGAGGACCCAGTGGATACTTTAGTCAAGGGCCCCGAGAAAGCTGTGTGCAGACATAACTACCAGCAACCTTTTTTTTTTTTTAAAAAAGCACTAAGTACACCCATCCATTTATTATAGTTAATAGATCTTATTTCCTTTGTCTTTGTGCATAGAAAAATTAAGTGCCCCTCTTCCTAAAACATTTACAACTATTTATATTAATTATAGAGTTCAATCTATTGCCTTACTGGGTGTAAACTAAAACATGCCCTGTTCTGCATGGCATATTTAAATGTCATTTTATATATCACATGTGCTGTTAATCTAGTTAATAAAAACAGAACAGCTAGTAACATTTGACATCTGGAAAATCAAGAGCATTAGACAAATGAATCTGCACATGAAAACTGGAATTGACAGCAAATAAATTACAATTTTCAACAAATGTCTACCATTTTCTATGCTTAGCCTAAAATATTAGAATATACTTTAACCTAAAGTTTTGTCTTTAAAGCTCATTATGAAAAGAATAAGCTTTAAGTTATAAGAAAGGAATGCATTTTTTAAAATGGGGTCATGGTAGACAAAGTTAAGAGCACTCGAATAGAACAGTTCATACAAGAGGTCCATACTAGGGATGTGATGACTGTGTATCTTTGCCTGAAGGAAATAAAAGGGAGAAATCAGGGATGAAGAAGACAGATAGACCTGTGGCCACTGAGTGTGAAGTCAAACTAGAGTGTATTAGCTAGCAGTCGATGGGGGTCAGGAAAAAGTGAGGACAGTGAGGTCTGGCCCATGGAAGGTGATATGCCCGAGGGATGCTCGAAAGGGGGAGTGATGTGCGAATCAGGTCTGACAACGTGAGGGAGCCCCTTGAAGGGATTCATGAACTCATGGCCTCCATGCGGAGGGTCGAAATGCATGGAGAAGACGCTAGACTGATTAGAGGGAAAGGCCATGGTGGGACTTCAGATGAGATACACCCCCAAGAAGAGGAATGAACACAAGGGGATCCCCAGCTTTAATGGACACTAGCTCAGACTTCTGCTATAGATTTGGAAAAGGGGGGCATTACGCCAAGCACGGTAGAAGGTAATAGAATCTGCAACACATGGACAAGAGGTTAATTCGATCCAAGTCCAATCTGGGAAACAACAAAGGGTCTCACTGAAGGAGCAAACTGAGAAAGGCCCTGCAATCATTATGCGTGCCAAGAAAACAGACCAGTCAAGCCAGCCCAATGCAAACTGAAATTAACTATTTGTGGCGCTACTCTATTAAATAAATATATACATAAAATATTATTAATACTAAAAAAAAGGCTGAATAATGTAAAATAAAAATATATATACAAGTGTATAAAAATTAATACTGTATGTGCAAGTGATAGTGTGCAATATATTATACACATTAAAAAAACACACATTTAAGGGCAATATCAAAATCAGCTAGTGCAGGACTCAAAGTCCACCCTCCACTGGGGTTAAGCATAGAAGTCCAGAAAGAGTGCGCTCTCTGCTTGATTGTAAAAAAATGACAAAAAGACAGACTCACATGTAACAGATATGGTGAAAAGTATAAAGAAATAAAAGGCTCGAGAAGAAACCAAAGAGAAACAATAGGGCAATATGTTGTAAATGTTCAAAATGTATTTAGAGACATCAAATACTCTCACTCACATTCTTGATGTTCTTTAAAACATGTAATAATGTTTAGGAGTTTCTCCTCTACCCCTCCTCCGCCCCCTCCAGATCACTCTCTTGCACAAATTCTCTGGGGTCGCTTTCCCACAGTTCCAGTTGGCGTCAGGTTTCATTGGAACCGAAGTGTTCTTTGCACTAAGCACTCCTTGATAAAGCACAAACGTTGCGCGAAACGCGTCAGGGGGGTCTCTCCCCTTGCTGTTTTTATGTGCCTAAAATAAACATTTTTTGTATCAGTAGCAAGCAGTCCAGCCGCAATTTTTTCCCCTTAGCCGGCGCACCGCCTCACACACTTCGGGTCCATGGATACTCTTCTGGCTGGAGCACGCTGACAGTTTACGAGGAGCCACGGTTTAATCAAGTGAGTACAAGTATATCTTTATCACTCATTAGTACTATAGATCAATCACTAAGCCATAATATTGCAGGGCTAACATAATTGTGCCTTTAAGATTAGGCTAGTGAGCCTGCAGGCTATCTGTAAATTTTGAGAACATCATGAATATGCTTCAATAAGATTCAGTGTTTTACACTGACATCGTGGGACATATCCTCTGAACTTTTATTATACTGTCTGGGATTTCATTGTATATTAATTCTTTCTTTGCATATATGGATCAGGGAAGCATTGCTTGGGGGTCTTCTACTCCCACCTTCTCTTTTTCTGGCATGTCTGTAAGCCCTCATAGCTGCAGTCATGACAGAGTTAATCTGTGGGCTATTGACGCCCCCCTTGTGCGTCTCCTGGGAGTAATTAGAGGAGGGTGGTGACTCATGGCAAGAGAGAGAGAGATCATATCGTGATAGGTCTGATGTCATGAGCCGGCCCCTTCTAGAAAGCTCTTAGCAGAATGCAACAAAACTTACTGTGTCTTTGTAGCCCTGCTTTCCAGCTAGCAGGATCTTCTCAAGAGCTGTAAGTTCCTCCCCATGGCGAGGGCAGGCTTGCTCAGCTCAGGTAGGCCTGAGTAACATCATGGATCCCCACCCCAGAATACCAGGGGGTGTGTACGACCGAGAAGGTGTGATCTGCTGCTGTACTGTGCCACTGTGTGATGAGCTGCAGTGGATGCAATAAAGAATACCCTTTTGACATATACCGGCCTGGATATCTTCAGTGTGGAAGAAAGGAGGTATGTGTGTGTAACAAAAAATATTAGACAGCACACACAGTCTGTATAAAGAGAAAAACTAGGTGCAAACAGGAACTGGGAGGACCCTATTTCCTCCCAAATAATCAATGAATCACAAATGTTCCCAGCACTCAAACGGAAAAAACAAAGAAGTAAATGGATCAGCCAAAAACGCATTTAATGGTACACGAATGATGCACACAATGGTCAAACATAGACCGAAAAATACACTATGTACTAGGATAGGGACAAGGGCAGGGAAGGGGAGAAGGGAGAGGGGAGGGAGGGGAAAAGGGGAACACAGGGGTATAAAAGTCCAGGGCAGGGGGGGCAACTTAACGTTTTGGGGTATAATAACCCCTTCTACAGGCCCGTTCCCAGGATGACCGTAGTCGCCTGGTGCTTCCCTCAACCCTAAATAAACAAAAAGAGATACCGGCGCCTACTGAGTCCAAAAATAGATGGAAGTCCAGTTGAAATAGTCCCAGTCCCTAGATGATCTACAGTCACTAAATCCTTGGGTGCTCTGTTAAGACTTCATGCAGGGGAAGTGAAACATGGAATGAAAGAAGAGAGATGTTTAGTGCAACACAGCTATACAGATTACACAGACATATAAATGCAAACTGGCTGTCACAAGGAGACAAGACAAACAGACACAACTAGACAAACAACATTAAAGCAAAGCTAATGATAAAAGTTAATTTATTATAACTAAAAATATATATGGTAGGACAAGTTGCTGATGTGCCGCTCCGGTGGGTTAAAATCTAGATAACACTCACAGGACAGCAGATGTAAAAACGCATTAGACCAATGTGAGCTGGTATCCACGTGTAGGGGGTTCGCAGGATGTTCAGGATGCCGTGCACTCCTTCCGTTTCTCCTTGCTGGCAATGACCGGAAATGACATCTCCGTCGTGCCGAAACCGGAAATGATGTCGCCGGATGTGACGTCACATCCGGCGACATCATTTCCGGTTTCGGCACGATGGAGACGTCATTTCCGGTCATTGCCAACAAGGAGAAACGGAAGGAGTGCACGGCATCCTGAACATCCTGCGAACCCCCTACACGTGGATACCAGCTCACATTGGTCTAATGCGTTTTTACATCTGCTGTCCTGTGAGTGTTATCTAGATTTTAACTCACCAGAGCGGCACATCAGCAACTTGTCCTACCATATATATTTTTAGTTATAATAAATTAATTTTTATCATTAGCTTTGCTTTAATGTTGTTTGTCTAGTTGTGTCTGTTTGTCTTGTCTCCTTGTGACAGCCAGTTTGCATTTATATGTCTGTGTAATCTGTATAGCTGTGTTGCACTAAATATCTCTCTTCTTTCATTCCATGTTCCACTTCCCCTGCATGAAGTCCTAACGGAGCACCCAAGGATTTAGTGACTGTAGATCATCTTGGGACTGGGACTATTTCAACTGGACTTCCATCTATTTTTGGACTCAGTAGGCGCCGGTATCTCTTTTTTTTTATGCTGTCTTATCTGATTGTACCATCAGTGTTCCACCAGGCTGCCTTTCTACCAATAGGGCTCCCCCTCATAGCAGGTTCATTGTCTTTATTCCCATTAGCACTTTTTTGCATCACTTTTTTTTCCCCTCAACCCTGCGACAACGTCCCTGAGATACACAGTACCAGACTAATGCTGAATGTCCAAACTGAATAAGAATAGGCTGTGAGGCACAAGGCTCAGATAAACCAACCCTGAGAGAGCTATGTATGTGACAGAGGAACTGGCTGGTAAAGGTCTGAATCTGGGTGGTGTATACCAACACTGTAAGAGCTATTAAAGTGACAGTGGAGTTAGCTGGCAAAGAAGGGTACTAAGAGGTTAATAACCCACAGAAGTAAACCTATGGAGACAAGGATAATCAAACCTGACACAAGCAAATTAATACAGTGAAAGCAGTCTAAATGCCCCCTCAATCAGAGAAAGAAAACATACTTTGAGTCCCCCCCTGCCCTGAACTTTTATACCCCCCGTGTTCCCCCTTTTCCCTTCCTCCCCTCTCCCTTCTCCACTTCCATGCCCTTGTCCCTATCCTAGTACATAGTGTATTTTTCGGTCTATGTTTGACCATTGTGTGCATCATTCGTGTACCATTAAATGCGTTTTTGGCTGATCCATTTACTTCTTTGTTTTTTCCGTTTGAGTGCTGGGAACATTTGTGGTTCATTGAGGTATGTGTGTGTGTTCCATAGGGAGTCCCCTGATTCTATTAAGGACCCATGGGACTGGATGTGCCGACAACAGTTTTGAGACCATCCAGAAGCCTGTCCTGTCTCCATAACACCGCAGACAGACCTCAGAGCTCCTTTGAACCTAACAGGTATAGCACCATACACCTAGTAACAGTGTAGCTCCCCAGTTAAGGCCCTGATATGAGATTAGGGGGGGGAGGGGGGTAGCTTGGATATATATATATATATATATATATATATATATATATATATATATATATATATATATATATATATATACTAGCTGAGAGACCCGGCGTTGCCCGGGATGTAAATGCGTAATAGGTAGTATTATTTATAAATCGTGGAACAATAGGTGAGTATTTGTTGTAAAGGTTGGATAATAATGTTGAAAAGAAAGATGGAATAAAATGTAATACAATGTTGTATAAAAATGGTTTATTGTAAACACACCACAGTAAAATGTATATTTTGGTGACATAACAGATGTAAAAATGTGAGGCGTGTGTCCTGCTAGGGTGTGAGGCGGCAGGTGGCGCGTGGGTTGTGAATGCTGTCTGTGAGTGGGGGTCCTGCTAGGGTGTGAGGCGGCGGGTGGCGCATGGGTTGTGAGTGCTGTCTGTGAGTGGGGGTCCTGCTAGGGTGTGAGGCGGCAGGTGGCGCGTGGGTTGTGAGTGCTGTCTGTGAGTGTGGGTCCTGCTAGGGTGTGAGGCGGCAGGTGGCGCGTGGGTTGTGAGTGCTGTCTGTGAGTGGGGGTCCTGCTAGGGTGTGAGGCGGCAGGTGGCGCGTGGGTTGTGAGTGCTGTCTGTGAGTGGGGGTCCTGCTAGGGTGTGAGGCGGCGGGTGGCACATGGGTTGTGAGTGCAGAGGGAAAAGGAGGGGGGGGACAGTGGACAGGAGGGGGGGGACAGTGGCCGGGGGGAGGGAGGGGACAGTGGAAATGACAGGGAGGGGGGGAGAGTGGACAGGAGGGGGGGAGAGTGGACAGGAGGGGGGAGAGTGGACAGGGGGGGACGACAGATGAAAAGACAGTGGACAGGAGGGGGGAGAGTGGACAGGAGGGGGGGAGAGTGGACAGGAGGGGGGGAGAGTGGACAGGAGGGGGGGAGGGAGAGTGGACGGGGGGGAGAGTGGACAGGAGGGGGGGTGACAGTGGACAGGAGGGGGGGAGAGTGGACAGGAGGGGGGGGTGACAGTGGACAGGAGGGGGGGGGGGGCAGTGGACAGGAGGGGGGTTGGTTTGCTTTAAATTGACGGGTCCCTCCTCTCCACTCCCCCTGTATCTTTCTCTGCTCCACTCCCCCATGTGTAACTCCGGTCCCCACTCTACAGTGTCTGAGACACAGTGTAACACACACACAGACACACACACACTGTCACGCTGTGACACACACACACACACACACACACACTCACCTCTCCTTCTGGCCGCCGCCATGTTAGTTAGTCCGCGAGGGAGGAAGGGGTCCTTCGTCCGCCGCCATCTTAGGTGCCGCGTGGCAGCGGTAGGCTGCCCTGGCCAATGCCTGTCCCCGCGCAAGGGAGGTGAGTGGGAGAGAGGTGAGCGGGAGGTGAGGGGAGGTGAGCGGGAGATGAGCGGGAGGTGAGGGAGCGGCAGGCTGCCCTGCCCACTGCCTGTCCCCGCGCCGGGGAGGTGAGTGGAGCGGGAGGTGAGTAGAGGGAGTGGGAGGTGAGTGGAGGCAGTGGCAGGCTGCCCTGCCCACTGCCTGTCCCCGCGCCGGGGAGGGAGTTGAGCGGGAGGGAGGTGAGTGGAGAGGGAGGTGAGTGGAGAGGGAGGTGAGTGGAGAGGTGGGTGGAGGGAGTTGAGCGGGAGGGAGGTGAGTGGAGAGGGAGGTGAGTGTGATGGGGGGGGGGAAAGGACAGAGAGAGAGGTGTGTGTGTGTCCCTGTGTGTCCCTGTGTGTCCTTTGGCCCGTCACTCCGCCTCAGGCCAATGAGAGGGGGCGGGCGGGCCAAGGGACCAATGAGATTGCCGCTAGGGATGCAGACATACAGTGCTTTCAGAAATATATAGTAGATACAAATAGGTTTTACCAGATTGGAGTCCGGGAAAAACGAGACAGCACACAGTCTTGTAAGTCCAAAAGAACTATATTCAGTTTAACATGGCACCACATCCAACGTTTCGATCATCTAAACGTGACCTTCCTCAGGGACGTGCGCACAAAACCTATTTGTATACATAGACCGAAAAATACACTATGTACTAGGATAGGGACAAGGGCAGGGAAGGGGAGAAGGGAGAGGGGAGGGAGGGGAAAAGGGGAACACAGGGGTATAAAAGTCCAGGGCAGGGGGGGCAACTTAACGTTTTTGGGTATAATAACCCCTTCTACAGGCCCGTTCCCAGGATGACCGTAGTCGCCTGGTGCTTCCCTCAACCCTAAATAAACAAAAAGAGATACCGGCGCCTACTGAGTCCAAAAATAGATGGAATATATATATATGTATATATATGTATATATATATATATAAGCCTGCTAACCCCCCCCCCCCCACATACAATACAATCAATAGGTAATAAGGCAACAGCACTCAGCAATTCAAAATAAAGAAATATATTGTAAAACAGGTATACTTGCACATAACTTGCAAAATGGAATTGTGCAAGTATACCTGTTTTACAATATATTTCTTTATTTTGAATTGCTGAGTGCTGTTGCCTTATGTGTTCCCCCCCATGCTCCCGGTTTCCCCCCCTCTCCTTACCATCAGAGATGTGCGGCAGGGTGACTGAGTCGCGGGCGGTTCCCTCCGCAGGGCGCCGCCATGTTGGAGGTTGCGCATGAGCAGGGCAACTCAGCGGCAGCCATTAGAGGGAGAGCATGAGGCTCCATGAGGCTCCCTATGTTAAAGACTGCAGATAGAACTACAATCCCCATGATGCTCAGGGGCAGTGACACAACCTGACACCAGGGAGCCATTAGGGCTGCAGTATTCTGCTGAATAGCAGGAAAGACTATTGCATGCTGGAACAGGAAGCAGTCAGTGAAGACCAGGAGCCTGAAGCTGCAGGTTAAATCCAAAGAGCAGTGCTCCAAGGATTAGGCCAGAATGTTAAACCCCAGGGCCCAGTTAATTCCCTGAGTCACTGTAGAGAAGTAACTGTATTGTGTAGAGAACTGCCTTAAGACAGGGACCCCTTCACTGTACTTCTAGTGAGAAAGAGATTGCAGGACAGAGCCTGACTGGCAGCACAGTGTGTAGCAGGAAGAGACTCTGATTGCATAACAGAGACTGTTTGCAAAGAGATAATCCGGCTGGGAATCCCTCCCCTGTGGAGTCAGCGTGTGCATTCATTTCTGCAGAGAGCAGTGCAGTGCTACGTGGGATCACGTTGCGGTATTGCAGACTCCTCAAGGATTCTCCTGGTTAGGACCATAACCAGGAAGGTATTATATTAAAGTGCACCAACGGGCCCTAACACAGGGAAGCGCTGTCCCTCACACACACACTCCAATCTATAGCTGGTGGACACTAAGAGGTTAAGTGACCTGGCACATTGGTACAACAAGGACTAGGGTGATATAAAGACTGACACTAAAGTGGTGCAACCATTTACATGTGTGGGGTGATGTGATGATATTCATGCAGGGGAATGTCATGCTGTTTATGTAGGAAACGTTATGCAGAGGTTATTATTTTTATGCTAAGTAAATACTGTTTTATCCAACTGCGTGTGGTTACTGCATATGTTGGTTCTGATAAGGGAACACTCCCATCAAGTTGGGATCCCTCATCAGTGGAGGCGCTGCACCCAGTGTAAGTATACCCCAGGCTCCCAGTGGCGGAGGCTCAGGCCTCTTGTTAGCCTCACAGGTGACAGCAGCATCAGTAGATACCGTACCCCAGGGGTACAAGGGCTACATTTGGAGGCGCTGCTGAGATTCAGACCTGGGGTGCCCGAACTCAGTAAAAATGTCGTTAGGTTACACGTTACCTTCCAGCCAAGAGGTGTACATGTGGGCGGTAAAAAGGCAAGTCCCGCCCTCACAAACCCTTGCTGTAGGACAAGTTCCCGCCAATGCCTCATCCTATGAACTATGTTTAATCTTAATGCAGTATCCAGGCTTAGAAGATGTTAGAATCCTGGGTCGCCGCTCCGACCCAGACGGGTCATGGTGCACCGTATTAATCACTGGGGGATGTGAATTGTCGCCAGAGCAAGGCCCATCCAACTTGCGGTTCCCCGGGGCCCTCAGCTCAGGGTGTCCTGTTATATATCCTGAAATGCCGATAAAACTCGAACCCTGTAGCCCCATTACAGATTTGATAGAGACTAGTATGTGCATGTCCCTGTCCCCACCCGAAAGTATATGCGGGGACGAGGCCAGTGTATTATCCTGTGCTAATTGTCGCTCAAGCAGACGGAGCTCCAGCCCCAACCTCAGCCCCAGTAGAATGGGAGAAATCCAATTACTAGCCCAGGCCATCCAACAACTGGGTGGGCCCAAGCACGAATCCCCTTCCCCTCAGCCATACCGCAAGTTAAAGCTCTTTTCAGGGGTAAAACCTACCCCCACCGGTGAAGAGGCTTTTGATGTTTGGAAGGAATATGCTTCACAGGTACTGGAAGAGTGGACCTCATCAGGACAGTTTCACTGGAAGAGTGGAACTGTCCTGATGAGGTGAAAAGACAACGAATCATGGAGTGCCTGGGCCCGCCTGCGTCCCCTACCATCAAGATGTATAAAGATCAGCATACTGAGGTTACCGCACACCAGATGATGGAGTCTCTTACCCGGGCATACGGTAAGGAAGATGATGTGAGTGAGTTATGGACTAAGTATTACAATCTCCGCCAGAAAGAGGGGGAAGACCTATCAGAGTTCATACAATGGATCCAATTGCTCTTGTGGGATCTACGTTCCTGCCAAGTCATCAAGGCCTCAGAAGTGAATGAGTGTAGGCGCACTCAATTCCTGCGGGGAGCCATACCCACTCACCATATCGTAGTAATGATCAGATGCGCGCTACGGAAGGGGGACCCCTCTACTCTAGAAATCCTACTGGATGAGGTGAAGAGTCATTAGGCCTATACTAGGTTGCATACGCCCAAGAAGGCCAAAGACCCTCGCAAGGATGAGACCAAGGAAGAACAGTGCCCAAAGCAAAGGGAAGCAAGAGCGGTAAGGATACGGCCACCCCGGAGGTGCCTGGGTCCGCTCCCAGGTCACCTGACAGTCCGGGTCCCCGCCCAAACTTCCGTTGCTTTAACTGTGGTGAGAAGGGCCATGTTGCAAGGAGCTGTTCGCACCCCAAGAGGCCCACTAAGGCCCAGACCTACACCGTAACAGTGCGGAAGGCAATCTCGTCCTTATCAACCGTACCCGAGGATGTTGCCGAAGAGTCGGGGAGGCCTCCCATAGAGGAGACGCCCCAACCAGATGCCTACTGCCGAGTAGGGCCCACCGCTGTAATAAGAGTCATTGTGGAGGGGATCTACTCTTCAGCACTTCTGGACACTGGGTCACAAGTGACCATCATCTACCGTCCATTCTACGACCAGCACCTCAGCCATCTTCCTTTGCAGTCAGCCGAAAAGATGAAGTTGTGGGGACTGAGTAAAGATGATTACCCCATAGACGGAATAGTGGCGGTCAAGCTGGATATCTTGCAGTTGAACACTAAAAAGTCACATCACATGCTTGCGGATGCCTTGGTTCTGCCGGAGGCTCGAGAACATCCCAGTGCCCCCATCATATTGGGCACGAATGCAGATATTGTGAGGTCGGTGATTCGCTCATTCCTGCAGGAAGCCGGCAAGCTACCATTGTGATCCCTGAATATAGCCCCTGGCCTACGGGACGAATGCTATAGGGTGGCGTATGAAGAAGAGTATGGTGAAATCTTTAATCAAGAGCGAGGGTTATTGGAGATTCCACCAGGGGGAGTGAGGCATGTGACCGCGCTGATCAAGTACCCCAGTCGGCACGAAAACGACAGATACTTTTCGCTGGAAACTCTTCCCGAGTCTGAGAGTCATTGGGGATACCGAATGATACCTGAAGTACGGGATTGGCCATCTAATGTCCCCAGGAAGATTACCGTGTCTATCCAGAAGATGTCTCTACATACCGTGCCGCTTGAAGTAGGACAAAGGCTGGGTAGAATTTATCCTGTGGATCCTGTGGACGAAACAGTGACCGTTCACACTGCCCGTGTGGGAGAAGAGCCCGAGGCACTTCAATTCGACTTCGGAGAGTCTCCCCTGGAGGAAAAATGGAAAGAAAAGCTACGTGCTCAGTTGAGAGACGAGATGTGTTCTCTACTAGTGAGATGGACGTGGGATGCAGCAGAAGCGCTCAGCACACGATTCGTCTGAATGATGACACGCCGTTTAGGGAAAGGTCTCGCCGTATAGCTCCCAGAGATGTGGAGGATGTGCGTGGTGTCCTGAACGAGATGGAAACAGCCGGTATAGTGACCGAATCTCGAAGTCCCTATGCCTCACCGTTTGTGGTGGTACGAAAGAAAAATGGGTGTGTTCGATTGTGCGTGGACTACAGAACATTGAACAGACGTACTGTGCCTGACCAATACACACTACCACGAATAGAGGAGATCCTCAGCGCACTGTCCGGAAGCCAGTGGTTTAGCGTGTGGACCTTCGATCTGGGTATTACCAGGTTCCAATGAGCCCAGCTGATCAAGAGAAGACGGCATTCGTCTGTCCTCTGGGATTTTATCAGTTCACCCGGATGCCCCAAGGTATCTGCGGTGCTCCGGCCACTTTCCAACGGCTTATGGAGAATAAGATTGGAGATATGTGTCCTCGTGAGTGTCTGGTCTACCTAGACGACATAATTGTGTTCAGAACCACACTAGAAGAACATGAGACTAGGCTGATGAAAGTGCTGGATCGCTTAGGGAAAGAAGGCCTGAAGCTCTCCTTGGATAAGTGCCGCTTCTGTCGAACATCGGTCACTTATGTGGGTCATATAGTGTCTGCAGATGGAGTGGCCAAGGTGGAGGCGGTGGTGAACTGGCCAAGACCAGAGAATGTGATGGAGCTGAGGTCATTTCTCGGGTTCTGTGGATACTACAGACGGTTTGTGGACGGATACTCCAAGAAGGTGGCTGTGCTGAACAATTTGCTGAAGGTCTATCCAGAGGAACCCAAGCAGAAGACCACCCCAAGGACCCCCTTCGGGGATCGGTGGACGTCTGCTTGTGAAGAAGCATTTAAGGGGCTGAAGAATAGTCTAACAGAGGCTCCCGTTCTAGCCTATGCTGACCCGGAGAAGCCTTACATTCTGCACGTGGATGCCAGCCTCAATGGATTGGGAGCAGTGCTACACCAGAAGTACCCCATGGGACTTCGTCCTGTGGCATATGCAAGTAGAAGTTTGACTCCCAGTGAAAAGAACTATCCAGTTCACAAATTGGAGTTCCTCACCCTCAAATGGGCCATATCTGACAAACTACTGTACATGACTACCTATATGGGGTCACCTTCGAGGTCTGAACAGACAACAATCCACTGACCTATGTACAAACCACGGCCAAGATAGATGCGACCGGTCATAGATGGTTGGCCACCCTCGCCAATTACCAGTTTTCTTTGAAATATAAGTCTGGACCTCTCAATATAGGGGTCGATGCTCTATCTAGGAGATCGGGACTGGGTGAGACTGCCGACGATGGTCCTTGGGAAGAAATTCCAGGGCCAGTAATGAGAGCTATGTGTTCCACTGCTGCTATTGTAAACGATCGAGTGGCATTCTTCGAGCTACAAGTAGCGGATTCTTTAGGGTGTCGACCTCAAGCCCTTCCAGAAGCTTACTGCCACCCCGATGGCATGGTTTTTACCCAAGACGTTCTCTTCACGGTGAAGGAACTGGTACTAGCTCAGACACATGATCCTGCGGCTAAGGCTGTCCGAGAGGCTCTACACAAAAATGATTCTTCACTGGTGAAACGGGCTCCTCCTGATGATGTGATCCTCCTCATGAGAGAATGGGATAAGTTTGAGATGGATAACGGCCTACTCTATAGTGTTGTTCAATTCCACAATCATCCTGACCGTCGACAACTATTTCTACCCCGGCGTATGCAAGGTCTCGTTTTAAGATCACTACATGATGATCATGGACATTTGGGGGTGGATAAGACCTTGGGTTTAGTGCGAGACCGGTTCTTCTGGCCTAGAATGTGGGAGTCAATTGAACAACACTGCAGGAAATGTCTATGGTGCATTCATAGGAAGACACTTCCCACCCGTGCTGCCCCAATGGGCCATCTCAAAAGCTCCGGGCCTAAGGATTTAGTTTGTATGGACTTTTTGTGCATAGAGCCAGATTCAAAGGGTATAGGAAATGTGCTAGTAGTGACAGATCACTACACTCGATACGCTCAAGCCTTTCCCACGAAGGACCAGAAGGCTACCACAGTGGCTAAAGTGCTGTGGGAGAAGTATTTTGTGCATTATGGTCTGCCCAGAAGGATGCACTCAGACCAGGGATGGGATTTCAAGAGCAAGCTGATCAAAGAGTTGCTAACACTGTTGAATATTCCGAAGTCAAGGACTACTCCCTACCATCCAGAGGGAGATGCGCTCCCTGAAAGATTTAATCGGACATTGCTGGACATGCTAGGCACTCTGAAAGATTTCCAAAAAGGAGAATGGAGTAAACATGTGGAGGCCTTGGTGCATGCCTACAATTGCACTAGGCACGAGTCCACATTGTACACCCCATACTTCATGATGTTCGGGAGAGAAGCCAGACTGCCAATCGACATCCGCCTACGGGTATCTACCGATGGGGTACCCAACATGTGCAGAGACTCGATATGTGCAGAGACTCCAGGACAGTCTGCACCGTGCCTATCAGTTAGCCGAAAGAACCACTGCTAGACTGAATGCCAATAATAAAAGAAGGTACGACCACAAAGTACGCTATCGAGAGCTCCAACCGGGAGACGCAGTTCTCCTACGCAACTTAGGGATTCCCAGCAAGCACAAGTTAGCTGATCGCTGGAGAGAGGGGCCTTTTCAAGTAGAGTCCCAAATGCCGGGCCTCCCTGTTTATCGCATGACGTGAATGGCAGGGTAAAGGTCTGGCACCGAAACCACTTGTTACCTATCCCACAACTGGGAGAAAGTGAACCCGAAACAGAAACAGTAGTAAACGACAGTGAGCCTGAAGAGTCTACCGACAATTCAGGGCCCACAGGAGAAACAATTCAAGATCCTTTGGAGGGAAAATCCAACAGAGATTGGTGGGCACCTCCCGAAGGAGAAACAGGTAATGGGCCTGCTATTCAAGTACCTTCATCAGGAGTCCCACCAAATAACCAACCGTTAGATCCTACCACTCCGAGTTTTGTGCCTCAAAGAGACAATGTTAAGTTACAAAGAGACTTTTCCCAAACTGGTTCACCCCCTGCCAGAGAGTCTAAGCCTCAAGCCTACGATGGTCTCTCTCAAGATGAAGAAATGGAGACTGAGGCTCGCAGGAGCCAACGAGTGAGACGCCCTCCCTCTAGAGTGGCTTATGATTCATTAGGGGCACCTCACTGTGAGTCTCCGCAGCAAGCTAAAGCCAAGCTAGCCTCAGTTATAAATATGTTTGTTGAACTGTACAATCTCATTTAGAGTAATCGTTAAGTTGTATTTTAACACTGTATTTTTATTATATAATATTGTTATGCATGAGTTAGTTCAAGCGGGGACGTTGAAGTTTTCACCAGGGGGAGGATGTAGCCAAGCACCCTCCGGTTTCCCCCTGTGCTCCCGGTTTCCCCCCCCTCTCCTTACCATCAGAGATGTGCGGCAGGGTGACTGAGTCACGGGCGGTTCCCTCCGCAGGGCACCGCCATGTTGGTGTATGCACGCGCAGCGAGGTTGCGCATGAGCAGGGCAACTCAGCGGCAGCAATTAGAGGGAGAGCATGAGGCTCCATGAGGCTCCCTATGTTAAAGGCTGCAGATAGAACTACAATCCCCATGATGCTCAGGGGCAGTGACACCACCTGACACCAGGGAGCCAGTAGGGCTGCAGGATTCTGCTGAATAGCAGGAAAGACTATTGCATGCTGGAACAGGAAGCAGTCAGTGAAGACCAGGAGCCTGAAGCTGCAGGTTAAATCCAAAGAGCAGTGCTCCAAGGATTAGGCCGGAATGTTAAACCCCAGGGCCCAGTTAATTCCCTGAGTCACTGTAGAGAAGTAACTGTATTGTGTAGAGAACTGCCTTAAGACAGGAACCCCTTCACTGTACTTCTAGTGAGAAAGAGATTGCAGGACAGAGCCTGACTGGCAGCACAGCGCAGGAAGAGACTCTGATTGCATAACAAAGACTGTTTGCAAAGGGATAATCCGGCTGGGAATCCCTCCCCTGTGGAGTCAGCGTGTGCATTCATTTCTGCAGAGAGCAGTGCAGTGCTACGTGGGATCACGTTGTGGTATTGCAGACTCCTCAAGGATTCTCCTGGTTAGGACCATAACCAGGAAGGTATTATATTAAAGTGCACCAACGGGCCCCAACACAGGGAAGCGCTGTCCCTCACACACACACTCCAATCTATAGCTGGTGGACACTAAGAGGTTAAGTGACCTGGCACATTGGTACAACAAGGACTAGGGTGATATAAAGACTGACACTAAAGTGGTGCAACCATTTACATGTGTGGGGTGATGTGATGATATTCATGCAGGGGAATGTCATGCTGTTTATGTAGGAAACGTTATGCAGAGGTTATTATTTTTATGCTAAGTAAATACTGTTTTATCCAACTGCGTGTGGTTACTGCATATGTTGGTTCTGATAAGGGAACACTCCCACCAAGTTGGGATCCCTCATCAGTGGAGGCGCTGCACCCAGTGTAAGTATACCCCAGGCTCCCAGTGGCGGAGGCTCAAGCCTCTTGTTAGCCTCACAGGTGACAGCAGCATCAGTAGATACCGTACCCCAGGGGTCCAAGGGCTACACTTATAACCTATTGATGGTATTGTATGTATCTTGGTACACGTTAGCACCAATGACAAAGTTAGAGAAAGATGGAGGGTCCTAAAAAATGATTACAGGGATCTAGGCCAAAAGCTTAAGGCAAGGACCTCCAAGGTAGTATTTTCTGAAATACTACCAGTGCCATGTACTACCGCAGGGAGACAGTCAGAGATCATGGAGGTTAATGCATGGCTAAGAAAGTGGTGCAGGAAGGAGGGGTTTGGGTTTTTAGAGCACTGGGACTCCTTTTCTGAGAGGTGCCATCTATATTCTAGGGACGGATTGCACATCAATGAAGAGGGATCTTCTGTGCTAGGGGGGAGAATGCTAAAAAGGTTGGAGGAGATTTTAAACTAGGATGGAGGGGAATGAAACACATAATGAACTAAATGGAATAGAGGAGGATGCAAGGTGGTATGGAGGTAGAATGGGGCAAGTGCGAATTTGACAAGCAGTGAGACACCCATAGTAAATACAGATAATACTATTAAACTTCTAAAGACTAAACCAAGTGGGCGCAGAAAGGAAGGAGCAGATAAGATAATAGTACAGGCTGAAAAAAAACTTAAATGCATGCTTGCTAATGCAAGAAGCCTGACAGATAAAATGGGGGAGCTTGAATTAATAGCTGCAAGGGAGCAGTATGATCTCATAGGCATTACCGAAACATGGTGGGATGAAACTCATGACTGGACAGTTAATTTAGAGGGTTATTCCCTTTTTCGGAAGGATCGAACAAATAGAAGGGGAGGTGGAGTATGTTTATATGTTAAACCGGATCTAAAACCTATTATAAGGGATGATGTTTATGAAGGGAATGATGAAAATGTAGAGACTTTGTGGATAAAAATTAGCAGTGGAGGTTAAAGTATTAAGAATTTTTTTGTGGGAATATGCTATAAACCACCAAATATCTGTGAGATTGAGGTAGCTAAAATACTTTTACAAATGGAAAAGGCATCAAAACTGGGTCATGTTTGCATAATGGGGTTTTTTAATTATCCAGACATAGACTGGGGCAATTAGATTAGCGTTACAACAAAAGGAAACAGGTCAGGTTTTTGGGGGTGCTTGAAGACAATTATATGACCTAAATTATTGAGGAACCAACCAGTAGAGGGGCAATACTGGATTTGGTCATATCAAACAATGTAGAAGTAATAACAAATATTCAAGTCCTGGAACAATTTGGGTAACAGGGATCATAACATGGTCTCATTTGAAATAAATTATCAAAAAATAGATTTCTTGGGTTCAACAAAGTCTTTAAACTTTAGAAAGGCAGATTTTAATAAACTGAGGTCTAATCTAGTAGTAATACAATGGGATGATGTTTTTGCAGGGAAAAATGTAGAAGATAAATGGGCAGTCTTTAAAACATTGTTAGAAAAGCACACTTATCAGTGTATACCCTTGGGTAATAAGTATAAAAGAAATAAGTCCAAACCAATGTGGCTAAATAAACAGGTAGCGGAGGAAATGGACAAGAAGATGAAGGCGTTTAGATTCTTTACGTCAGAAGGGACGGAGACATCGTATCAGAATTATAAGGAATGTAACAAAAATTGCAAAAGGGCAATCAAATTAGCAAAAATGGATAATGAAAAAAGGATTGCAATAGAAAGTAAGGTCAACCCTTAAAAATTCTTTAAGTCATCTGAATCTGAATGGCTCGACCTCACAATTCTCTGAGATTTGGGCTCCTTGGTTTCGCCATGCAGGTATATCCCCATACATAGATTAGAATACTTGGAACAGAGTGATATATGTGACAGTTAAATTGTTGTGTACAATGCTATATTTTTACAAATGCTATCCCTCCCCCCCTCCCCTATCCCCCATTTTATATGTTATATGTTTTGTTAATTTTTCTTTTGTATGAAAAAAAAATGTGTAATAAAAATTTAAGTAAAAAAAAAAAAAAATTCTTTAAGTACCTTAATAACAAAAAAATGAGAAAAGAAAATATATGACCCTTTCAGTGTGAGATGGGTAGGCAGATTATTGGAGATAAGGAAAAAGCTGACTCTGCCTCCGCTGATGCGGCGCACACATCACGCACTTCCTTGCCCCCGCTCCATCAGGCCCACCCCCCAGGCCCTTCTATCCTATCAGGCTCTTCCCCGGGCCGCTCCTTTGCTCCTCCTCCTGCTCTCACAAGCCCCAGATACCCAGGCACCTTTCCCCTATCTGGTCCTCCCTCGGGCCGCTCCTCCTTTCCTCCCCTTCCTCTGATTGGTCCCAGCCCCCTATTTAGTCTCCCCTCAACATTTCCTCTTTGCTCTGCATAGCTTCTGTACCTTGGTGCTGTCTGCTGTTGCCTGGCCCCTCTTGTCTTTCAGTCACTGTTCCTGGAATTCTGCTGACCTCCCTGGATATTGACCTTTGGCTTTGGACTTCGTTTATGCTGCTTTCTGGAACCCTTGGAATTGTCTTTGGACTCTCTACCTTGCAGACTTCAATTCCCCTGGACACGGCTTACAGACAATCTACTACGCTGCTCTCTCCACCCCACGACCCAGGCTTACGGACACTCTACTACGCTGCTCTCTCCAATCCACGACCATTGGCTCACAGACTTTACCATTCACCGTTGGAGTTGGCAAGTACGGTACTCTTTCTATTATTGTTACCCAGACCATCTAAGCTACTTCCACACTCCGGCCGTGCCCCCGTTTACTGTTAGGTGTGTGGTATTACTCCTTTCCACCTCAGTCCCGGGGTCTCGTCTGGCTTGTGGGCAGGCCGAGCGTTACACTGTGTTTACCAGGGAAGAATCAAGTTCAATAGTAGTGCTGCAGGAGGAAGCCACAACCTCCATATTAATGAACAATTGGTTAACTGAGGAAGAAGTTCATAAGCGACTTGAAAAAATTTAAGTAAATAAGGCACCTGGCCCCGATGGCATACATCCAAGAGTTCTCAAGGAGTTAAGCTCAGTAATAGCCAAACCATTATATTTAATATTCAAGGACTCCATTTCCACAGGCTCAGTACCACAAGATTGGCATAAAGCAGATGTGGTGCCTATATTTAAAAAGGGAGCAAGATCACAGCCGGGAAATTACAGACCTGTAAGCCTGACCTCAATAGTAGGGAAACTACTTGAAGGTTTAATACGGGATAACATTCAGGAATACTTAATGGAAAACAAAATTATTAGTAATAGTCAGCATGGATTTATGAAGGATAGATCTTGACAAACTAACCTTATTTGTTTCTTTGAGGAGGTAGGTAGGAATTTAGACCAGGGTAATGCAGTTAATGTGGTCTACTTAGATTTTGCAAAGGCTTTTGATACGGTTTCACACAAGAGGTTGGTGTACAAAATAAAGAAAATTGGACTCAGTAATAATCTATGCACCTGGATTGAAAACTGGTTAAAGGACAGACAACAGAGGGTTGTCATAAATGGAATTTTTTCAGGTTGGGCGAAAGTCGTGAGTGGAGTACCTCAGGGATCGGTACTGGGACCCCTGCTTTTTAACTTGTTTATTAATGACCTTGAGGTTCGGATCGAGAGCAAAGTCTCCATCTTTGCTGATGATACTAAATTGTGTAAGGTAATAGAATCAGAGCACGATGTAATTTCTCTTCAGAAGGACTTGGAGAGACTGGAAACCTGGGCAGGTAAATGACAAATGAGGTTTAATACAGATAAATGTAAGGTTATGCATTTGGGATGCAAGAATAAAATGGCGTCTTACAAATTAAATGGAGATATATTGGAGGAATCCTTGATGAAGAAGGATTTAGGAGTGCTTGTAGACTGCAGACTTAGCAATAGTGCCCAATGTCATGCAGTAGCTGCAAAGGCAAACAAGATCTTATCTTGCATCAAACGGGCAATGAATGGAAGTAAACATAATTATGCCACTTTACAAAGCACTAGTAAGACCACACCTTGAATATGGAGTACAATTTTGGGCACCAATCCTAAGAAAAGACATTATGGAACTAGAGAGAGTGCAGAGAAGAGCCACCAAATTAATAAAGGGGATGGACAATCTAACTTATGAGGAGAGGCTAGCTAAATTATATTTATTTACATTAGAAAAGAGGCGTCTAAGAGGGGATATGATAACTTTATACAAATATATTCGGGACAATACAAGGAGTTTTCAAAAGAACTATTCATCCCACGGGCAGTATAAAGGACTCTGGGCCATCCCTTAAGGTTGGAGGAAAGGAGATTTCACCAGCAACAAAGGAAAGGGTTCTTTACAGTAAGGGCAGTTAAAATGTGGAATTCATTACCCATGGAGACTGTGATGGCAGATGATTTGTTCAAAAAAAGGTTGGACATCTTTTTAGATGGGAAAGGTATACAGGGATATACCAAATAAGTATACATGGGAAGGATGTTGATCCAGGGATTAATCTGATTACCAATTCTTGGAGTAAGGAAGGAATTAATTTTTCCCCTTAATGGTTTTTTTGTTTGCCTTCCTCTGGATCAATGAGTAAGTATAGATATACCATCCACTAATGTGCCACTAAACACTGTATAGTCCACGCCCTACGCGTTTCTCCTTGCGGCTTCGTCAGGGGATGATCACATTAGTGATGGTAGTGATAAGAGCTACACGTTTTTTAAACTAATTTTGGTATACTATTGATCCCGGCATCAGCGACGCCCCACGTGGGAGTGCAGTGCTCACGCGAGAGCTCAGTGACGTCACCACGTCTGACGGAGGTACCGGAGGAGCATAGAAGACGGAGGAACTGGTCGCAAGTACCGTGAGTACTAGGAGTACTGAAAGTGCGGTGAGAAACCTGAATAGGACTCACCATAAGAGAACTGCACTAGGTCTTATTAGTACTGAGAGTATCACAGCTATTGAACAGTATTTCTACACAAATATCATACACCAGGATAACAACTCAGGTGTATAGCAATACCTATATGTCATCAGTGACTGCTATAAGCCCAGCTGGGAATTGCTATATCATATGAGTGTGAGAGACTCTGAAATTCTCAATTGTTTTTAAAGAGCTTTTTTACTTATTGTGATTCATTTATTTTTTTATTATTAAAACTGTGTTACACTATCCTGTGTGTCCTTTGCCTCTCCCTATATATACATCACCACCCATGAGGAGAAGACTTGGCTGAAAAGAAGTGTCGTAGGATCCAAGGACACAGATTCAAAGACGTTCCAGATCCCAGGGTGGATAAAACACCTGAATTAATTCAACACGCTGTGAGTGCATATCTTACCATTTATTGGTTAAACTTCTAAGACATACTACCCTATGTTTTTTTCTCTCTTTTGTCTCCCCGTGCGCCTATATATATATATAAAGTAGAATTTACCAGATTGGAGTCCGGAAAAAACGAGACTGCACACAGTCTTAGTAGTTCCAATGCAGTGGTAATCAAAGTAACATGGCACCACCTCCTGGTGGTGCCATGTTACTTTGATTACAACTGCATTGGAACTACTAAGACTGTGTGCTGTCTCGTTTTTTCCGGACTCCAATCTGGTAAATTCTACTTTTTACATGTGCATATGGGGCAAGCATCAGCATCTTATTTATGTTTACAGTGTGCCAACTGAGATGATTTTTTCATATATATATATATATATATATATATATATATATAAGGTTATGGAGGGTAAAAAAAGTGACAAAAACCCTCCACAGTAAAGCATAAAGCAACTGTAAATATTACTGTATGTTCATTTGCATGTCTTAGACAGGTCTGCAACCCTGTCTTTCCCCATTGTCACCCAGCATACAGCACTTCCACTGCAGCAAGGGATTCTGGGAAATGACATGCAAATGAGCACTCAGTGCCACCTTTTGTCTCAAGCTCGTATTACACAAGCCAATCCTCAAGCCAATGCATGCTGTTTTAAACACAGCTTTTAAACAGAGGCTGGGATGAGATGCAAAGCCATTAGACCTACTCACATACATGTTTCAACCTTGATGGGTATCATCAGTGTGAGGCTGGTCTTAATGGCTAGCAGGTTTGAGACTAGACTAGGTAATCACCACTGTCATTAAGGTTATGGAGGGTAAAAAAAGTGACAAAAACCCTCCACAGTAAAGCATAAAGCAACTGTAAATATTACTGTATGTTCATTTGCATGTCTTAGACAGGTCTGCAACCCTGTCTTTCCCCATTGTCACCCAGCATACAGCACTTCCACTGCAGCAAGGGATTCTGGGAAATGACATGCAAATGAGCACTCAGTGCCACCTTTTGTCTCAAGCTCGTATTACACAAGCCAATCCTCAAGCCAATGCATGCTGTTTTAAACACAGCTTTTAAACAGAGGCTGGGATGAGATGCAAAGCCATTAGACCTACTCACATACATGTTTCAACCTTGATGGGTATCATCAGTGTGAGGCTGGTCTTAATGGCTAGCAGGTTTGAGACTAGACTAGGTAATCACCACTGTCATTAAGGTTATGGAGGGTAAAAAAAGTGACAAAAACCCTCCACAGTAAAGCATAAAGCAACTGTAAATATTACTGTATGTTCATTTGCATGTCTTAGACAGGTCTGCAACCCTGTCTTTCCCCATTGTCACCCAGCATACAGCACTTCCACTGCAGCAAGGGATTCTGGGAAATGACATGCAAATGAGCACTCAGTGCCACCTTTTGTCTCAAGCTCGTATTACACAAGCCAATCCTCAAGCCAATGCATGCTGTTTTAAACACAGCTTTTAAACAGAGGCTGGGATGAGATGCAAAGCCATTAGACCTACTCACATACATGTTTCAACCTTGATGGGTATCATCAGTGTGAGGCTGGTCTTAATGGCTAGCAGGTTTGAGACTAGACTAGGTAATCACCACTGTCATTAAGGTTATGGAGGGTAAAAAAGTGACAAAAAACCTCCACAGTAAAGCATAAAGCAACTGTAAATATTACTGTATGTTCATTTGCATGTCTTAGACAGGTCTGCAACCCTGTCTTTCCCCATTGTCACCCAGCATACAGCACTTCCACTGCAGCAAGGGATTCTGGGAAATGTAATATTTACAGTTGCTTTATGCTTTACTGTGGAGGGTTTTTGTCACTTTTTTTACCCACTGTTTTTACCCTCCATAACCTTAATGACAGTGGTGATTACCTAGTCTAGTCTCAAACCTGCTAGCCATTAAGACCAGCCTCACACTGATGATACCCATCAAGGTTGAAACATGTATGTGAGTAGGTCTAATGGCTTTGCATCTCATCCCAGCCTCTGTTTAAAAGCTGTGTTTAAAACAGCATGCATTGGCTTGAGGATTGGCTTGTGTAATACGAGCTTGAGACAAAAGGTGGCACTGAGTGCTCATTTGCATGTCATTTCCCAGAATCCCTTGCTGCAGTGGAAGTGCTGTATGCTGGGTGACAATGGGGAAAGACAGGGTTGCAGACCTGTCTAAGACATGCAAATGAACATACAGTAATATTTACAGTTGCTTTATATATATATATATATATATATATATGTTCCTTACCGAGTAGATCCAGGATCCCAAGATCACGAGGCAAGAAGGAGACAGCACACTCAAAGGTACAAAAAGCAGCGTGTATTCAGTAGAAAAACCGGCACATAAACCCGATGTTTCGGTCCTTGACGCACCTGTTTTGCTAGAGGGATATCCAATTTGGTTCTGATGTCCCTTACTGTATGTGCTCAAGTACCCCATGTCTGAACTGCTGGCAAGTTTTGCACACATATTTTTTCACACAGCCATAAACTACTTCACTGATAATTCCTATGGTTTTACAAGTTACTAATTGTCTAATGCAGTGCTGTCATGTATCATTTCAATTGTAAAAGCTTTTAGTGGGAAGAATATAATGGCATGCTTTACAACCCTGGCACCAGAAATTGCCCAATGTCCCTTTTGCCAGCGAGGTGTTTTAGATGGGTGCTTCGAAATAGCTATAAACCAGTATGTCCCTTAGACATGCATGTTCATAGATCTCCAATGACTAGTGTGGGTGTGGGTTTGAGAACCTTATTTAGGTCTTAATCATCAAGAATAATATGTCAAAGGTTCCCCAGAATTTGTGACTAATTTCACAAATTTAAAGGCATTAAGTAGAGTCAAGAAGAGATTCATTTCTATCTTTATTTTTGGTGTTTGCATTATTCCTGTCACCTTAGTGCACCCTACCTTATATCTTGACCCTAGGCTGAAACAAGAGTTTTTTTTTTTTATCTCAGGTCTAGTTACAGTTGCCAAAATGTTCAAACTGTGTCAGAGGAAGAAGCCATGTAGGAAGCAGCATAAACAAATAGAATTAAGATTTGTTTGTTTGAGATGAGAATAATAGTAAGGAATTGTGTAACATCCAACACCATCATGAAAAACATACTGGTGCACCACAACCGAACCCAAACTTTAAAAATGGTCAAGATAAAGTCAGTGTCACTGGCTAGTATGCATCTGTCATGACGACTGTCAAATAATTCTGTGGTCTGTATAGTAACTCTGACAGTAAATGATGAGGTTGATGAGTGAGAGTAAGAAATGGTAGGCTAGAGAAATTGAAGGAAGGTTGAAGTGTGTAAGGAGGTTGGCATGCATATACACAGATGGTCATATAGAGATACACAGAGTTATAGAAATGACCATCATTGGACAAAGATCTGAGTCAACTGGATTTCAGGGGACCTTAAAAGACCAAGATGACAACCAAAAGAAAGAAGGGAGGAATGAATCAGAAAATATGTTGGAGCAACATGGAGAAGAGAAGCTTACACCTGAGAACCTGGAACATCCTTGGTGAGATCTTCAACCGGCAATGAATCAACAAGGGCACAGAAGACAAAAAGCTGTAGTGCTACATCCAATATGACAAATTATATAGTTAAATACTTATCTGTTTCTCTTTTCATAAGGTAGGATCATTTAATTAAATTCTTTAGCCAATGCATTTTAAGCTTGCGAAACCACTCCAATATATCCCCTTTTGCAAGTTCTGCAAAAGCTCTCCTAACTTCTATAATGGAGAGAGAACTGGTTTAATAGACTGGCCATTCATAGGTGCACAATAAGACCCACCATTTAAAAGTGGGATGAGTGAGCATAGAACCAGGGAGTAGGCGTCACAAACCTCCAAACAATTGTTTACCAATTAAAATTTTAAAACACACACTACCCCTGCAAGCTCATACACTGATGATTGGTATAGGATTAGGCAGATAGAGAGATCACTGCCATCTGAACTGCTTCAGTCAATCAGTTCTAGTTGGGTTTGGTTATCTGTTCAGTATATACTTTATTTATATTACACTATATATAGGTGATCAGAAAAAAAAATCTGACCTGTCTGTACTACCAGCATACAGATAATCAGTTCAAATTAGGTTAACGTGTGAAATGTTTCTTATTTCAATATATACATATAGCATGTCTTGTTAAAAATTGATCCACAAACACTTCTGTAAAGTCGCTATTTTCCATTGGAGAACAGTACAGTATGTCACTGAATATTGACTATGTCTAATCAACCCTTCTTCTGACTTTTTGTAAGCCCTAAACCAGAGTCTGCATTAAATAAGCTAAAACTGTACATTTCCCCCCCCCCCCCCAGTTATTATGCTTTTTTATTACATTTGAATAATTGAGTGCCGATCCAACCCTTGTTGTATAACAACCTCATAGGCAACATGATGGAAACCGATACATGATGTACACGTAGCTTAGAAATAGGTAGAACAAGTAATGTGAATAAATGAAACCAGATCGTCTGGTTTCCACTGTAGTCAATCATACACTTATTTGCCTAAAATCACATCCGTATATCTAAGTTATGCAGACAAAGATGATCAGTAATTAATGTATTTTATCTGAATCAAGTAAGATTTTTTATTTCTCTTTAAAAGTATATTTTGTACCTAATTATATTTGCATACTGAACTTCAATAAAACAAATTCCTCTATCTCATTAAATAAAATGTCATCTTTGCAGCAATCTGTTTTCACTAAAATGTTAATTGACTTCAGATAAATAATGAATATACATTTTTTAGCTTTATAGTTTCCTTTGAATCTGGGAGCTTGCCTTTTGAATTCATGTCAGTCCAGTTTCATTAGTTCATTAGGACTTCGTGTCTCATTGAAAAGTTTTTTTGCCTAGAAATATCTCCAAGAGGTATTCACATAAAAGAAGCATCATGAATAGACGAAATTTCAATTCAACAACCTGTTCCTCACATCTCAATAACACAATAGCTTACACAAATGTAACCTTTGAAAACGATGTCCTTAATTTGTACTGTATGTTAAACAGAAGGGGTTAAGCAAAAGGTGCAATTTGCTCTACTCATTGCTCAGCAAGATTTAAACATCACAGAGGCATACCCTCCAGAGGCGTTTACAAAGTTCAAAGAAAGTCTTTCTAGTTTTGCTTGTTTTCAAGGAGGAGGTTGAGTTAATTGCTACATCGGTGCGATAAATGTACACAATATGGATTTGGAGGGCTCTCCACTTCAGTTCCAGTCATGAGGGGGCGTCGGTCGTGACCATGTGTTCGCTACCAAAGTGATCACATGATCAGGATCCGGGAAGACTGGTGGCATTCGGGTGCTGCCACACTTACGGCATTGTAAAGGTTCACAATAAATGTTTAAAAACAACAGAGATGTGAAATTATTGTACATTTCCTCTAGTGTGTGATCCCACAGCACTAACATAACGCTCTTCTTTTCCATTTTTCCATCCATATGATAGACACTATTCTTTGCTTTGGTTTTACTATGGAAAATAGTGGCATTGTGTAGGTCATTACTAAAAAGTCTGTTAATGCCGATTATGGAAGTATTGCAAAGAAACACTCATTTAAATGTATGGGAATTTGTGTGATGACAGTGGGATTAACAGTCTCTAGCACATCTCGGTAGGCTTCTCACAAACTGTACTAGGTGTAAATCCCCAGCATGCAATCTCTTACTAAATGTAGTTGTGTATGTGGGGGGGGGGGTTGAAAGACAGATCCTCTTTTCTCCTGGAAACTGTTGCGAATGTCATCATCAGTTTCGTGTAAATTTGTTGCCATAACTAATTAATAAGTGACCTAAATAGGAGTGCAAAGTTTGCAAACACATGGGAAAATATGCAACACCATTTGTGAAGTGAACCCAGACATTTGCACATTTTTCTCACCTTGTGAGGTTTCAAAACCTCAAGTGCAACATTATCTATAAAAGAAAAACTCTCATCTTGGACCATTAAATGGCAACACAATCTATAAAAAGCTTCACCTCTCAGGATATATACAGGTACTGACACACTGCATTACTAAAGGAAAAAAAATCAATAAACAATCAAACTAATAGTTGGAAGAATTACATGTGAAAGCCTTTCTTTGTTAAAGGAATGTTGCTGTTGCTGTGTATGCACAAGCAGACCGAAAACAGGTGCAAATATCTATGTTATTGTTACATTGTTGAAATAACTTGTGTTGAAATGGAAAGCGTTCATGGACCATTGGTACCTACAGTACAATACTGCCTAATCCATGTCACCGCCACAGTTGCATTCATTAAATGCAATAATGCAATCTTTTTTTTCTTACGTTTTTATAATTACATGGTGATAACTTCCAGGCCCCTCCAGCCCTATGGGCTTTATTTTTGTTAAATAAATCAGGACACGGTGTAATATGTCATGTGTCGTTGTTCATCTGAGGTTGTATTTACCTAATTTTAAGACCTGCTAAGGAAACGATGATGATTATGTCCTGATATGTAAAACCATACAATTCAAAGAGGGTGTACTTTCTTTTTCACACAACTGTATATACTGTAAGCTAATGATATATTGTAACTACATCATGCCCCAACACTGACTTTCTAACAGGAGAATGTATGTATTTCGCAAAAGAGACAATACAGGGAATTATATTACAATATGTGCAACAAACAAAATCAGACAATATGAAAAGACAATATGAAAAGAAATCCCTGCCTCGGAGACCTTACAATCAAAGGGGCAGATCCTCAGAGGCCTGTTAAATGTTTTATGGTGACCGTACCCCCATTTAATGTATCGATACTTGTAACGCACATCAACATAGTTGATTAGCATTACAATGCCTTTACGTTAACCCGAAAAATATCGGATTGCTAACTTTTAATCGACGCCTGCCTTACTCATATGAAAAACATATGCTAATGAGCCATTAACCTAACCGCGCATATCCCCAAATCTCTGGTAATGTAAGCGCATTGAAATAATGTTATGATAATTTGGTCACGCCAATACCTGCTGTTACTCACATACTAACCATGATTATCATAGCAATATTTCTAGGAATAGTCTACAAGCAAAAAAGGCAGGTCTAAAGTGGTACCCAAATGATTGCACTTAGTACAGAACTTAACCCTTTCATTACGTCATACAAATACATGGTGGTTTGCAGATGTATTCACCCCTACCAATAATCTCACAAATTGCTGAATTACAAATAAAGTATGCAAATTTAAAAACAAAAAACTATTTTTATTCAAAGCTACAGAGCTTTAGTGGTTAAACTGAACACTGTTATACGAGGAGGAGGTTAAATGTTAGCAAAGGAAAAAAACAGTGATAAATACTGGTTGCATAAGTGTCTAGCCCTTTAAATCAGTACTTGGTAGAAGCACCTTTTGCAGCAATTACTACTATGAGTCCGTTTGAATCGGTCTCTACTAACTTTGCACAGTAGGATAGTGACATTTTTACCCATTTTTCACGTGTAGCACCCTGCTATTTTCCTCTGGCCTAGCATTGCAAGTCCTGGTAATAGCATTCAGTGCTAGAGTTAATCCTTAGCACAAGGCCCTGCATGTGAGTTTCCCAGTATAGGTACTATGTTGCAACTTTCATGCACATGTCTGAGAGCAGTTGGAGTCGCATGCCAATGTGAGTGGCTTCGCTATAGCAAGATCTGCCCAGTTACTGGGGCAGGGAAGTTGGCCACTCCCCAGGTATAAAGGTGTGCTCCCTCCCAGTTAAGAGAGGTTCAAGTTCTGCTCTGACTCCTGTTGAGTCAGGGGCTGGTCTGACTCCTCCTGAGTCCTATCCTACCCAGGGTGGGGATGAGACCCCTGGGTGAGGATATTACAGCCCTAGGTACATCAGTTCCTGCTGAGGCCTAACCTACCCAAGGGAAGGATGAGGATATTCTAGTTCTGGGTGATCAGTTCCTGCTTAGCCTAATCTGCCAAAAGGAAGGGCTTGAGAACCAGGCAAGGACATGTGTCCTTGGTAGCAATAGAGAGTCAGTTCTGAGGCAAGCTGCGAGGTCATCTCCATCAACCTGGGTTATGTTGGGACCAGTGTAGGTAAGCATCTCTCTGGCCTAAGGAAGAACCTGTAATGACCGTGATGTATGAGAATAATTGCACCCAATATATACTACCGTTGAAAAGTTCCTGTGCCCTGTTCTATTCATAACACTCCAAAAGCCTTGGTCTGAGCCCACCAGAAGAAAACCCTGAGATGAGAGGTAACTGCTGAACTACACATACTATTGGAGAAGGTACAACCCTGTCTGATAGAATTAGAGACATTGAGAGACACTGTTATTATGTACAACCTATCTCTGTGCAGCCGGGTGGGATAGGGATGTTACACACAGGAAAATTGATCCAGTTCTAATAAGTTTGTTGGGGATCAGTGATTGACTACAATATTCAAGTATCGCCATAAATGTTTGATTGGATTCAAGTTAGGCCACTCGAGAACATTAACGCTGGGAACTTTTTTTGTGAAAAGCAAATAGGTGATACTGCAGACATGTGGGGAAATGTTTTGTGGTCAGACGAGACAAAAATTCGACCTTTTGGTCTAAATTCCAAGCGTTACGTCTGGCACAAGTTCAACATTGGACATCGGCCAGTTAACACTATCCCAACTGTCAAGCATGGTGGTGGAACCATCCTGTTATAGGGATGGTTCTTTCAGCAGGGACTGGGAAGCTTGTCAGGATAGAGGGGAGAATGGATGGTGCATCATTGAGGAAAACCTGTGATGTGGTGGGTGCTGGGTTTAAAGCTTACAGGGATGTGTGTTCATTGAGGAAAACCTTTGTCAGCCAAGATTGTGAATCTGTAGAGGAAAGTCATATTTCAACAGGACAATGACCCAAAACAGAAAGCCAAAGCCACACTGGAGTTATGTCACATCCGCAGCTACTCCAGTCACGGACCGCCTCGCTGACGCGTCACACGGCGTTCCTATGCGCACACGCACGGCTAGGGCAGTACACGCACGCTCAGTGAGAAGCTGCCAACACCTCCCACTGGGAGGGAACTCGGCCGTACACCCGCGTGACGTCAGCGCTCCGCGACGCGCATCGCGCACGCGCGCGGGTTGCTCGGCAACCAAGGCAATCACCAGGAAAGCATGACCTGCAGGCTGTTTCTAATTACTGCTGCTCGGACACCATTGGAGGACCGGACCACACCCTTGCAAGGTAATTGGATCCTCCCTGCATATATACCTGCTCCTGTCTGGCATTCCTTGCTGAGCATAAACTCCTGTTTATGCATTGTGCTCACCGCTGCTGTCTAGTTTTGTCTTGAACTTTGTCTGTCCTGTTTGACCCTGCCTGTTACTTGGATTTCTACACTCTCCAGCACTTTGACCCCGGCTTCGTTACTCGACTACTCTACCTTCTATTACCCAGGACCTTGGCTACGAAACTCTACCTACCCGGACTCTCCAACCCTGGAACACGGCAAGTACCCTGACTACCCTGACCTCTCCAACCCTACGACGCAGTACGACTTGGACTACGCATTCCGGACAGGACTGCGTGGTTGTGGGTCGGTGCCTTTCTATCCCCACCTCAGCCCCGCGGTCTTCCGTCCTGTTTGTGGTGAGCGCAGCGTGACAATATGCTCAGCCCAACAAACATGGACGCCGCTGAGGTGGCCCGACGCTTAGACACCCATGAGGAATGCTTCCGGCAACTTACCGGTTCATTTACACACAAGGAACAACTAGTGTCCCAACTTAAACAAGACGTGGATACCCTGACTGAACAAGTTAGACGTTTAACTGTATCTACCACCAACCCCGTTCCACTCGCAGCCACTCCTGCACTTATCACACCTACCTCCGAACCACGACTACCTGCGCCCAACCGATATGCAGGGGATCCCAGCGGTTGTCGGGGGTTTCTGAACCAGTGCTTCATACAGTTTGAGCTAATGCCCTCTCACTTTCCTTCTTCACGAATAAAGGTCGCATACATAATCTCCCTGCTGACTGACGCCGCCCTGGCATGGGCTTCTCCTATTTGGGAGCAACGCCCAGATTTGATCTCTGACCTCACTCTCTTCATCACCGAATTCAGAAGGGTGTTTGACACCCCAGGGCGTCGGGTTACGGCTGCATCCACTCTGCTTAATATTTCTCAGGGAGACCGTACTGTGGCTCGTTATGCTCTGGACTTCCGGACGGTGGCGGCCGAGACCGCCTGGAACGATTTGGCTCTATCTGCAGTCTTCTGGCAGGGCCTGTCCGAACGGTTGAAGGATGAATTAGCAGCTCTGGATCGTCCCGCTGGACTGGAGGACCTGATAGACCTGTGCATCCGGATGGATCAGCGCCTCCAAGAGAGAAGGAGGGAAAGAAACAAACACCCCCGAGGTATACAATCATCTTCCTTTTCCACCATAGGTCCTCTACTCTCCACAACTCCCGTCCTAGATGAACCCATGCAGCTGGGAGGGACTAGCCTTTCGCCTATCGAGAGGCAACGAAGAAGACGAGCGGGACTATGCCTCTACTGTGGCAATAACGGCCACCTGGTATTCAACTGTCCGCTGAAGCCGGGAAACGCCAAAGCCCAGTGAGTATAAGGAGGATCACGCTGGGCACTGCAACTTTTCCCCCTCCTCAACCCTCTACGAGGTTTTATCTACCGATCTCCATATCCGGTGAGACCTTCACAGTACAGACACGGGCCTTTCTGGATTCGGGGTCAGGAGGAAACTTCGTGGACCAAAAGTTCGCCTTCAAGAATAAAATACCGTTGGTACCCAAAGATCGACCGGTAGGTCTTGAAGCCATTGACGGACGACCATTGCAGCCCGCGATCATTTCCTTACAAACCATACCCCTTAACATCATGACTAGCGACTTTCACTCCGAGACTATAACCTTTGATGTCATTCACACCCCCTCCTCGAACATCATTCTGGGACTTCCGTGGCTCCGGATCCACAATCCTGTCATTGACTGGACAGAGGCCACGCCACTTCGTTGGAGTTCTTTTTGCTTGGAACATTGCATGTCTGCTCCAAAGGCAGTGGCAGGAATGGAGGTCACGGATCCTGACAGGGTACAGCTGCCGGGGATATACGAAGATTTCCGCGATGTCTTTGACAAACGTCAAGCAGAAGAACTTCCGCCACATCGTGCGTACGATTGCCCAATCGATCTTCTACCCGGTACCATGCCCCCGAGAGGAGGATCATACCCATTGTCCATACCGGAGACTCAGGCTATGAGACTATATATCCAGGAGAATCTTCAGAGGGGGTTCATTCGTAAATCCTCATCACCTGCGGGGGCGGGTTTTTTCTTCGTCAAGAAAAAGGACGGAACCCTCAGACCCTGCATAGACTATCGCAGTCTCAACAAACTTACCATAAAGAACCGCTACCCCCTTCCGTTAATAACAGAATTGTTTGACAAACTCCAAGGAGCTAAGATCTTCACCAAGCTGGATCTCAGAGGCGCCTATAATCTGGTCAGAATCAGACAGGGAGACGAATGGAAGACAGCATTCAATACTCGCGACGGGCATTACGAGTACCGAGTTATGCCGTTTGGGTTGTGCAATGCCCCTGCGGTCTTCCAAGACTTTGTTAATGACATCTTTAGAGACCTTCTGGACCGTCATGTGATTGTATACCTGGATGATATATTAGTTTTTTCCAGATCCATGCCGGAACATACTACTCACGTCAAACAAGTCTTGCAGCGCTTAAGAGAGAACCACTTATTTGCTAAGCTTGAGAAATGCCATTTCCACCAAAGATCTACCTCATTTCTCGGCTATATTATATCGGACACTGGACTCGCTATGGACCCCAGCAAGGTCAAAGCTGTACTCGAATGGCCCTGTCCTCTCTCCCTCAAGGCTATCCAAAGGTTCCTCGGCTTCGCCAACTATTACCGGAGGTTCATTCAAGGATTCTCATCGGTAGTAGCACCCATCACGGCGCTCACTCAGAAAGGAGCTGACCCTACTAATTGGTCTAACGAAGCTCTCCAGGCCTTCGAGAGGATAAAGACGGCATTCGCCTCAGCACCCATCTTGGTACACCCAGATCCTTCATTACCATTTTCCTTAGAGGTAGACGCCTCCGATATAGGAGCAGGTGCTATACTCTCCCAGAGAAAGAATCCTCAAGCTCCACTTCACCCCTGTGCGTATTTTTCTAAAAAAATTTCCTCCGCTCAAAGGAATTATGACGTGGGTAACCGGGAGCTCCTCGCGATCAAACTGGCCTTGGAGGAGTGGAGACATCTACTGGAGGGTACGGAGACACCTGTCACTATATTAACAGACCATAAGAACCTACTGTACATTGAGGGAGCACGGCGACTCGGGTCTCGCCAGGCAAGATGGTCCTTATTCTTTACACGCTTCAACTTCCTCATTTCATATATCCCAGGCTCTAAGAACATTAAAGCCGACGCGTTGTCTCGACAGTTCCTGGTAGAGGATAGCAGGGTGGAACAGCAGGAGACCATTCATTGTGGCAGCCAGTACTTTCAACGCCTTGCCTGATATTACCAAGGCTCAAAACAACATCCCAGCAGGACTCAAGGTTCCAGAGGATCGTTTGTTCACTCCACTTCTTTACCAGAGGAGAGTCATGGAGTGGGGACATTCATCCAAGACAGCTGGTCATCCTGGCACCAAAAGAACTACTGAGCTCATCGAACGCACGTTCTGGTGGCCCAACATGCGGAGGGACATACGAGCTTTTGTATCTTCATGCGCTATTTGTGCACGGAACAAGACGCCACACAACAGACCTGCGGGTCTTCTTCATCCATTACCGATCCCGGAACGTCCATGGACACACATATCAATGGACTTTATTGTTGAGTTGCCTAAATCTAGAGGCATGGACACCATACTCGTAGTGGTGGACAGGTTTTCAAAACAGGCACACTTCATTCCCATGAAAGGTCTACCCACCGCATCAATGTTGTCCGACGTTTTCATCAGGGAGATCTTCAGGTTACATGGTACTCCCCGGAACATAGTATCTGACAGAGGATCCCAATTCATTTCACGATTCTGGAGAGCGTTCTGTAAGAGTCTGGACGTCACACTACATTTCTCGTCAGGCTATCACCCCCAGACCAATGGGCAAACTGAATGCACCAATCAGTCTCTGGAACAATTTTTAAGGTGTTTTGTTGCTGATACAGTACTCAAGACGACTGGGCAGAACTTCTTCCATGGGCAGAATTCTCCCATAACAATCTTCGGAATGAATCATCTCAACAATCACCATTCATGATCAACTACGGGTTCCATCCTTCTGCGCTCCCTTCTCTTATCTCGAAGTCTGGAGTTCCGGCCGCAGAGGACAAGATCCTTCACTTACAAGACTTATGGCAGAAGATCCATCTAAACCTACAGCACGCTGGTAGACTACAGAAGAGACAAGCGGATCGTCACCGAAGAGAGGTCCCAGGGTACTCGGTAGGACAAAGGGTCTGGTTATCCACCAAAAACATTCGTTTAAAGGTAACTTCACCCAAACTGGCACCACGCTTCATTGGCCCCTTCCGCATCACTAAAAGGATCAACCCAGTAGCCTATCGGCTAGAACTGCCTAAATCTATGAGAATTCCCTCTGTTTTTCACTCCTCCCTTCTAAAACCATACCTTCAAGACTCTTCCTCCAAGGGGCAACCTAAACCGCCACAAACTATACTGGTAGAGGGTCAAATAGAATACGAGGTACAGACTATCCTCGACTCTAGGATATCCAGAGGAGGATTGCAATATCTCGTACACTGGAGAGGCTATGGCCCGGAGGAGAGAGAGTGGATTCCTCATCGTCAGGTACATGCCAACCGTCTCATTTATGCCTTCCACCGTAGGTACCCGGAAAAACCATCTCTGGGTCGCCCGGAGGTCTCCCCTCAAGGGGGGGATACTGTCACATCCGCAGCTACTCCAGTCACGGACCGCCTCGCTGACGCGTCACACGGCGTTCCTATGCGCACACGCACGGCTAGGGCAGTACACGCACGCTCAGTGAGAAGCTGCCAACACCTCCCACTGGGAGGGAACTCGGCCGTACACCCGCGTGACGTCAGCGCTCCGCGACGCGCATCGCGCACGCGCGCGGGTTGCTCGGCAACCAAGGCAATCACCAGGAAAGCATGACCTGCAGGCTGTTTCTAATTACTGCTGCTCGGACACCATTGGAGGACCGGACCACACCCTTGCAAGGTAATTGGATCCTCCCTGCATATATACCTGCTCCTGTCTGGCATTCCTTGCTGAGCATAAACTCCTGTTTATGCATTGTGCTCACCGCTGCTGTCTAGTTTTGTCTTGAACTTTGTCTGTCCTGTTTGACCCTGCCTGTTACTTGGATTTCTACACTCTCCAGCACTTTGACCCCGGCTTCGTTACTCGACTACTCTACCTTCTATTACCCAGGACCTTGGCTACGAAACTCTACCTACCCGGACTCTCCAACCCTGGAACACGGCAAGTACCCTGACTACCCTGACCTCTCCAACCCTACGACGCAGTACGACTTGGACTACGCATTCCGGACAGGACTGCGTGGTTGTGGGTCGGTGCCTTTCTATCCCCACCTCAGCCCCGCGGTCTTCCGTCCTGTTTGTGGTGAGCGCAGCATGACAAGTTACAGGATGATCTTTATGATTATAGTTAGGGTTGCACGTTGATATTAGAGAAGAAGCACACCCCACAATGTATTAACAGACAACAACTGAGGCCACTTGGACCACATGTTGAGACTGTTCAAAGAGGAGGCCGAGGTTATGAACTGGGACATGGGCAGCGGCTGTATACCATTTATTAGGGGAAGCTTGTAAATCTCCTGTCCCCTACTCGGACGTCTTGATGAACCCATAATTCATCTCAATCCGTTGCTGCCACCTCATCTAGACCCACCGTCAGTGTGGCAACAGCTATCCCTGGGCAGACGTGGAAAGAAACATATATCTCAGTCATCATCATACTGGTGGAACTTCAGAACATGCTTCCGGATGTCATTGCCCAGTGGTCTTACATACACGTTGAACAGGAGCGGTGACAGCACTGATCCTTGAGGGACTCCAAAAGGGACAGGTCCCAGCGGTCACACATGGGACCCCATAACAACCTGCTCGGTCTGACTCTGCAGGAATGAGGCAACCCACCGATACCAGCTACGTCCCTCAGGTAGTAAAGCAGTACCTCATGATCATTTGCGTTGAGCACTGCTGAGAGGTTCGACATGACAAGATCAGAAATACATCACTTGTCCATGATCATCAATAAGTCATCCGCCGCACAGACCAGGGCCGGTTCTAAAAGATCCACCGATCCACTGTGGATCAAAATTCAAAAAAAAAAAATCGTCAATCTCTACTATTAAGGTGCTAAGGATATCTGCTAAATATCCCACAGATACTCGTAGGAATCCAGATTTTCTATTCAGTTTTTCTTTTTACACTGTTTTGGACTTTAGTAGACTTGATAAATAGGCTAATGTTTTTTTTTTTTTTTTTAATACTTTATGTCCTGTGGAGCATATATGAGCACATTTCTGCTTATTAAATCTGCATTGATGAAGAGAGCTACAGTAAAGCAAAACTCAATGCAATGCTTTTCAAGTTTCTCTGACCAAGAAAGTGTTAGTACTTTGGAGGCTTCCTAGTAGGGTAAATAATTGCACTTTTACTCAGATGAGAGTGGTGCCAATATAATTGATTACAACATCAAGCCTTGTGTTATAGTGTTGTGCTCTACACCAAGTGATTACATATTTCTACAAACCATATCTATTGATTGTCTCCTCCTGACTGCTCCCTCATCTGCATCATTGTTTATTTAGAAAGCTGTATTTTAATGAGCAGCCTTGGGAATGCAGTTTTCTGTTGATCATAAAACAACCTGAAAACAATAATCCAGTTCTAAACAAGTCTCATACAATGGAATTAGGGTAGTTGCTTCTTTTGATAGAAATTGATTTTCCTACTAGCTTGAATTAGAACCGTCTGAAAGCATAATAATTCCAATTTCCATTTTGAAAACCAGTTTATTGGTGAAAATGTCATACAGATACTCATCGTATAAAATTAATGTTCACATTTTTTCTCTCGCAGAAACGTGATTTTCATAAAGTGGTAACTCAATGAAAACCAAACTAATATTAATATTTTATGTTTGATATAGATTGCAACAGTTTATGCAGTAAACTTAAGATCTTGCATACACAGGTTCCCTCATGTTCTGTACTCACAATTTTTAAACTAGTATTAATACATAACATTTAACACAACTTTAAATAAAATTCTTCATTTTAGGATCAACAACAAACCAGATACAATACATGACTGACCAAGTTTATTTCAGTGCCTTAGTTTACAATATGCTAAAACAGCCCTATTTGCTACAGTGACAATGAATTTCAAATACTGAGTAATTGCTATAGTGATTGATTTTCACTTCACTTCACTATCTGTGTATGCAATTACTTTTCCCCATTTCTAGCACCCATTCCCCCAATAGGCTGCGGATCATCTTGTGATCTTACAATATAATTCTGATGACTGAAGCACAATATTTTATTATACATATTTTAGATTTGTGTGGGGCCTTTGAGTAGTTACCTCATGTTAAAGATAAGGGGTTGGCCTGAAAATTCATAGTGACCTCTTCAGCAGTGGGGCAAGTAGATGTATTTATATTTTATAGCTCTTTAATACTATTGAGACCTAATAATGTCTCTACATCCCTGGAGGTGTTACTGTACATTTATTTAAAGCATTAGATTATAAAATAATTCATTGTTATTTGGTACTATTAGCCATGCTGAGGTGTTAGGAATCTTGTGCATCCATTCAATCAATACTTACTAACCTCTTTGGTATTCATGGGGTTGGGAATTAGTTTAGTGTTTGGGTTTTAATTCTGTTAGGCATATATTAACCTCTTAGTAACCATGGCAGACACGAAGGCATACATTGGACTTAATGGCAACTGTGGCTGATAAAGGAATATTAACAATATTTAGTTGCCCAGGGTTTCAGCGACTGTATATAGTAACAAAGGAGGGAGAAGGAGTAAGTAGTATGGTACCTTTTATTGGGCTAAACTGGACAAGCAGTTGATATGATACAAGCGAACATCTCAGGATACTTCATCAGATATGGCAGAAATACAGAAACACAATATTATATACAGTGTTTGTAAGAGTGATTGATATCTGAGTACCATGGATGTTGAGAGGAAGTGGGAGATAATATAAGGTAGAGACAGGTAGCCTAGTGTGAAAATGAACAGTAGAGACATGAAAGGCTTTCCTCTATTGATATGCAAACGCAGCCTAGACAGTAAGGAGACTTGAGGGGGAAGTAAAATGGGTTCTAACACATAAATGAAAGACTGACAAAGTCAATCTGCCATTCACAGAAAGTACATTGGTGGTGCACACCACACTAATTTTTAATTATTGTATAGTGAATACATTCTAGTGAAACAAACCGTGAATAAGTGAAAAATACATTAAAAAACTCATTAAAATCTAACACGTGGTGCCTAGATCAATAATAGTTGCTGCCTTAAGTTAGCCGCCATTGACAATAATGAACACAGTTAAGCATTGTTTATCCATTGCATATTCGTGTAATCATGTACTCCTAGAGTTCATACCAGCAGTATGGAGTCATGCAATACACATTAAATTAATCTGACTTCCAGTTAATCGTGAATTCACATGGAATAGTGTTGCTGTTCTATGGATTGGTGTCAAACAACCATATGATGAATATTTTATCATCATACAGAAATCAGTCAGTTGCCCAAAAAAGATCATACTAATGTCTGGTTGTTATAGTACCCCAAGCAACAAAATATGACAAAACAGCATTGTTAATTGGCAATTCTTGCAATATCAAATTATCCACAATGAATGCCACATCACAGGATTACAGGTTAATAACAGTTGTAGAGTCCCTCATCTAGCTAAACTCAAATATGAGAAAGCTGCTTATTGGGGGCAGCGCAGTTCCAACATCACTGCCAAGATTTTCTTTGGACTCACTTACTCTAGTGACAATGATGTTGAATCACTTTTAACCTGCAAAATTACCGTGTATGGTACTATCAATTGATATGCTGTACCTGGATATCTGTATACACATGTCACCCCACAATACATGTGTAACCATGCTGTAAAATGGCTGCAGTCATCTCTCCTGCTGACAGTAAGGCCTGGTAAGTTATGGGCATGCCAGCAGTAATCATGGAGGTTTGCCCTCACACCCTGGTGAGGTGCCCTATGTATGGATGGGAGTGGCCACAGGCTCTGACTCCCTGGTTGGTGATGTCAGAGTTGTGTCAGCCCCAGAGGATACATAAGGCACAGCACTGATCAAAAGTTAGTTCTTCTGGGGATTGATAGTTCAGAGATTGTTGCTAAGTAGTTGGAGGAGTTCAGAGTTTGTACACTACAGGACTAATGAGACTGTGACCAGGGACCTGGCACAGAATAGACATCCCTACGGGGATAGGGAATCCCTACATTAGGAGGACAATACCTTTCAAAGGGAAGTACGGTGAACAGTGGAGGGCTAATTACACTAATTGTGGAGGGCAGCTGGCCCACCGTACTAATAAAGATGACTCTGATAAAAGATACCCTCGTGTGTAAGTGTGGAGTAATTACACAGGGGGCTGCACCACAGAGGAGTTCATCACCAGGACCATCCACAAGCGACGCTGGGATCCTGATGAGGTGGAGGCGCTGCACTGGATCTAGGTAGGACTCAAGCACACTACCTCAGCTACCTGTCTGGGTTGGCAATCCCCAATACAACATCGTGCAGGAGACTCAGGAGTCCTGTTGCCAACAGGTGCACCACCAGACATCACACTGTAATGGGGACTGGTTAGACCACAGAGGTCAATATGAGATTGGGTAGGTCAGGCCGGTTCAGAAAATCCGTTACACATGCTACATCACAAAATTTACAAGCAAATAACAGTGTGTTGGAATCCCTTATCTAACTAAGCTCAAATATAAGGGAGCTGCTTGCTAGGGGCAGCGCAGTTCCAACATCACTGCCAAGATTTACTTTGGACTCACTGACTCTAGTGACAGCGGTGGTAGTGCATCGATGGCTTACAAATAACCATAAAGTGTATTTAGAACTGATTTCAAGTACTTAGCTGTATTGTGGCATTCCCAGTCCGCATACGGAACCTCGAGTACAATGGCGACGGTAGTCAACAGATCGGCGGCACACGACGCCCTATGCATTTCTCTCCAGGCGGAGCTTCATCAGGGGCGGGTGAATACAGGGTACACCCCCCTACGGAATATCCCCTGCAGACACAGATCAGCACAGACCTATCGTTTCCTCCGCACAAACACACATTCCGCTCTCCGAACACTGACTGAACTGGACAAGACTTGACCAGTCAGTGTATTATCAATTATTATAATTGAGTGAGCGGTGTGCTCTGTCTTGTGTTTGGAAGTAAAATGGGACAGAACAGTGTATGTGTAAAAATATCTATTAAAATATCTATATATATATCTATATATCTATCTATCTATATATATATATGTAGAGGTATCAGTACCGTATATATATATATATATAATTATATCCCACTATAATTGTTTTAATGACTGGTTATCTATATAAAGACTGTTACCAGGGAATGGTGCATACAGTATATATTCACTGTGCTAAATGCAATTTTTTTCCTGGCATCTCTGACAGGTAACTAGGCCATTAAGAAAAACGAAAGGAAATGTCAACATTATATATTCACAAGATTGTTTCCCTTTTCACCAGGAGCTTCCTAGAAATGTGAAATTTCACCCCTGAAGATGCTTACGTAACTTTTATTTAGCAAGAAGAACAGCAAACTATTCCTATTTTTTTTTTTAGAATAACAAGATTTGAAGAATGCAAAGCATATAAAACTTATTCCAGGAACAGTTACGTTTCTCATCCTGGTTTACTAAAGACCACCTAAGAGGAACCTTTAAAGATTAAAACGTATTATCATCATGAATACCATAAAACAATATACAGTATGCAAAACAATCTCAAGCTATTACTGAAGGAGCCACTAACTACTAGTTACTGTACTTAAAAAAGAAGTTTGGGGGGAGAGTCACTACGCTCCAATAAGGAGCACTGAAGCTTATTCCCTCATTAAATGTTAACAATAGTCAATTCTGTCCATTGAACCATCACTAATTGTGCATTAACATGACCAAATGAAGGGATCTCAATGATTAAACCATGATTTGTCATCCCATGTTTTTTTAAATGAAATGTAGCAATGGAAGTTAGCTGGTAATAGCTCCAACTTCATCAGAATTACAGTGAAAGCTTACTGTATATATGTAGTCTCTCTCTCGGGCTAAGACCTCCTTTCCTTTTGCCTTTTGTTTTAGTATTTTAAAACGTAATCATATTTTTTATGTTCTATTATGCTACTGCGTCTTGCTTCTATTATGCTGTTCTAAGAATATGTGCCGTAGATGCTAAAGAAGAAGATCACTGAATAATAATGAAATTAGTCTGGCTCTAGGGCACATTTAGGTCATTTTAAAATATATATATTTCTACATAAAAATTAAAGATATAATCATTACAAGTACTTACGAGGATAACTTCAGAATGTCTTATTTACATAACTCTCATCGTTTTTATGGGTCTTATGCATATATCCCTATTAACCTTATAAGGGCACCTTGAAGAAATCATTCAGAAGCATTTGAGGCAAGAGAAAGTACCATATGACAAAAGCTTCAGAAATCATTTGTATTACTTTGTTTAATCATGTCCTTCTTGTAGTTTTGAATATGTGTGGGATTTTATTCCATGATATCAGCATCCAAGATAGGCAGGGGCAATATATCATTGCAACTAAGACCACATGGTAAATTGGTTGCCATTTGAAGGACGCTGGGGCAGGACTGCAATGTATCAAGTGAATAAGCAAAGCTTGTTTAGTGTTTACTCGCAGAATGTCTATGCAATGTCTTGTTCCTAATTACACCACTTTGTGTCCCAAATAAAGATTTCAACACCAGTTGTTAGCTTGTAGCGAAATGTTTGATATCGCAAGGTATATATATATATATATATATATATATATATGTAGAGGTATTGGTGCCGTGTTAGCTGAGCTTTAATAATCAAAAATGAATAGACGATACCGTTCTATGGCTAACAACATGCATTTATTTGTGCGAGCTTTCGAGATACACTGATCTCTTCTTCCGGCGATGGTACATTGAATAAAGCAAGCAAGGATAAACGTAAAAACAGTGCATATACTGTAGGAATGTTATCTGTGACTGAATGCATACATACATACATACATACATACATACATACATACATACATACATACATATATATCTACAGTATAATACTGGCATAACACTTTGATAAAGCAATAAAAGTGAATTTATTATGTCCAAAATGCACACAGGCCGATCTTTCGGTGGAACCTTCTTCAGGTGTCATATACCCTACTCCTCATATAATCGCATCTACATCATCAAGGGTGCATAAACTACAGCCCTGATTATCGGGTACATGCATCCAGACATAAAGATGCAGAAGACACGCATCCAGACACAGGTATGCAGAGGACATGCATCCAGGCACAGAGATGCAGAGAGGCTGCAGATTGCTGTGCTGCTCCTCTGAAATGTGAGTATCAGTATTTCTCTCCCTGCAGATGGCCCAGGATTAATGCTGCATGGCCCAATTCAGAAAAATGGAAACCCCCAGAGTTAATTCTCCTGGGAAATTTACTATGCTCGGGGCCGCGAGAGCGGTAGCTGCAATGCAGCTGCGGTCCAGCTCAGCGGAGCACTACAAACCGCATCACTGAGGACAGTATGTCTTGATACATCTGTATGATGCGTGTATGTGCTTTATGTGACTGTATTTGTGTGTGTGTCCCAGACCCCTAGGATTGCCAGGTGTCCGGTTTTGAACCGGCCAGCCCGGTATTTTGCCCCTGCTCCCGGTATAAAATAAAAGGTAATACCGGACATGTATGTGTCCGGTATTACCTCTCTCCGAGTACAGGGTGGATGTGGGAGGACTGGCGGCCGGACAGAGCAGTTGCCACCATGCCGGCTCTCCCCCAAACAGGATTCTCTCTCCCTGTCTGTCCCACGGCGAGGTGTCTAATGCTGACGCACGCTGGGTCCTCTGATGTCAGTGCCGGAAGTCAGCTGGGCTTCCGGTGTACACCGGCGTAAGAGGGAGGCCTGGCGTGCGTCAGCATCAGACACCTCACCATGGGATAAGACAGGGAGAGAGAAGCCAGTAGCGGGGGAGAGACGGGCATGGCGGTAACTGCTCTGACCAGCCGCCGGCCTCCTCCACATCCACTGCCCCCACCTCCGCAGCCACAGCCCCCACTCCTCTCTGCAGCCACAACCCCCACCCGCCCCTTCACAGCCACCGGCTCCCCCACAGCCACCGCACCCCGCAGGCACCGGGCCCGAACTGACACCATCCCCAAGGTAAGTCTGAATTTTTGTTGGGGTGGTGGGGGTATTTTATATATGTATTGGGGAGGTGGGGGTATATTTTAAATGTATTGGGGAAGTGGGGGCATATTTTATATTTATTGGGGAGGTGGGGGTATTTTTATATGTATTCGAGGGGCGTGGGTGTATTTTTTTATATGTATTCAGGGGGCTTGGAGTATTTGTTATATGTATTCGGAGGGTGGGGGTATTTGTTATATGTATTTGGGGATGTGGGGGTATTTTTTATATATATTCGGGAGGCATGGGGGTATTTTTTATATGTATTCGGGGGGCATGGGGGTATTTGTTATATGTAATCGGGGGGCGTGGGGATATTTGTTATATTTATTTGGGGGCGTGTGGGTATTTGTTATATGTATTTGGGAGGCATGTGGGTATTTTTATATGTATTTGGGGTGTGTAGGAGTATTTGTTATATTTATTCGGGGGCATGGGGGTATTTCTTATATGTATTCGAGGGGCGTGGAGGTATTTGTTATATGTATTCGGGGGCGTGGGGGTTGCATCTTTTACCATTGCGTCCAGTATTTTTGGACAAGCCATCTGACAACCCTACAGGCACTTCATTCCTAGGCCAGTCATTTAGGCTTTCCTCCCCGGGCCAAAATGACAGACCCCTGTCATAGGGGACTACTGTATCTATTCCATGAATCTGTAAATGCCTATACCAGTGCTTAGACTTCTGTCTGTGCCCTGAGCAAGGTCAGGCAACCACTACCCAAACATTCTATTAATATGGAGATTAGATGTATTCACCTGTGTTCAAGTGTATTGGCTATTTATTAACCCGGGGGGTAGCTGGTGGCCCCTTCGGAGAGGTTGACAAATCAGTAGCATATACATTTGTTTTAATGGAGCAACAGGATGTGCATTAATCCTTTGTTTCTCTACGGATTTATACACTTGCGATAAGAGATTTATTTATGGTGGTGTAGACTGGGTACTGTTGACCTTTAAGTTTAATATTGGGTCATTAATTTGTTGCTTCCTCAAAGGTTTACAGTACCTCTGATAACTGTCCCATCAGTTTCTATTCTTTTTACTGAAAACAAATACCCCATTCACTGTCACACAATGTACTGTAACTAGCCATTGCTTCTTGACAATGTCTCAGAAACACGTAAAAGGTACTGGTGTATGTGTTCTCGACCTTCTTTTTCAGTTTATAGAATAACAGCTCTTACTGTTTTTGTAGCTGGTTTAATGTTCTTCCTGCTGCTTTAAAGTGCTTGAAATTGCCATTGATTATACAGGCTATAACCAGTCAGCATGTGTCCATACCCTTCATATTTCTTTCTTGTCTATATGTGTATATGTTCTGAATAGTTGCAGAATGAATACCACACTCACGTTTAGCTGTATACTGTGCATTTATTTTCACTGATATCTTTAAAAGACAAATTACATATTTGTAGTTGCCATAGAATAAAATCTGTTATTGTGCGTGTTTTGTTTCCATGACTTTTACCCTTTACTCAAAACTTTCTATCTAAATTAGTCCTTGCCTGCCAGCTATACAGCATTAGCTTACACACACTTTTCAGTTTTCTAGAAGCTCGAAGTACCAAGTACCAAAAGTTTGGTGCGTGGTTGGATTGGGATACATAAGAAATTGGAATACTTCTGGCCCTCGGGCATCTATAACAACTTCTTTAAAATCGTAGATTAAAATTAATTGACTAGTCTTTTTGTGTTTATTTAAAAATGGTGTTTGTCATGGGAGACCAAGAATTTACACCTTTATACTGGGATCATATCACTGAGCAAAACCAAGAAGTAAAACAAATTGCATTTATTCCTAAGAAACAGACATATACACAATGAATTAAAATATGCAGAAGAAAACACACTTACTGGAGGTCTGGGCTACAAAACTAATCTTTCCTAGTCGAAATACCTCCGAAAACCAAGTCTTTACAAGTCCTTTCAATGACCGTGAGGTACCCGCAAAAGTCCTGGAACTCAATTCAGCATGCAGTTCCTGACGCCACAGCTCTTTCCACTCTGGAGGTGCTGAAATCCCTTGACCGGGAGCGAGTACCAAACATCCTGGTACTATTTTCGTCTTGTAGTTCCAGCCGCGACCGCTATGTCTCTTTTCAGAACATGGTCCCTGAAGCCGGCTCGTGTCTATTTCTCTCAGAGCATCTTTTTGATCAGTTAAAATCTGCCGCTGCTGTCTTGGCGCTTAGAATCTCCTTAGAATCTCTACGACCTTGCTGCTAGGTTTCTTATAGGATTTTCAGTCCCATTCACAAAACGCTATAGACAATCAGCGTGTGGGAATGTTTCTACCAGCCTATAACAGATTTGCCGGTACTCTGAAGCTGGGCGGGCACTGATTTCAATTCTGCTAAGGGGTATGCTCCAACCTGGCAACTCTGCCACTTAGCACGTTGAACCCCCTATTGTGCCAGGCTCCTCAGAGTCTGGGGATGGGCAAATAGTTGCCGGATAGCCTTCGTTCCTGTCAGGACGTGGGTACTTGAGTATAACTCTGGTACTCCGCCCGCCCTAACACCTTGATTTTTCTAAGTGCCTCATCCCCTAGGATCTACTGAAAAGATGTGCACATTCATTTTCAGAGCTCCTAGACATTCCTGCAAGAAGTTTTAATAAAAGTTGCTTCAAATAATGCTTAGGTTCATTTTCAGGGTTGCTTAATTTGTACCGAAGCTGGACTTAGAAATAATTTTACTCCTGCAAACTTATACATGGTTGGAGACACCTCTATCCTGTTCCTGAGGCCTAGGCATGACTACAATTAGTGGACGAAGAAGGACGAGGTTCGGATGGCCCAGCAGAGGAGGTGGTGCATGATCCAGTGGCTGGAAATAGCAGAGGGGAATTATGGATGAGGGAGGTGGAGGTCAAGGTGGCATTGTTTGGAGTGGCTGATTGCCTGAATGTTCAGCAGTAAGTTGGGGATCTCGGCTGGGGGTGTCGACCGACACGTATTGAGCCAGTAGTGTTTTGTAGTGGGACGGCCTCCGGGGAAGCGGGAGTGAGGCTGCTGGATAGGCGTGTGATGTCACTTGGGGTGGAGCATTGGGCAGGCCTAGTGACACCACCACCCCAGAGGCTTCAGGCAGTAGGGCGAATTGAAGTAAGCCCTGCAGCAGAGAATGGATGGGGCAGCGGCATTCCTGGCCTCCGCTCAGGCGCAGACCATCTGGAAAGAACCAGTGGATGGAAGGAGTAGCAAGAGTTTTAGGGGCATAGCACTAAGCCATGTCACTTTTGAAGCTGAGCTTAACGGTTTGTTGAGGGATGATGGGGTTCACCCTTTGGATATTAGGAATGATATCTTGATCCTGCATGGCAAGGCATTCTCGAAAAGACGATGAGGCTGGTGGTGGCTCTCAATACCAGTTTAAGGTCAGTTTAATTACCTTGCTGGTGGTTGGAATAGTGTAACACAGGGGATTCGGTATGTATCGGCTGCCTACGCAGAGGTATCTGACCTCATAATTGGATGTTTGGGGAAAGCGGTGCCATTCCTGGATCGGGCGGCCAGAATGGGAGTGCTCTTCCCTATGGTATATTTTGTGCCGTTTGGGCGGCGAGTGGCAATGTGGGTGCAAGCTGAGGGTACCCCTCAAGCTCTTGGCTCATTGTAATGGAACAATCTGAATGGGTCTCTAGTAAGGATTACTGTTGTGTTTAATATGTTGTTGTTATGAATAGAGATGTGACCATTTTTTCCTCTAAAAAAGTTGTGTGGTCTTGTTCTCTGTAACTTGAGGGAGGGGACCTGCTCGAGGCATGGGTAAATTATATAATCTACCTCTGCATAAAATATAAATCTACCATTAAATACAAGTATTATAATCTGACCTAAAATCACAAGTCCGTAGACTATATTCCACTATTAAAATGTTTTAATTTGCTTGTGGCTACCTTCACAATACAGAACTGCCAATGTAACCTATTTCCCTATGCCAGCTATTCAACTGAGGCAAAAAAATATAATTGTATCCTGCAGTATGACTTTGAGCTGACATGTTATCCGATCACCTCTAATTTAAATATTGTGTATTTGCCTGATGTGCACTGGGATGACAATAGTAACTATTGAATGTTTTTAGAATTGATGGTGCTCAGCAGTAAACCAATTCTAAAAATGTCAATAAAAATAAAATAAAGGAGAATTGTGCCTCTAAGCTACAGAATAAACAATCATGTGGATCTTTTTGCAGTAATGAATCATGACTGCGTGCATCTCCTACTTTATGTTTTCAGTTGCAGAACAGGAGCTTAACCTAAAACCTTTCAGTTCAAAACAAAAGTAACATTTAGCACGAATCAATACTTTCTCCTAGTTGTATAATGTGTAATACAGCTAAGTTTCTTATTACATTTTACATAAGGGAGCAGACACATAAACATGACATTTGTACCCTTGACTCTGCCCATTCCATTTAATAACCCACCCAAATAAACACAGACACCTTGGTTGTGTATAAATGGCCACAGCTTTTTATTAAACATAGACAGCAATCGCCTGGATAGCCCAAACCAGTAAACCTGATTATACACTCCGCTGCAAAATGACCCAGGGAGCACTCATCGTTTGTACCACAGTGGTACCCCTTAGGAGTACACCCTTAGGCCCAGCACACCTGGCCCTCAAGAGCATGTCCTGTTGAACCCCTCACATTCCACCACATTAACCACCTCTGCAAAACTGATCAGTCCGCACCGCTCGAGCTGTGACAAACATAATACTCCCACTAACACCTTTAAACATATTCTCTCTTTTTTTTTAAATACAGTTGCAGCGGCCGTTTTTTAAACAAATCTCTCGTTGTGTACATCGGAATACCGATGTCATGACGCGGGATGTCTTCCAACCTTATCGCCTTAATACACGAGAACAGAAATCATGTGGCCCAGAACAAATCAAAGGAGCAGGGCCCCCCACCCCCCAAACCCATAGCGCACCTACCATGAAAAAAAAATTTTTTAGCGCGCAACTTTTTTACTTAACTGTTTTTTTCTTATTGCAATACGGGGAAAAATTACAATGCAATCTGTGATTTTTATATTTTCAACCAAAGACAGGTTACTGCCTGAGTGGGTGACTGACTGCCTAGGTGAGTGGGTGACTGCCTGGGTGGGTGTGTGACTGCCTGGTTGGGTGGGTGACTGACTGCATGGATGGGTGTCTGACTGCCTTGACTGAGTGACTGGGTGGGTGACGGAGTTACTTGAGTGAGTGACTGGGTGACTCGGTGGGTGACTGAGTGACTGGGTTTGACTGAGTGACTGGGTGGGTTGCTGACTGGGACTGGGTGGGATGGTGACTGAGTGACTGGGTGTGTGGGTGACTGAGTAACTGGTGGGTGACTGAGTGACTGGGTGGGTGACTGAGTGACTGCCTGGGTGGGTGAGTTGGGTGGGTGAGTGACTGGCTGGGTGGGTGAGTGACTGGGTGGGTGAGTGACTGGGTGGGTGAGTGATTGAGTGCCTGGGTGGGTGATTGATCTTGGCCGGTTGGGTGCTGCATCCTGCTTCCTTGCCCACCAGAGTCTTCCCTGGGGTGGGAGGTAGGCTCGGTGGTGCGGGGGGTGGTGGCTGAGGGGGTGGAAAGACTGGTGGGCTATTTCAACGGCTGCTTCCCAGGGCAGGAGGTGGGCGCTGGGGAGGCTGGTTTGGCGGGTGCGGGGGAAGCTGGGTTGGCAGGCATGGGGGAAGCTGGGTTGGCAGGCGTTGGGGAAGCTGGGTTGACAGGCGCAGGCTCATCACGGCGCTTCCCTCCGTCCCACGTTGGGAGCGGGGGGAGCAGGGAGGAGCGGTGGGAAGCGGGCCCACAGGCAGCATGCCGGACACCCTGCTTTCCATACGCATGCGCGCTGAGACCTCGGCTCTGCGCATGCACACGGGGATTGGCGGCATTTTTTTTCTATTACCTTTTTTTTCCATTTAATAATATTGGCAAGGCCACGCAGGGGGCCCGGGCGGCCAGGCCCCATGGCTCACGGGGCCCGGGACGCCAACCTGGCAGACCCCCTCTGTTGGCGGGCCTGCTCCTCTGACTCACACTCGCATGTCCTCTCGCACATTACTCACATGTCCACTCCTGTGTCACTCACTTCCTCAAACACACACTCAAAAAACAGAGAGAGAAAATAAATGACACACTAATAAAAAACTTTCCAACTGACAAGACAAGAAAATATGAAAAATAATATATTAACAGAAGGTAACTCGCTCATAAGTCCCTACTAATGCACACAATCTCAAATTCCTCCAAACACCTAGCCCAGTCGGTCTCTCCCTCACTCCCAGCAGCATCGACACAAGCTGCTTTAATGCTCGCGAGAGCATTGTCAGCTGGTAACAAACAAAAAATTATATTTTTCACGCTGATCTCTTACAGAACGATTTAGCCTTTAATTACCAAACAGTGTCTGGCTTGCGATAACTCTCTCTGAATACCGTGATAACACAAATGTCATACCAATCGGTAGGAACATTCCAACCCAATCTACAGTGGCGGCACGCTGTATTCTAATGCGGCCGCCACCGCGGTGTGGGGAAAGTCGCGATTAGCCGGCGGCTTGTTTGGGGATTTCCCTGGCGCGTGCGGCGCGTCACCCTGGCGCCGGTCACGCGTTCCAGGGTTCCCCGACATCCCCGAAGCCTGCAGAGGCAGCAGGGGTAAGGGGGAAGCTGCGCAAAGCTGCGCGCAGCCAGGGGGAGCAGCCAGGAGTTCGGGGAAGGGGAGGGAAGCATTTTTATTAAAGCGCGCGGGAAGGGGAAGATGCGGCTCGCTCGCCGCTCCGTTTTGGCGCCGGCCGGGCGCCAGCTGAAAAAAGTCCCGTTCATAACGGGCAAATGTAAGAATAAACTGTGTCGGTGCAGTATATGGATGTCAGCTTATTACAGCTACCTGAATAGGCCTCATAGGGAATCTAATTTTTTTGTTCCTGTATCAAGGCATCTTACTCCACCCCTATCTGGGTCTTACCTATGGATCTATACCATCATTTATAGATGCTTAGTGTGCATATAATTGGGGGCTACCCTTTTCCTCCCTCCTCTTGGAGGTGTGAGATATTCTTTGTTTTTCTTATTCAAAGTATGACCATATTTGTTTAACTCTATTCATCAACAGTTTTCTATAAAACAATCAATATATATATATTATATATATATATATATATATATATATATATATATCAGTCAACAAAAATGAGACTAGACTGGAGAAGACTAGAAAAAAACAGGTGACAGAAGAAATTAGGTGTTGGAGTTACATAGAGCATTTCTAAAAAACATGGAAAAAATACAGTAAAAAAAGGGCCTAATATAACCTGTTTTTATCTCAATTAAAATACTCCTTTAGGAGCTTTATTTTATTTGCACCTTCATTTCAGTGATAGCCATGTTAGATAGTTCTAATTGTTCCACTGTTACCTGAGGGAGTGCAGTGTTAGCATTTGTTTTTTTTATTGTCTATATCTTGATGTTAGATAGATAAGACTTTTGCCCATGGATTTAAATATAACTGATGAGTTTTATATGTTTCTGCATGTCTCCCTTTAATTACAATTATGATGCCTTCAGGTTTTTCATTTTATATTACTCCTGCTACTGCTCCCATACTAAAACAATGCAATTATAGAAGGGGGACAGCTCTTCCAACTAACATTTGTATGCCTTCTGAATGTTATACATTTATTACGTCTGTGCGTTTGGTTTCTACTCAACTTGTTGATATTCTGTTGGCATTTTACTCATTCCATAATAATATTTTTCATATATGACACTGAGAATTTTCACAGGTCTAGGCACGGAATATTGTAAGTCAAATGGGGCCTCTTTACTAAGCATTTAACATTAAATTGTTGGTGTAAAATTGCCTCACCGAAATCACAAATTGTATTGCACTTGTGTGCGCCTAAGTACGAAACTGTTATTTCCATAATTTTTCTCAAAAATGTTTTTCCGTCAAGAATATTAGCGCTCAAACAATAGGGATGCACATGGCACAGGTGTGAATAGTGTGTACTATAAAAATTGTATCGGTGCTGCAAAACAATAGTTAAACCTGTGTCAAAATCATCGACCATGGACTTCTGGCATCATGACCATGTGATTGCATCAGTAGCGATCACAAGCTTGCGTGACAACCACCCATCCAGTGAGGGCTCCACTTTCATTCCGATTGTTCCCAATCACTATGGGAAATGCTCTATAACTATGGCATGGTTAACACCGGCACAGAAAGGGCTGCTGATCGAAAGGGTACCTACTGTAGGAATATTATGCAATGATATCAATGTCAAAAATAACGTGAAATGTTATATGAAGCAATGTGATGAAATTGAACCAACCCAAACCTTCCCCACCACCACTCCCCAGCACCCGTACCCCTTGCAAAACACCCCCCCCAAACCCATCACCCACCCCCACAACCTACCCCACAACCCCCCCTGCCCCGCAGCCTCCACCCACCTCCCCCTGCACCCACCACTCCCCATCCATCCCCCCTGCACCCACACCACCCACAAACCCCTGTACCCACCACCCCACACATCACCCACACCCATGGCCCGCAAGGCAGGACTGCTAATTGAAAGGGTATCTACAAATGTTCTATTATGGTATATCAATGTCACATGTAACGTGAAATGTTATATGCAATGTGATGAAATTGAACCCATACCTTCCCCCCCATCCCGCCTACCCCAATGAGACACACGCAAGCAAAAAGTCCCAAGACCCTAGTTAAGATCGTCGCTAAAAGCTACAACAAAAGTGGAGTTTTTGACTGATTGAAATTGTATACAAGAATGTTATACTATGATATATCAATGTGAATTGTAAAGTGAAATGTAATATATAATATGAAGCAATGTGATGAAAATTAACCCCTCTCCTCACCTCCTTCCCACGCCCCCTTCCCCCAGCTTCCTCCCCCCTCTCCCACTGCCTCACCCCCTTCCCTCAGTAATGAGAAGCCAGAAGTCACAAACAACTTAAAACCATAGAAGCAGTAGCAATAGTCTAAATAGGTACATATGTAACCCAAGTCTTGCCACGGCCCTAGCAAGAGAAAAAAAGGGATGAAAGACAGAACCCCAAAACACCTACTGATGGCAAACAAATAAATATGCAGGTTAAACTAAAGGATCAGTTAAATCTAGTGAAACTACAACCTAAGATAATAAAGGAAACAAATAGATAAATAAAGCAATAGAACTAAAATATACTCCAGAAAGTGAGGATCCCATACCTCACTCTCTCTCATGGATTCCAACCCCCTGGGACCGGGGAGGTATCCCATGGGCAAGTTGCCCAAGATGCCAGGTGGCCCCCCATCTGACATCGATGTCTATGGGTATCCTACACACACATCTTTTTCTTTCTTTTCTTTCTTCCCCTCCCAACCCAAACCCACCAATCCCCAGCCCACACCTACAGACCTCAAACACCCCACCTCCCCTCTCCCCCCTCCCAGAGTACCAGCAACACTAACAATCAGGGTCACTAACCCCAATGCTCATACCTATGCTTGCATCGGGTTCAGAGGCCCAAACCAAAGCTCTCCCGAGCGCGGTAGAAAAGTCAAAGAAAATTCCTGACTATTTAACTAATGGCTAACTCATCCTCAATCAAGGTCGTCTCACTGAATGTGAAGGGCCTACTATGTAATAGAAAGAGAAGACTCGCTCTTCAAGAGTTCAAAAGAGCCAAAGGAAACATACTGTTCCTACAGAAGACCCACTTTAATGTCCAGGAACCGCCCAATACATTCAGAAACAGCTTCCCGATAACACATTATTCCTCCTTCAGCAGCAAAAAAAGGGGAGTAGCCATCCTTTTAAGACAGGGCGTCCCTTTTAAAACAGAGGTGATCTCAGACCCGGAGGGCAGGTGTTTAGCATCCACGGTACGCTAGTGGGCTCAGTACTGACGTTAAAAAACGTGTATGCTCCAAACGAAGGCCAAGCCGAATTCTTAAAGGAGGTCTTAGAGTCCATAGACCCTCAGTTACTGTCCTCCCTGATCCTAGGCGGGGACATGAACATGGTCGCCTCCCCGGAACTAGACAGATCAAATGCAGTGGGACAAGCGCACTCAGGGTTAATTTGTAAAACCGCCAAAATATTTAGGGAATTTATAAGGGAATATGCCCTAACCGACATATGTAGGGCAAATCACCAGGGCCAAAGGGACTACATGTTCTACTCAAACCCACACCAGACATACTCCAGATTGGACTACCTCCTAGTCACAAAAAAAAATTCAAACAACCTCTCAGTCCAATATCGGACCAATCACATGGTCAGACCACGCCCCGGTGGAGAGGACCCTATCACCCCTGTTTAATAGAAGCAATCTTTATCATTGGAGGTTAAACGAGTTACTGTTAAACTACACAGAAATAGTAGACAAAATTAAGTTATCATTGAACGACTATTGCAATTTAAACAAGGGATCAGTAGAGTCACCCTCAATGCGTACACAAGGCCACGATCAGAGGAGTGTTCATCTCCGTAGCCTCCCACAAGAAAAAAGCCAAACAGAAACTCCACAAGGAAATGTCGGATATAATTACGAAATTAGAACAAAATCATAAATCTAACCCATCTAAGACAGTATACAAATCTCTCATGGCTGCCAGACTGGAGCTAAAAAAGATACAACTAGAGGCAGTAGAGAAAGCATTAAAATGGTCCAACCAATTATATTACGATAAAGGGAATATAGCAGACAGGATCCTGGCCAACAAGCTCAGAGGCATAAAAACCAAAACACAAATCTCTGCTTTCAAATGTAAAAACGGGTCAACCACATATGATGAACAAGAAATTGCCTGCGAGTTCACTAAGTTCTACGCTGACCTATATGACCTAAATCGGTCGGAAGGGCTCCCCCACCTCTTAAACTCTGAGACCATATCAAAATACCTAGACTCTTGTAATCTCCCACAGATAACCGAAATAGAAAGAACAAACCTAAACATCAAAATAACACAACTTAATTTAGTAAAAGTGATAAAGGACCTTAAATCAGGCAAATCACAAGGACCGGATGGCCTTTCAAACATATATTACAAAAAATGTCTCCCGCACCTCACCCAATACCTACTTGAGACTAATTTCTAGAAGGCAAACTGATCCCAGAGAACATGACAACAGCTAATATAGCAATCATTCATAAACCAGGCCGAGACCCCCTCCAATGTGGCAGTTATCATCCTATATCCCTATTAAACTCAGACATTAAAATATACAGCAAGATCCTAGCCAATAGGTTAAACCCAATATTACCAAGGCTCGTCAACATCGATCAGGTGGGTTTTGTCTCAGGATGACAGTGTTCGGACAGTACAAGAAAAATAGTTTATATCATAGAGCATGTCCATTCCCCTAAAACAAAGGCAATCCAACTAGGCCTCGACGCAGAGAAGGCGTTCAACAGAATAAAGTGGATATTCCTGGACAAGACCATGCATTCTTTTGGTTTCTCTGAACCATTTCAAGATGGAATCAGAGCCCTCTATCACTCCCCTAGAGCCCTAGTTAAATTACCAAGTAATAAACTAGACAATAAATATTAAGAATGGCACAAGGCAGAGCTGCCACCTATCTCTCCTCCTCTTTGCCCTTATCAATTGTGCATCTTACCTCAAAGATCAGAACTCACCCAGACATTCAAGGAATAAACATAGGCATAAACATAGTACTCCCCCATACAATACATATGAGTCCGGCAAATCAATGATGCAATTTGCTCTCAAATAATACATACAGGATGGCTACTTTTATGTAATTTATGGAAACTGAGAAAAGCGATGTACATAATCAACTGATATAAACGTGTTAAGGGTTGGTGCCCAACGTGGTGCTTGCATGCAAAAGGAAAGGTTTTTGTATTTTACTAGTTTTGGAACTTTGAGGAAAGAGTCTGCTTTTGTGATTTTTGTTGTATTTAACTATTACCGTGAAGAACAAATAGTGTTTTGAAAATTTTCACAGAAGTTTTTGTTTGTTTCGTACAGTGGAAACTGTCTTGCTGCTTCTATAATAATAAGAATATTTTTGCCAGAGATAAGTACTATAATCTGTGATTCATCCAATCTCGCCCTAAAGAGAACGTGTTTGCAAGTCACTGCAGCAGGTGAAATGATTGGACATGTTTTGAATTAAGAGAAAGTATTTTGTATGTTTTCATGGACTAGGAGCTGATGTTTTGCAAAATAAGAATGTCAAATATTCAATTGCAAACATTTTCCTGATACCAGGAAACTAACAGTGCAAGGGTCCTGGAAATGGGGGCTGAAATTAAGATTTTGATTGGTAGAAGCAAACTGAAAGTTTTGCAATAAAAATAAACTGTGGTACCCTGCAAGATGGACGTTGTGTGCACTGTAGACTGTATTGCTAAGAAGATAGTGCTAAAAGAAGTTTGCTGAATTATAGTGGGCCCACAATTTCCACTAAAGTCAGTGAGAGCAGTACTTTTAGATTGGACACACAGGACTTTCCTTCTACCATGCCCACTCAAACACCAAAACATATTTATTACAACATATGTTTCCCTTTCAGATTTGGTAGGTGTATCTCAGGAGAGAGCTGTGACTTTCAGATGTTAGAAATGTGTGTGTTGGAGATAATACTGATGAAGCGGCCTTTATTCGAACACATCTCGGCGCCGATTTTGAGTTCTCTGCTGTTCCCCACGCAGCATGAAACGCGTCTAATCGCCCCAGGCACCCGCGCTTATCGCGGATGTTTTGTTTGAATTTCATGGATTCTGTTTCTTTGTTTGCAATAAAATGGATGAATTGTAATGTGAACAGTAGTGTGCTACTGTGCTAATGTTTCAATTTCATGTTTTTAAAAGACAGAACACTAAAATTCGTTTTTCTGCACTCGCCACGCTCGCATCTTAGTGCGGGAAGACTAGAATTCATCCCGCGGTTTCAAATCGGGATTCCGATGTACATGACGCGTGAAGTGTTCGAATAACGGCCGCTACATAAGTACGTTAGTTATTTGTTGATGCAGGTGTGCTATTTGAGTGTGACTTGCCTTCTGGACCTCTTCATTCTTCTCCAAGGTAAGTATAACATGTATGAAAGTAGACATGACATGTTTTAAATACACTTTGTGGCCTATAAGTAAAATAGTTTATTTTGAATTGGAAATTGTTTGAGTTTACAATGCATTAGTGACTAATTTCTTGTAACTATGTTGGTGTATTAATTCTGAATCAGTGTGAAAGTATTACTTTTGACTTGTGTTAACATTATAAATTCTCTAAGTGTGGTATTTTCAGTTAATGCAGTTCTAAACAACTAGAATGTATCATGTATCTTTAGTCACAGAATCCAAAGCACCTTCATGAAAATGAACACACTATTGACTAAGAAGTGTAATGTAGGCATCATGACCTGTTGAGGAAAAAGTGCCTATTGTGAGGTGTAAATTCTCTTTATATACAGTATGACATGTACCAATTATACGACTCCCTGCCTCTGTGTCTTCATGGAGGTACAACAGACTCTCCACAGGTAGCAGCTGAAAGTAATGGGGACACACCAGGTGGTTCGACCAATTTAGTCCCATCCCTGGCCTCGTCCACACTCACACCCACTGATGGCCTTATGTACAGATAAATTTTAAAATAAAGATATTGCAGCTTAGATGTGAGTATATGTCCATTGCATGGTATAACCATGTATGGTTCCTGAATATAGGCCCAATATTTATACAGGTGTGCAAAGATTCACGTACTGTAGTAAAAACTGACATTATTTGTAATGTGAGTTTGAGACTTTAAAAACATTGCACAATGTTTAGTCAATATGTTTGAAAGATGTGTGTTTAAAGTTTCTCATTCTATTAAGTTTGTGTTCCCATGAGAACGACACTGACAATTAAGGATACTCATGTGTGTAAGCAATACCACTGTCTACAACCGTAACCTAACATTAGAGATGCACACCAACAGGAATTACAGATGCTGGGTGACCATTCATTGCAGTCCTGCTGCTGCAAATGTGTAACCTATAAAAAGCAAAAAAGCAAATATCACACCAGTCTTAACATAAAGAAATACAAACAATGTCTTAGAGAAGCAAGGTTTCAGGGCAAAAGTCATAAATAAGGTGTCATTTTGCACATAACCATTGATTCGATAAGAAATTGTTTGTATTTCTTTATATTAAGACTAGAGATGGGCAGATTTGGATCAGCAGCAGATTGTCCAGCTCTTTTGGTCCGCAGATTTCTGTGGATCAATCTCAAAAAGGGCAATTTGCGGTTTGCGGATTTTTTTTATTATTTATTGCCAATACATTCCGCTGATTCCGCAATCCACTAACGGATTGGATTCTACAAATCTGTCAACGGATTGTATATAATGGTGGATTTTGATGAATCCGCACAGATTATAACCGACCAAATCCGTCCGTGGATTTTACAGCACAAAACGGATTTTGGGGGGGAAAATGCGAGTGAATCCTGGAAACGGATTTGGGCTGCTTTGCCCATCTCTAATTAAGACTGGTGTGCAAGTGTCATTTAAATTTTTTTACTACCAGACCGTGCCATTTTGTTACGCACTCTCTTTCTGACATGATGGGATTGCATCTTGAAAATGTTTCCTTTAGTACTACTACAGTGCATTAGAATCTATGTATTAATGCGAGTGTATAAGTTGCCTTACATACTAAGTGAATGTAGGTGCAATAATGGCTAAATGTTCACATTCCCATGTCCAATGAAGAGATTAATTTCTACGCGATGCTGCAGAATCATTAATAATGCTGTACATTATTGCACATTGTGTGAAGTTATGACTTTGAATCACGGTATTGGGCCTCCTCCTCTTTTTTCTGTGGCAGAACTGCCCTAACCGCTAGACTCCCTGGTAACACGTCAGTAACGCATCTGCATTAACTGGAACACACGTTAAAGTTTGCCAATGCGCATGTGCAGTGTATTCGTTAACGCACCTCTGGGCAACAGAAATCCCTGTTAATACAGGTGTAACGGGTATTCCCTCTATCCCAATCACAGATACAGTGTGTGTGGGTGGAAACCTATGTGTTACCAGGTGTGGTGCATATACCTGTAGGTTCACAAGAGGCCTGAGCCTCCGCTTGTTGGGAACCTGGGGTGAGTCCGTCAGCTCGATCTGATTTACAGAGCCTCCACCTGTGCAGGGTTCTAGAAATGTAGAAGGTTGCCTACACAGGACCCACATATACAATAAGTACATACACGAGGATGTATATAACCAGTTTATATATGTAGCAAGTAACACACTCTTAATAACATACACTACTACCACTCCCCCTAGGGGGTAACTCCACCATGTAACTCAGTCCTCACAGTGTCTCTCACTCCACTAGGAGTGTATCAACCCCCCACCGTGTATACCCACACCGTGTCCAGAGCCGTGTTTCCTCGCACGGGGTCCGCCAGGGGCGATCCCACCCTGGAGATAGTCTCTGTCTCTGGGGGCACAGACTTGAGCCCAAGTCTCTTTTCAGGAAGTGCAGTGTCCGCTGTGTCCCTATCTATCACTAGTACTACTGTGACAGGGTCCCTAACCTAGAGCTTGTCCCTGTAGCCCCACAAGCTGGGGAGTGAGAACCTATCTGGGGCCTAGGGGATTATCTGGCCTAATGCAGTGGGTCACAGACCCCTGCACTCACCTCCTTCCTCTAGCTTTCCTGGTTCAGCACTGACTAGTGTGGGCTCAGCACACGAAAATGTATCAAGTAAGCCTCTCTGCAGGGAGATCCTAAGCCCTATTGGCTCCCTGGCGTCACGTGGGGTGCACAGAGGCTCATGGGACTCGTAGTCCCTGCTTAGAGCCTTCCCTGGTAGGCTAGGGTTTCGCGGGCTCTCCTCGCGCTTTCCTTGCGCATGCGCAACTCATTCGGTCGCCCGAGCACTCACTGCGCATGCGCGAACTCATTCGCAATGGAAGCGCCCTGCACGGGAGCCGCCGGGAACCTCCAGAGCGCCGAAGCACTCCCTGCATGGCCCCCACCCTCCAGAAGTGCCTGCGGGTCTGCCGAGTGACCCCCGGCAGCGGAAGTAACGAGGAGGGGGGTCGCGGGATAGAGGGGACCCGGCTACATCCTCCCCCTGGTAAAAACCCCAACGCCCTCGCTTGGGATGCAACTAACTATAACTATGTACAGAAGTTATATAATGAAAATATGCATGGCACCATTATATAATCAAAATTGCAACAATAAATGCGATCTTAACTTATCATCTCTAGATCAGATTGCACATTTCAGTGAACATCACAATGACGGACTGCATTCTGCTGCGAGCCCACTACTGAGCCTCATAATGGGGTGCCCCAATTTGATCATAGGTTACCCGGTTGGGAGGGTACCTTATTCTTTGGCTTCTGCGGAGCTGTTCTTCCGCAACTCCCTCTGGGGAGTAATAAGTATAGTCCTGAGGCTCAGCCTCTTCCCTTGAGGGAGAAATTTCTCTGAAAAGTCTCTCTTTGGCTCAAAGCACGGGCTCTGTGGATCCAAAGGCTGGTCGGTTGGTGCCACTATAGTAGGCGTTGGCCTACGGGGCCCTTTAGCGGACGGGTCCGTAGCTCCTCCGGGAGATGCCCCTCCATTGGGGGAATCCCTTTGAGAGGGTCCTTCCATGGGATCTTCCAGAGTCTCAAGATTGGTAGGGTCAGGTACAGTCTCTTGACCAATCTCTGAGGAATCGGACTCACCGTTGAGCAGTGTGGCCAGTATCTCTGCTTCCTCATTTCCCACTTGTGGAATGGGGAGAAGATGATTACGGTGCCATACCTTTACCCGGCCATCAGTGTCTTTGATGCGATAGACCGGGAGGCCAGGTTGTTCGTGATTTGACAATGTCCAGCATTTTGAGCAGTTCTCGGATCAAAGTGCTCTCAAAATCCAGACCTTGGTCTGAGTGGAGGCGGTTTGGAAGACCGTAGTGCACGAAGTACTTCTCCCATAATATTTTTGCCACCGTGATGGCTTTCTGATCTTTAGTGGGGAAGGCCTGGGCATACCGGGTGTAATGGTCCGTGATGACCAGCACGTTGGATATTCCTCGACTATTAGGCTCAATGCACAGAAAATCCATACACACAAGGTCCATGGGGTCAGAACTTTTCAGATGGCCCATAGGTGCTGCTCTAGTAGGCAGGATCTTGCGTTGTACACACCGAGTACAACGGCGACAGTGTTGTTCTACGGCCTCTCGCATCTTGGGCCAGAAAAAGCGGTCTCTGACCAACCCAAAGGTCTTCTCTACACCGAGATGTCCATGCTCATCATGTAGGGACTTCAACACCATGTATTGCAAGTTCTTAGGGAGCACTAGTTGTCGTCTATCAGGGTGGTTGTGGTATTGCACCACCCGATAGAGTAAGCAGTTGTCTATTTCAAATTTGTCCGCTTCCCGCATGAGCAATGCGACCAGGTCCTTGGGAGCACGCTTCAAGAGAGCTGGATTCCTCTTTTCAACTGCTTGCCTAATAATACTAACTACAGGATCCTGTATTTGGTAGTCCACTAGATCTTTCCACCGCAGCACTTTGTCATGAGTTATATTCATTCCTTTCGGGTCGCAGTAGGCTGCGGGGACGGCCTGCGACTGGCATCCCAAGGAATCTGCAACCCGTAATTCGGAGAAGGCCACTAGGTCGTTGATGATGGCGGCAGTGCTACACATAGCTCGCACCCCTGGCCCTGGGAGTTCTTCCCATTCCTCATCATCTGGAGTAGCACTTAGCCCTGGTCTTTGGGATAGGGCGTCAGCTCCTACATTCAAAGGTCCCGGCTTATACTTTAGGGAGAATTGGTAATTGTTTAGAGCTGCCAACCATCAGTGCCCTGCTGCATCCAATTTGGCCGAGGTATTGATGTATGTGAGGTATTGTTATCCGTCCTTACCTCAAACGTAACACCGTACAGATAGTCGTGGAATTCTAACTTGTGGACAGGGTATTTCTGTTCACTGGGTGTCAGACTGCGACTGATGTAAGCCACAGGGCGAAGGCCTCGGGGTGCTTCTGGTGCAAGACGGCGCTCAAGCCATTTAGACTGGCATCCACATGCCGACCGTATGTTGTTCTGGGTCAGCATACGCAAGCACCGGCGCTTCGGTCAGACTTTTCTTCAACTTCAGGAAGGCCCGTTCACATTCAGGCATCCATTTATCGCCAAACGGTTGACGGGCCGACGTGGCCTTCCTTCCTGTACCTTTGGGGTATATCTTCAAAACATACTGGACACCTAACAAGCTCCTATTAAACCCCCAAAATACCCACAACATATATATAAGCATATGAGTGTCAGAGGAGTGCTACTGAGCATGGCAATATGCATTAAAACCAGAGACATAACATAAAACACAGACAAAGCTCAGTTTTTAGCACATCTAGTGAGACTCATACACGGTACAGTGCCTAAATATATATGGATAAATATCTAATAAGTAAATGGTCTTTTAGTTTGACATTTTTGGCCAAAATTGTTGTAAGCCCCTGAGCCAAAGAGGGTATATCTTCAACAGATTGTTCAGGGGTTTAGCTCGACTAGAGTACCCTTCCATGAAGCGATGGTAATATCCGCAGAAACCTAGGAAGGATTGCTCCGTAACATTCTCGGGGCGAGGCCAGTTCATGACCGCTTTGACTTTGGCTGGGTCAGTGGCGATTCCTTGAGCTGACACGATGTGTCCCATGTAAGTCACCGAGGTGTGACAGAAGCGACACTTGTCGAGGGACAATTTCAACCCTTCTTCCCAAGACGGTCTATCAATTTCAGCAATCTCTATTCGTGCTCTTCCAGAGTTCTTCCGAAGACAATGATGTCATCCAGGTAGACTAGACACTCCCGAGGTTCATGTCTCCGATAGTCTTCTCCATTAGTCGTTGGAAGGTAGCAGGAGCCCCACATATACCTTGGGGCATACGAGTAAATTGGTAGAACCCGAAGGGACAGACGAAGGCTGTTTTCTCCTGATCCTCTGCATTCATGGGTACCTGATAGTACCCGGATCGTAGATCGAGCACGCTGAACCATTGGCTTCCGTTCAGAGCATTCAGAATCTCTTCAATGCGAGGAAGGTTGTACTGGTCCGGTATCGTACGGTTGTTCAGAGTCCGATAGTCGACACAGAGCCGCACGGACCCATTCTTTTTCCTCACCACCACTATGGGAGAGGCGTAAGGGCTCAGAGACTCCGTCAATATCCCAGCGGTCCCCATTTCTTGCAAGATGTTCCTTACATCGTACACATCCCTAGGGGCGATGCGACGAGAACGTTCACGGAACGGAGTGACGTCATTCAGTCTAATGGTATGTTGAGCGCTGCGACTGCACCCCACATCCATCTCACTCGTTGAGAACACCATCCTTCGTTTATTCAACTGAGCTGTCAGCTGCTCTTTCCACTCAGTTGTCAACGTCGACTCGCCAAAGTTGAAGTCCAAATCGATTAACCGCTCATTTGCTACCGCCACATTCACCTGGGGAGTGGTTTCCACAGGGCTGACCGGATATATGCAACCCAGACTCTGTCCAGCTGCAAGTTCCATCGGAGAGATGTTCTGCACACACACGTAAGTTCGTGGAGGAATTTTAGTCGTCCATTCCCTCACTTCAGGTAGTACCCTATACCCTCTCTGAACTTCTTCCTCAGGGGTACTCTCCAGAGAGAAGAGCTGATCGTCCTCCTCTCATTCGGGGTAACAGCACCAGACGGCCATTCTTTGCACTCCCCCTGGTAATATGGTCGTCAGTCCGCATTGACGATTGTAGAGATCCCTGTGACGCTCCAAGGCATATACCCGTTTGCACTGTTCTCGTAAGACGGGATCTAGAAGCGAATTGGCCAGCGGCAACTCGTTGGTCTCTTTCAAGTAGGCTATGATTACAGCTTGTACTATATCAGTGTTGGTTCCCAAGATGATTGGATACTTGCACTGGTCTTGTGGCTCCGGCATACCATTGCCGCCACATGCATGGGGTGTTTCTTGCCGGTGTTCAGTTGGAGTATTTCCAGTTGAAACCTTACAATCCCATCGATGGGGTAGTCTTCATTACTTAACCCCCTAACCTTCATATGTTCAGTCGACCTCAGGGGGCAGCGTTTAAGGTGCTCGTCATAGAACTTGCGGTATATTATGGTCACTTGTGACCCCGTGTCCAGTAGGGCCGATGCATAGATCCCTTCCAGTACAACAGGCACGATGGCCACAGGGCCTACTTGACTGTAAGCTTCCCTTGGTGAGGCGTCATCACTGGGGCCGGAGTCAGAAGGGGCATATTCGGTTCCAGAAGAAGGGGGTTCTGGGTCAGATTCCGCCATGTGTACGCGGCAGACCATTGACCGGGCCGATTTCCCTCTATCGGGAGGGTTTTCCTCTGGATGGCCCTCCATTTCTGGACAGTTACTGGCGAAGTGACCGTTCTTACCGCAAGTATAGCACACAACCTCACGCCGTTCTGGACGAACCTTACACAGGGAAGGTGGTCTGTTGGTGGGTCTTGGCTTTTACCCCTTGGATGGGGCAGCAGACTCTTCCTTCTTCTCCATAGAGCCCTTTCCCTTTGAGACGGGTTCTTAGGTTTTGTGGTAGAGTGTAGCATAGCATGTGCTTCCTGCATTTTCACTTGGCGCAGCAACTCGGTGAACGTAGAGGGACCCCCGTCCATTATTTTGCTGCGGAGCATATTCGCAATGGGGTGAGTGGGGCTTGATCCCCTTAGGTACTGCTTATGAAGCGCTTCATCCATCCCAGAGGCAGGAATCAGCTTACGATTGAGTAGGATTCCCAAGACCAGCTGCAGGCGGTGTATAAAGGCCGACAAGTCCTCTCCCTCCTTCTGATAAAGATTGAAGTACTTCGTCCAGATCGCTCCTTCATCTTCTGCTAGCCCGTACGCTTCCAACAGGAACTCCACCATCTCCAACGCCGTCAACTCTGGGTGTTGGTCCCTGTGGATGGTTACAATGGTAGAAGCGGGAGGCCCTAGACACTCCATGATACGCTGCCTTTTTACGGTGTCAGTGCACGACGATTCCTCCACGACTTTTAATGCATTCTCCCTCCAAAGGTCTATCCCTTCCTCCCCCAGTGGTGTTGGAAGTACTCCTGAGAAAGCTTTGAGTTTCCGGTAGCTTTGGGACTGTGCGGCCATGGTGATGGCTTCTAGGAATTGAGGGAGTGTCACCCCCATTACGGAACCTTCATTAATTACCGTACTGTCTCTGATAGGCCGGGAGTTCATCTCATGGAGGCCAGGTGCGGGAGAGGGGGGCGGACTGTCAGCCCAACTAGTGGCTCCCGTGAGAGCGCTTGGGGTAAAGGAGACTTTGGGAGGGGCGCTGTCTACCCGGTTTGGAGTGCTTGACACTGGTGTAGTTAGTGGCCAAGTACTGGACGGTTCATCGGGAACCTGAGTGGGACCCCTTGATGAAAACATTTCCCGTATGACTGGTAATTCCGAGTATTTAAGGGGGTAACCTTCTGGTGGGCACTCGGGCACTACTAGAGTGTTCGCGGCCGTTTCTTGGCATATGTCCCGCCCCACAGTGAATAATATGGCGCTCCTATTACAAGTAGAGTCGTACACCCTGCCACGGCGCCATACTTTATCTGGTCCTAAGAGCTTCCTCAGCGAGTCCCGGATGTCAGTTTCCGCCACTAACGCTGGGACGTTCCCTACGGCCACGACGTGACTAGGTGGTTCCTCGAGGGAGGTAGCCCACGCATGGACCTCTTGACGTGAGGGTATTACCATGTTGCTGATCTCTTATGATATTGTTTTGAATAGGGCACCCCAGGTCTGAACTCTCAGCAGCGCCTCCAAATGTAACGGGTATTCCCTCTATCCCAATCACAGATACAGTGTGTGTGGGTGGAAACCTATGTATTACCAGGTATGGTGCATATACCTGTAGGTTCACAAGAGGCCTGAGCCTCCGCTTGTTGGGAACCTGGGGTGAGTCCGTCAGCTCAATCTGATTTACAGCACCTCCACCTGTGCAGGGTTCTAGAAATGTAGAAGGTTGCCTACATATACAATAAGTACATACACGAGGATGTATATAACCAGATTATATATCTGCAGCAAGTAACACACTCTTAATAACATACACTACTAACACTCCCCCTAGGGGGTAACTCCACCATGTAACTCAGTCCTCACAGTGTCTCTCACTCCACTAGGAGTGTACCTACCCCCCACCGTGTATACCCATACCGTGTCCAGAGCCTAACCCCTTTGTCCCGTGGTCAGTGCTGCCACTATGTGTAAGGATAATGAGTATGGTATACGTTGGTGCACTTATGGGGGTACTTGCCGAGCGCTCCTGCACTCGGACCTGCAAGCAACTTCGCAAAGGATCTGTTGCTTGGTGATTCCGTCTGATCCTGTGTTTCCTCGCACGGGGTCCGCCAGGGGCGATCCCACCCTGGAGATAGTCTCTGTCTCTGGGGGCACAGACTTGAGCCCAAGTCTCTTTTCAGGAAGCGCAGCGTCCGCTGTGTCCCTATCTATCACTAGTACTACTGTGACAAGGTCCCTAACCTAGGGCTTGTCCCTGTAGCACCACAAGCTGGGGCCTAAGGGGTTATCTGGCCTAATGCAGTGGGTCACAGACCCCTGCACTCACATCCTTCCCCTAGCTCTCCTGGTTCAGCACTGACTAGCGTGGGCTCAGCGCACGAAAATGTATCAAGTAAGCCTCTCTGCAGGGAGATCCTAAGCCCTATTGGCTCCCTGGCGTCACGTTGGGTGCACAGAGGCTCTTGGGGCTCGTAGTCCCTGCTTAGAGCCTTCCCTGGTAGGGTAGGGTTTCGCGGGCTCTCCTCGCGCTTTCCTCGCGCATGCGCAACTCATTCGGCCGCCCGAGCACTCACTGCGCATGCGCGAACTCATTCGCAATGGCGGCGCCCTGCACGGGAGCCGCCGGGAACCTCCAGAGTGCCGAAGCACTCCCTGCATGGCCCCCACCCTCCAGAAGTGCCGGCGGGTCTGCCGAGTGACCCCCGGCAGCGGAAGTAACGAAGAGGGGGGTCGCGGGACAGAGGGGACCTGGCTATACAGGGATACAGTTTAATACCTGTCTTTCTAACTATCGACCTATCTCCCTCCTGCCTTTTGCCTCCAAACTCCTTGAACATCTTTTATTCTCTAACTTTCTCCATTTATTCAACACCTAGATTATTCTCTCCTAGACCCTATACAATCTGGCTTCTGCACGGCTCACTCTACTGAAACAGCCCTGACTAAAATAAGCAATGTGCTTATATTACTCGACCTCTCTGCAGCATTTGATACTGTGGACCACCCTCTTCTCCTTCACATTCTCCATACTCTTGGCATTCGTAACAAAGCTCTATCCTTTATCTCCTCTTACCTCTTCCATCGTACTTTCAGTGTCTCTTTTGATAACACCTCTTCCTCTATTGATCTCTCTGTGGGGTTACCCCAGGGCTCTGTGCTGGACCGCTTCTCTTTTCTCTTTACACACTCTCTAGGTGACCTAATCACTTCTCTTGGGTTCAAATATCACCTCTATGCTGATGACACACACATTTACTTTTTTACCCCTGACCTTACACCTGCTGTACAGACTAAAGTTTCTGAATGTCTCTCGGCTATATCACCCTGGATGGCCCTCCACCGACTTAAACTTTACATGGCAAAAACAGAGCCCCTCATACTTCCTCCCAACCCTGGCCCTTTTTCCACCTTCCACATTACAATTGGAAGTACTATCATTCACCCAGTAGCCCAAGCACACTGCTTAGGGGTCACACTCGACTCCTCTCTCACATTCTCTTCTCACATTCAAAAGGTAGCAAAAAAACCGTAGTTTTTTCCTCCGCAATATTACAAAGATACGCCATTTCCTCTGTTGCTTGACTGCAAAAACTCTGACTCAGGCCCTCATTCTCTCCCATCTCGATTACTGTATCCTCCTGCATTCCAGCCTTCCTGCCTCTCGCCTGTCTCCCTTCCAATCTATCTTAAACGCTGCTGCCAGAATCACTGTACTATTTCCGAAATCTGTCTCAGCGTCTCCCCTGCAGAAATCCCTCTCCTGGCTTCCTATCAAATCCCATACCACACACTCAATTCTCCTCACTGTTAAAGCTTTACGCTCTTCTTCTTCTCCTTACATTTCAGCCCTAATGTCACCATCTCGACACTTGCGTTCTGCTCAAAGATGTCTTCTCTCCTTTTGTATCTAAAGCCCTCTCCCACCTTAAACCCTTCTCACAGACTGCCCCACACCTCTGGAATGCCATTCCCCTCAATATCCGACTAGCACCCTCTCTACCCACCTTTAAGACCCACCTCAAAATACACCAGCTTAAGGAAGCATATGAGTAGCTCCATGGCTGATAATTAACACCTCATACTGTACATTAACCTTGGCCCCTTGCAGACGCACTTACCAGAACTCCTTCCTATTGTCTCTTCCTACCATCAAATTAGATTGTAAGCTCTTTGGAGCAGGGACTCCTTTTCCTAAATGTTACTTTTACAGTATCAGGAGTCCAAAATTGTAGGGAAGCGCAAACACATGTGGAGACAAAAAACAGATATCCAATAGTGCAGTATAGTCTGTGTAAATGGATGCTGACTCGTTAGTTCTTATGAGTGGGGTACTCACAAGTGAGGGATGATATAGGTACACATAATGGTATCTTTAGACAATAGATCTTTAGACCGCAATCTAGCTGAGGGTGGAACCGGATTGTGTAGATCCACTTGTACCCTTTAGGAATAAGAGAGAGGACCGGACATGGTGCAGACTAATAAAACTTTATGATGGTAAGTATAGGAAAGATTACACTCACATGGTACAAATGTAATACAGGCAGTTTGATCTACGCGATCGGCACCGGCTGCTGGAACTTGAAGCAGTGTTTCACCTCCTTGTAATGTCTTTCCGCTGGACATACACCTCACACCAAACATCCAGAGCCCTACAGACGGAGCCGTGAGGTGTATGTCCAGCGGAAAGACATTACCGAGGAGGTGAAACACTGCTTCAAGTTCCAGCAGCCAGTGCCGATCGCGTAGATCAAACATTTGTACCATGTGAGTGTAATCTTCTATATACTTACCATTATAAAGTTTTATTAGTCTGCACCATGTCCAGTCCTCTCTCTTATTTCTAAAGGGTACAAGTGGATCTACACAATCCGGTTCCACCCTCAGCTAGATTGCGGTCTAAAGATCTACTGTCTAAAGATACCATTATGTGTATCTAGATCATTCCTCACTTGTGAGTACCCCACTCATAAGAACTAACGAGTCAACATCCATTTACACAGACTATACTGCACTATTGGATATCTGTTTTTTGTCTCCACATGTGTTTGCGCTTCCCTACAATTTTGGACTCCTGAAACTTCACCGGATTGAGAAAGCAATCCACTATTGGGTCACAGCAGCATTCAATTATTCGTTTGTATTATCAACACTAATTATTATCTATTTTTCACAAGCACTGAATATTGCAATTAAGCTATATTATAATCACGTAAAGTGCACTAATTATTTTGAGTGCCTTATTGGGATAATTTTTCACTCACTTACACTCTACTTTTACAGTATGTCTGAAGCACTTCTCCTTTTATGTGTTATTTATATGATTTGCCATTTATAGGATTGTCACGTATATTACTTCTATGAAGCGCTATGTACATTAATGGCGCTATATAAATAAAGACACTCAATACAATACATACAATACAGCTAACGATGGTAGTTTGATGAATGCCGTTGTTTTTTCCTAACATTAGCTTTGTGGATACCCATTAAACTGAGGAAAATAAATGGACATTACCCGTTTAGGTAAACTCACGTTAGTAGCTCAGATTTAACAGTCCTCTGAGAATCTACCCCTATGGACATTAATTACATGCATAAGTTATTTATCAGTTGTGAAAAGGCACCATTAAAAAAAGTCCTTTTATAAAAAATAATAGTAATAACTTCAGTTGTGATTCTATTTCTTTAAAAATGAGAACCTGAAATCAGACTACTGTTTAATACAATGTGAAAAGTATCTTGAAAACAACTGACTTCTGTATTTCAATGCAACCTTTCTGGTGCTGATAATGTGGTTATTGATGGAGCAGTGGTTATCAATACTCAGCACTGAGGTGCCAATATGACTTTCACAGATTTTGCACAAAGCAAGGTTATTTCCTGCTTCAGTCAAAATACAATATTATGGTAGTTATTTATAAAGTTGACTCCTAAAGCAACAATTCATGCCCAGGACCACATTGAAAGTTGACAAGTATCAGCATAAAACAACAGGGATGCAAACATTATTTTCAGTTATTTTAGTTATTGTTATTATTATTATCCTCTTTTATTATTGCTGTATACTTGTTTTTCATTGTGTTCTGTTGCACAATAACAATGTAAGAAACAAAAACTATATACAGTAATGCATGTATGCTTTTGTAAATATATATTACATATATGGTTTACAAATCTGATGCTTTTTTCTATCAACTGTGAGTTCTCATTTGCATGTCATCATTACCCACAATACCTGGCTTCAATGGGAGCATTTATTCAAGAGATAATGGGGAAAGGCAGGTTTGCGGACCTGTCTGGGGTGTTAATGTACTCACAAGTGGTATTTTTATTTGCTGTACATTACAGTCAGAAAGTTTACCAGAATCTAAATTTGCTGACCTGCTGTAAAGCCTTTGACCTCACTCAATATGGGTCTCTGTGTCTAGTTTTATCTTTTGTGTAAGGGAGAGGGAGAAAGAGATAGGTGGGGGGAGAGTGAGAGAGTGGTGTGGGAAGAGTGAGAGAGTGGTGTGGGAGAAAGAGAGTGGTTGGGGAGAGAGAGAGGGGAAGGTAGAGGTGGAGGGTGGAGTGAGAGAGATGGGCTGAGGGAGAGGGAGTAGTGGGGTATAAGAGAGGCTGGAGGTGTAAGAGAGGGTAGAGGTGTAAGAAAGGGGAGATAAGGTATAAGAGGGAGGGAGATAGGTAGGGTTGTGAGAGAGGGAATGGGGGAGAGTTAGGGTGTGAGCGATAGAGGGGGGGTGGGTCTCGCAAGGCTGCTGACTTCTGAGGTTATGAGGGAGGTCCCTCAGGGCTTAGTCAAGAATCCCAACGGAAAAGCCTGATACCAACAGTTGAGGAGTATGTCTCCCACCAAGGTCTAGTAAAGGAAATAGCCGGGCGCTACCTCCTGAACGTAAGTGATATAAATAGATAGAAGATGTAAAAAAAAGTGTGAAAAATAAAATCCAGAAAGATACTACCTGACCGGGGACGAAGGGTGCCCCCAGAAAAATAGGTCCCCTCCTGAGGCTCAACCCCAAAACAGGATCTATTCCGGATCCTCAGTACATGAAGAAAAGACAGAAATTAGGGTTGCACCAAATGAGCATAGAGTATTATACAGTATTACGTATGTGGTATTGTAACAGGGGACTTATCCCTGTTCCGTAATGTTCCTTTAATCTAGCAGTGTGGTAGTTAATTACTAAACATCTCCTGCCTGATTAGATTGTTTACAAAAAGCCTGCCTTTGAGACAGGAAGGGAGAACTCTCCTTTGCTCATGTGTGAGCTGACCTTTGGAGACAGAGCAGTGTTTTTGAGTCTCACAGGAGAGACTGACTAAAAGAACACCCATCTCTGGAGCTGACCGGTCTTGAGCTCTGCACAGCAGAGCTGATTTTCAAGACACAGGGAAAACTACTGCACCTGAAGCTGAACCAGGAAGTGAGATTTTCCCTCCAAGAAACAGATAAGACTTTTATTCTTAAGAGACTGCTTATTTCATGTTATATGTTTGGGGGCTGCGAGAACTGCTTGACTAAGGGAGATGTGAATTATTGCATAGTGTTTCACTAGAAATACTCCCAAGTGAATGGATGCTTTGTTCCCCCCCCCTTGTTTGGATGTTTTCCTGATAAAAAGGAAAAGGCACAATAAAGCCTTATTATCATTTCACATTATAAAGCCTCCTAATTGCGTACCTCTGTGAACGTCCATCTACATATGGTGTCCGAAGTGGGACAAGAGGTGTCTTTGTAGTTAAAAAGGACCGGAGAGTTTTATGTGAAATTTTTTGTTCTGCTTTTTTGCCTACAAACAAGTCTGAGAAACTTTAAAAAAAAAAAAAAAAACTCTCATGCAGCAGAGGCAGAGTTAAAGGTGTACACACCACTGAAACTTACACTGCACTGAAACTTACAAAAACCACAGATGGACTCTTTTCCCCAATCCCAAGAGACTGCTGAAGCAGGTAAACCTTTAATTGTCTATCACAAAGTGTAATACGGTCATTGAAATAGGGATTTTGCCTTCTAGCCATAGTCAGGGTTCAAGAAGTGAGTCAGCCCTTAAAAAAGGGATAGGTGTTTGTTGTTTTCAAAAGTTTCGCTGAAGCAGTGAATACAGATGGTGACCCACGAGTGGTACTGATTTTGCAAATAAAGGTTGCCACACCGCATAGGGCTACCAGCTGTGAATGGATTATATGCAGAAAAGTGTGAAAATTGATACAAGACTGTGCTGAAGCAAGGGAATTTTTAGCAAACAAATGCTGAGTGTAAAATTGCCCTATAAAGGAAAAGGATTTTCAAAGCCAATTGCTGAGTGTTGAGTCCACTGCAAAGAATGTTTTTTTTTTTTCTGCAAGTAAAAAAGTATGCCTATTATCTTGGGAGCAAAACAGACACCCAAAGTGTGAAGTGTGAAGTGTGAATGCCATAATACCCAAAGATGAGACTGAAAATTACTGAACTCAGGCAGAAAACCAAATTCTGTTGCTGAAGCGGAGGAATTGCACCTAGCAAATAAATGGTGTATAGCAAATAGACTTTTTTTACCTAGCAACTGCACAATCTTGTATACCTGATAAAAGAAAATGCATGCACAGTACTGCTGATATTGAAAAAAAAAAAAATTACCCAAGAAAGAAAAGTCCACAGAGATGCCTGTGAGAGCTACAACCTCTACAAGCAAAATATGCCCATTTGTAGGACTACCACAATTGGGGGTTCTAGCAAATACAGTGGCAACAGCTGCAATAGCGCCTCCTGAGGTCAGGAAGAAAATTACACCTGGTAGCCTAAAAATGGAGGACAAGATGCAGCGTTCCTGTAATGAACCCTACCCCACGGAAGAGTGGCCCTTCCAGTCCAATAAAGAGGAAGACATCTCTTACGGGGAACCCGAACCGAGTCACACCCACAAAACACCCCAAGAATGGTGGGGGTGCCTGAACTCGGCACGAACAGAAAAGACCGCTCCCTTTGATGACGAATATGATCAGCAGGAGACAGAGTGGGAGTAGTGGATCACTGAATATTTCTGTCAACTAAGGCAGCTGCAAGAAAAGCCTGGCGAATATAATGAGGCTGCTAAAACTTCAAATAAAGATGGAGACCCCAGTATCCCTGAAGGGACGGTGTCATCCAAATCAAAAAGGAAGAAAAAGAAAAGCGGTTCTTAACTTACCGTGGAAGTAACAGACACGTCCGCAGATCCTGTGGAGAAAAAGGGGGACCGAGTTGCCCTGCAGCTTAGAAAAAATGGAGAATTCGTCCCACGGTTAACCGAATATCCAGAGGTCCCAACGCAGAAGTCGTGTACCCCAAAGAAGTGTCTGTCCAGTGCCAACAGTGAGGAACCCTCAAACAACCATCCAAGGGAAGTGGAGCCGGAACCAGTGAGTGACTATCCCTTGACCAGCCCTGAAGACGCCCTGAAAATTGCCAGGCATGACTGTGATCTGCTCTGTGAAGAATTGGAAAGGAAAAAAATAATAATGCTGAGCTACAGAAGACTGTGCTCGCAATTTACTCTGCGGCCAAGACCGAATTGGAGGATCTCAAGACTGAGCTAGATACTGCAAAGGCTACTATTTCCACCATGGATGTAAAGCAGAGCCAATCTGATAAAATGGTGGCTACGCTAAAGCGGAAGTATGAGGAGGCACTGAAGCAGATGACAGTCTTCCAGCAAGAGGTTCACACTCTTCGTATAGAGCTGAATGCCTCACAACAGGAGGTCAACAGTGTCCGGATAGAAGTGGACGTATCTCAGAAATAGGTTCAGACACTCCGCAGAGCACTGGATGCCTCACATCAGGAGACCAACAGCTGCCGCACAGACCTGGAAGTTTCCAGAAAGGAACTACACAGTCTCACTGAGGAGCTGGACATTGCTAAAGAAACTATTGGTAATCTTGATACAGATCTCAAAGTCTCTCAGAAGGAGCTTCAGACCCTCAACCTAGAGACGGAAGTCTCATGCCAGGAGATGGTCATTCTCAAAACAGATGTGTGTAAATGGAAGGAGGACTGCAAAGAAGCCCTGAAGAATACAGAGACTGAAAAAGGAGAAAATTCAAGATTAAAAAGAGAAAACTTAAAACTGAAAGAAGAAAATTTCCAGTTAACAGAAGAAGTCAAGGAAAAGTTTGACGCAGAGCACCGACTGCAGAACCAACTGCAAGGTCTGCGTACACACCTCCAGTATGCTGAGGAGAAGCAGCAAACGCTACAGGAAGAAAAACTGCAGGCTGCTAAAGAGGTACAAGTGCTGCAGGAACGTCTGAATACCCAGTATGTCCCCACAGAGCAGTATGAGGAGCTAAAGGCCATGCTGCATGTCTTCAGAGCATCGTTGGAAGCGGAGCTTCGATACCAGGTGACTCTGTATGAGAGGGAGCGTGAGAAGGCTCAGAAACTGGAGCAAGAGCTGGAGAGACAGAGAGACTGTTCCATTTCCTTGAATCAGTACACCAAGGAGAAAACAGACGCAGCGGCAACCTTGATGACAAAAATTACAGAGCTCCAGAATATGAAGGAGACTCTGATACAGATTCATCCAATACGGAAAAAGGTATTGGCTCTGCCCAAGCACCAGTATCCCACAGTAACTAATGTCCGCAAGGACAAGGGTACAGTGAGAGTTGGGGACTCCATGCAACTTCAAAACAAAATTATGAAGTTTGAGCCACCAAAGAAAGCACTAGCCAAACCTACAGCTGCCCAACAGGCAACAAACAGAGGTAGGAGTGCAGAATCAAAGCCAGAAGAATCCTTAGCTGAAGAAGCTGAACTGGCGACTCCGTGGTGTGGAGAAGCGGCAGAAAGACCACTTCAAGAGCAGATAACTCTAAGGGCTAGTCCTAACTGCTCTACAACTGTTGCCATACACTTTGTCTATAAAAAGAGGAGTGCCGGACGCAACAGAATTCTCAAGACCGCGCACGTGATAAAAAGACTTTACGTGGAAAAAGTCCTCCTCGAGCGACTGAGGAGTGCTGATCTCAAGCATCTTCGGGAGGAGACAAAAATAAACTGGAGAAAGGACTCCAATCCCAGCGGGACAGAGGGTTCTCTTCCTCCATCCACTCTCATTCAAGTCACAGAGATATCTAGAATGAGAGTGGAAGGATGGGCTTTGGCCGTGGTAAGCCCGAGCTTCCCACAAACAGGGGAGGTATGTAACAGGGGACTTATCCCTGTTCTGTAATGTTCCTTTAATCTAGCAGTGTGGTAGTTAATTACTAAACATCACCTGCCTGATTAGATTGTTTACAAAAAGCCTGCCTTTGAGACAGGAAGGGAGAACTCTCCTTTGCTCATGTGTGAGCTGACCTTTGGAGACAGAGCAGTGTTTTTGAGTCTCACAGGAGAGACTGACTAAAAGAACACTCATCTCTGGAGCTGACCGGTCTTGAGCTCTGCACAGCAGAGCTGATTTTCAAGACACAGGGAAAACTACTGCACCTGAAGCTGAACCAGGAAGTGAGATTTTCCCTCCAAGAAACAGATAAGACTTTTATTCTTAAGAGACTGCTTATTTCATGTTATGTGTTTTGGGGCTGCGACAACTGCTTGACTAAGGGAGATGTGAATTATTGCATAGTGTTTCACTAGAAATACTCCCAAGTGAATGGAAGCTTTGTTCCCCCCCCCCTTGTTTGAATGTTTTCCTGATAAAAAGGAAAAGGCACAATAAAGCCTTATTATCATTTCACATTATAAAACCTCCTAATTGCGTACCTCTGTGAACGTCCGTCCACAGGTATAATGAACATGTAATCATGCAGTGAAAATGTCCTGACTTGGATTACAAGGCATAAGCTGTAGGTATGATGCACGGCCTAGACCCGCTGCTTAATAATGTAACCAAATATGATGGGGTAGATGAAAAAAACAAAAAAAGGAAAATTAAAAAAGCACTGTTAAAATCACTCACACGGCATGTGTGAGCACCCCTGAAATCATGGTATCTTTGTATGTCTTCCTCAGATGTAACACTCGGATAAAGATATATCTCCTCTCAGATGAGTGTGGTATAGAAGGTACTTGATGAAGGGGGGGTGGCCACGGGGGGAGCAAGTACCCCATCATATTTGGTTACATAATTAAGCAGAGGGTCTAGGTCGTGCATCATACCTACAGCTTATGCCTTGTTATCCAAGTCAGGACATTTTTCACTGCATGATTACATGTTCATTATACCACATACGTAATACTGTATAATACTCTATGCTCATTTGGTGCTCCCCTATTTTCTGTCTTTTCTCCCACCAAGGTCTACCCAGGCTAAAGACTTAAAGCTCACCCATAGGAAAGTCCATGTGTTATGAGACCAAAAAGCTTAGAGAGGACCTGATGGAAGAGCCCCTGCTTCCTCCTTATTAAGGATGTCCACTGACACCAGCCTGAGCATCTGCCTTTTACTACTCCCTCCAACACCCCTCATCACACTACTCACATACTACATCACACCACAACACTACTCCCTTCATCAGCTGGGAATCTGGAAGCCATTAACTAGGACAAGTTTCTATTTTTTTAATTAGCACTACAAGATTCCTTCCTTGTGCCATCAAGCCCTGACACTTCCAGTCACCTATTGACTGTTTGCTAGCATTCTAAGCCTAGGCCCCCGCTGCAGCCGGTGGTGCGCGCGTCTGCGCTCACGCCTTTCACCAGTCTCTTACCTCCTCCCCAGCTGTCCCCAGTGGCACCTCGCTCCAGGCTCACTGCACACTGTGACGCGTCAGCCAGCAGGGGCTACAATAAGATTGTGATCCCGAGCGGCGACGAGTCACGTGGTGTGGCAGGGAGACAATGAAGAGGGGAGATCGCCGGCAGGGGAGTGTATTTTTCATCAAGGTTCTCAGCGGTTTGGGTGAAGGGTTTGCTCGCTTCCACTTGATTGCCCCCTCTCTGGGCTTTGTGACTCAAGTCTCACATCAGCTGCTTGTGACTGGCTGGTTTCTTTTTTTTCGGGTGAGAGTTTGTGGGGTCACCCTGTGTGATGGCTCTGACTGGCCAGCTCTGACTGGGTGCTGAGCTGTTCACACACACGTAAGCGGATCAGAAAATGTGCATCATAGCCCCGCCCATCTGACCCATTTTGGCCACGCCCTGCGCCTAAAAACGGCTCCCTACAGACCGCAGTTCACGGGCCGTGCACACACCACCAGGATGGCGCGTGCAGTGGGGCCTTAGCCTTATAGAGTTTTCCAATACCGGCATCCATGGACAGTGACAGCAGCCCATGCTCCTATTGGTCTATGTGTATAATATTATATCATTATCATATCCTATTTCATCCATCTAGGCTTCCATTATTTTCTATGCTGAAAAACATGTAGCGGCACGAAAACACCAATCTATTTCAACGCCTAACGCATTTCACGCTACAACATCAGAGGCATATAGATGCAAATAAAATAGTGAAAATATTTAGCAAAACTCCTTAAAGGAGCAATTCCAAAAAAAACACAAGCCACATCCAATAAGCTAAGCAGTATAAAAAGACAGGACTGGACAAATGATTACAGGTCCCCAATTATATATATATTATATTTTACTTGGTTAACCAAATAACAAAAGGAAAACACTTTCACTCTAATAAATGTAAAGCAATAGTTTACAGGTTCAATAATCATGAATTAATTATAACATTTGAATTTTGAGATTTGCAGTAAAATATCAGGGAAGTTAATAATTGTATTCCTTATTTAAACACAATAGGAATCTTGTCTGTGAAGTAAATATCCAGTATACCTCCAGTTTATAGAGAATTTGAAAGGGCTCAGCACTTCTAATGCCCAATACTATTTTTTCAATCCCCTAAAATGCTGTAATAAAAATGCTTACAGACAGGAAAATGAAGTTCTCTTATCTCTGTAAACTTTAACTTTTTTAAAGTGTTTTCAGAATAATATTGAATGTACTGTGAATAAAGAGATGAGTTTGACAGCATGAGGTCTTTTTGGTGAAGAGGAGAGTCAAAGATAACCTTACAGACAGGATACGACCTTATAAAAATTAAATGACAGAATGTTTACAAATGTGGATGTATGTTAGAATTAAATGTAAAAAATAAATATCTAAAATTGAATTTTAATTTTATTATAAGAATTGTAAATGTGTTGTTGGTATAATATTTTCTTAGTTAAAACATCAGAACAATCACAAATGTCAATAGGCAGTGATCTAGGCAATTTCACTTATGGCACGAGGAGGCTTCCTCTGCAACTCTTGGAAGAACATCAACCTGTCCTTTTTCAAAGCAGTAATGTGTAACACAAAGGATACAAAAGAGGGAGATGAGTTTTTGCTGTTTCAGAATAATCAAGTTCAATGAATCTCAATGCATTTCAGTCATCCACTGTCACAAAACACATCAGAAATAACCCTGGCACCAGTATGACACAGGTCACTTGGAATGGTGACCATGTGATCACTTGGGTTAGATGGCATATTCCTCCAAATACTAGATTAACCTCTACTCCACTTAGGGAGATACCTGAGATACTTGGTAAATATGCAAGTTTAAATATGTAAAAGAAAGTAAAAACACAAAATAGTGCAATATTGTCTACTCCAACAAAATAGCTTCAATGCTGGAGGTTCTATAAAATTTGCACTTACGTTTTTAACGTGAAATGAAAGCGTTGTGGTTGTTCAAAGTTACCAACTTATGTTTCCAGACAGGTACTCCAGATCCATATAGAGGGGGTGGGGGGAAATCCTCTTGAGGATCCACCAGTCTCTTTTACCCTGATGTTTGAATAAATCGTGTGCTTCATCACCATTGCCTGCTGCGGTTTCATTTTGGGCTGCGCGCCGTTCCTGCCTCCCACGGGGGGAGTGTCTTCATATTTTTTGTTTCCACATGTTTGCGCTTCCCACTGATCATCACTCCTGTTTTAGGTAACGGCACATTATTTGCGTTTAATGAATCTAGCTTTAATGAATCTATAACTTCAGTAACAAAAATAGTAACTTCAGTAGGAAGTTACTGTACAGACAACCATAGATATTTCTGCTTTCTCTTGCAATTGAAGTAAATAGCAAACAAAACAATCTGACTCATTTAGTAAATAATGAAGAAAGGGCCAAACAATATTTAACACATTAAAAGTATATTTGAAAAAATAGCAAACTATATTGTCAATTTTAGGACACTTGATTCTTAGGGCCTCGTTCAAGTAGCTATGATAACTTTGCTGCCATCTCGAACGGTTTGGCATGATCCCACCGAACAGTTTGTCATTTGTGTTATCACGATATTCAGAAAGAATTTACACTTCTACGCGTTTCGTTAGTAAAACTAACTTCATCAGGCTTCCGCTAAGGTAATGATACTGTTTTTATTTACATTTACTGTAACTCGGGAAGCAGGGTCTCCCCGGACCTAAAATCAATGTGGTTCAGCACCGGAGACTCCCTGCTCCCGTACACTAGTATTAACATGCAGTGTTGACAAACCTATACATTTGCACGCCCCGGGCGAGTGGATTTAACATCGTGGCGAGCTCCTATTGGCCCAAGCAGCACAAGTGTGGTACTAGGTGGCGAGTAGATTTTTTTGTTCGGTGAGTAGATTTTTTGGTTATTTGTCGACCACTGTAACATATATATAAAAACAGCTTAATTACCTTAGTGGCTAGCTGCTACGGCAATGAAGGGGTTAAAAATGAGTACCCGGTTTGTTGGGGGTACAGGGAATGAATGGAGGTTAGTTGCTCCAGGGTGGTTAGGCCTGCCGGGAAGTTTACAGGGGTTAATCCCTTCACTACCATAGCGGTGGTATCCACTTCCGCTACCCACCTGAGAGGCCTAACCACCCACCCTTGGGGCAACAACCCCCATAAACACATACAGTTCAATAATGGGCAAAATTACTATTATCCAGATCTGGATAATAGATCATCTGCCAATTTAAAATAAAACATTGTCCAGCCAACATAAAGTAAATAAAAGTTCTACTCACCCCTGCCAGGATTAAGGCCATCCTCCTCACCATCCTCCATGTCCATGTCTTCTTTGGGCAGCAATAGTATATTCAAAAAGCAACAAATGGCCACTAACCCCTTAATCACCTTAGCGGTTAGTAACCGCTATAGTAATTAAGGGGTTAACCCCTCTCCCCCCACGTTACCCACTCGGGTAACCTAACCACCCTCCCTGGGGCAACTACCCCAACCCTCTACCCATTGATTGGCACAGTGGTACATCATGCCCATATAATATGGGCATCATTTGCCACTATGGCAGTCAATGGACAATATAAAAATAAAACCAGCATCAAAAGACACAACAATTACAAAAAACAATCAGCAAAAAGGCACTACAATTAGTAAAACCAGGACAAAAAATACACAATTAAAAAAAAATGACCAAAAATACAAAGCAATAAAATAACACAATCACCAAAAATAGAAAGCAATTTAAAAAAAACAATAACCAAAAAAAAACCACAATTTAACAAACCAGGAACAAAAAAGCAACAAATTGTCACTTGATAAAGACCATAGTGGTCGAAACATTGTGTTGGCTCAATAAATGAGTTTGATTTGCTAAATCCGTTGTGCCCTATGTTCCTTTGTTCATCTGTTCAGGGCTGATCGCAGGCTTTCGTGCAAACACTGGAGCACCGGTAACTGTATTATTTTTCTATTTTGAGGTGTGCAGCATTTCTCTCAAATTGTCCTAACTAGATATAAAAGCCATGAGTAGCACAGCGCAGATCTAACATCACTGCATAATTGTACCACTCCTTTCATTAAGTTTCACAGACACCTTACCTAGGAAAGCACACATTTGTACACTATTGCAGCGGGAATAATTAGTTGAGACCTAACACTGGCAAAAAAATCAATTGAAATGTGTGTTGTCATCAAATATTAATCATTACTGAGATAGGTCCAAATGGATTAGCCTTAATAACACTATTGGTGTCCACACAAAGAGCCAGAAATTTTACAATTGTTTGTATATAATTAATAATACACCCTGCATGAATCTAATTCCTAGACGTCTGTAGTGGCTAACTAGATATAAAAGCCATGAGTAGCACAGCACAGCTCCAACATCACTGCATAATTGTATCACTCCCTTAATTAAGTACGTCAAATCCTTCAAACAAAATGGCTGCCATCACATGGTACTGGAACCAATCGGATTGTGAAATATACCATGTGAGGCATCCCCAATACAATTGGTTGAAGTACTAAGGGACATCTTCCATTTTTTTTTTAAAGGATGTGACATTGTAAGGATTCCGGTCCTAGTTTTGACTGGAACTCATCCTTACAGGGCTATGGAGCTTCTAAGCAAATCCTTCCCTGAACTGGCAATCAGAATCAGAGAGAACCGGTTGTGGCTCAAGGCTAATCACACACTATAAGCTGTGAGTGCTTTAAACAGTTAATGTTTGAAACGGAGCATGTGGAGATTGTGCCTGATCGAGGCGCATGTAGCTTGAGGGGAGTAACTGAGGGCAGACCCGTTCCTATATGTGGATATGGCTGCAATGTGACACAGTGTAATCGGTATGGAGTAATGATACTCACAATGAATACCGTTGTTTCCCCTTCTCTCTTGGCGTGGCGGAACACCTAAACAGGTGACCGGCGTCCCTCCATTGCGTAGCCACGATCCAGGTGAGCAGTAGATGAGTAGATGATCGATGTCGCCGCTGCTCCTGTATACTCAGACTCACCAGGAAGTAGTTAACTACTACTGGTAATCAGAATCACCTGTTCCTGGAATCACTGCAGTTTGCGTGATGCTGCCTCCTGTGCAGCTCTGCCCCTATTGGCTGTCTAGGCTATTTAGAGTCGGACCTTTTCCCCCAGGAAGGTGCTGAGCATAATCCTAGTTCCCTGTAACTGGCTTGCCACAACACTGCTGCTGGCCCACTTGGCCTTCTTGTACCGCAGCCCCTGTGCCAAAGTTCCCTGCTTCTGGCAGACTTCACCTATAACGCGCTTAAGCATCTACACTGAACTCCTCAGTGTTTCCTTGGTCATCTACATTCTTCCTGCTTCCAGAAGCCTCCACTACTCACAGCTCCTATCCAGCTAGGGGAGAACTGTTCTGTGCTGAAGAGCAGGATCCCCTGTGCTATACCTTCACGGCCCCGATGGCTGATCCGCATACCCTGCTTCAAGGACCATCCACGACGTTCCGCTACTACCTCCCTTCAAGAGACTATTCTTATGCCGACGCCTCTACACTGAAGCATATTTCTGTACTGACCCCAGCTAGTGACCTCGACTCCGCTCCTGTGCCGCCTGCCTTAACCCCAGCTTGCCTACGGATTGCCCTGCCTTCTCCAATCCCGGCTACACACGACTACGGAATATGCAATCCGAACCCAGCTTCGTGGTCTAAGGTCGGTCTTTCACTATCCCCACCTCAGCCCCGTGGTCCGGTCCTGGTTTGTGGTGAGCATGACCGTTACAGACATCATCTTAAAGGAATTATGTCATATTCTTTTTTAAATGGCTGCCATCAAAAGGTACTTAAACCAAGCAGTTTGTGGGTGTACACATGGTATATCTCATAATCCAATTGGTTCCAGTACCATGTGATGGCAGCCATTTTGATTTAAGGATGTGACATACCTCCCTTGAAGATAACGTCACATCCTTAAACAAAAAAAAACCCTGTCACATGGTACAGCATCCAATCGGATTGAGGCTATACAATCTGACACTCAAATGTGATGTCCCGTTTCATTTAACCTTAAAAAGCCGACGAGACAACACCCGCCTATTGAATTACAATATACAGATAAAAAGAAAGATGAAAGAAGGACTTACCAGAAGTTGAGGAGCATTCCGTCGAGGATGAAGAGGTTGCTGCTGGAATTGGATGGTGAAGACGTCAAAAGTAAGAAAAACATTGATTGTATTTTTTTTCATGGCGTATATTTTTATTTCAGGTTGCTCATTGGCTGCCATGTGTTTATATATGGCCCTTTAGTGCTATAGATAAATACAGTGACAAGCAAAGCATTTTTTGGCAAATGGCTGTTTTTATTTTATTGTTATGTATTTTTGGTGCCTGTATTTTTTTTTGTGTATTTTTGGTGCTTGGTTTGTTTAATTGTGTTTTTTGGTGATTGCTTTTTTTCAATTGCTTTGTGTTTTTAGTCCTTGGTTTATTTTATTGTTGTGTATTTTTGGTGCTCATTTTATTCATTATTGTGTCTTTTTGCTGATTGGATTTTGTAATTGTTGTGTCTTTTTGCTGCTGATTTTATGTTTAGGTTGTCTATTGACTGCCATAGTTGCACGCCATGCCCATATTATATGAGCATGATGTACCACTGTGCCAATCAATGGGCAGATGGTGGGGGTAGTTGCGCTGGGGAGGGTGGTCAGGTGGCCCAGGTGGGTAGCAGGGGAGGGGGGTTAACCCCTTAATTACTATAGTGTTTACTAACCGCTAAGGTGATTAAGGGGTTAGTGGCCATTAGTTTATGTTTGATTGTACTGTTGCTGACCACAGATGACATGGATGTGGAGGACGGTGATGAGGACTGCCTTCATCCTGGCAGTGGTAAGTGCAACTTTTATTTACTTTATGCTGGCGGGATAATGTTTTATTTTTAATGGGTAAATGAGCTATTATTCAGATCTGGAAAATAGTAATTTTGCCCATTACTATACTGGATGTGTTGGGGGTAGAGGGGGTGTCCATTCATTGCCATTGGGGTTATCCTTGCTCCCATTTAGGGCATAGGTAACCACACTGGCAATGAATGGGTGTATTGGCTAGTATTGGTGTTTGTATTATGTTTTAATATTTATTGGGGGTAGCGGGAGTGTGTGAAGGTGGTATTTGGCCCATGATGGTTGTTAATGCCTACCGAGTGGGTAGCGGAAGGGGTTAACCCATTCATTACCAATTCGGAAATACCCGCTACGGTAATTAAGGGGTTAACTCTGCCCACTACCATCCCGCTAGGCCTAAACACCCACCGCGGGCCAACTACCACCTTCTCTCACCCTGCTACACTATAATAGGCCCCTTAGTCTTAGTCAAAACTGAGCACTGGTAGATGGAAAAGTATACGTCTCAAAACTAGTATGGCAAATGTATCACTAAATATATGCACCTTTTAACTTTTACAGCAGTTCAACCTTTAATGGCATTTTTCTTTTCTAGATGCATTCTACATTTTAATACAGTACTATCAAGAAGATATATCACTTTACATTTTTTTGTTAAATAATTCTACATTTCAAGCCGTATTTTTTGTTCTGAAGAAATCGCTTACCTGCTACAAAATGTATTTGTGTTTCTGCATTCCCTCTTTAAGTCTTGTCTGTTTTGAAAATTTAGATACAGCCCCAATATAGATTATTCTCAGGTTTGCCACTTTAACTTTGTTTGGTCGATAAAAACTGGCTAAATTTTGTTGGGCTGAAGATTTAGTATAGAAATACTGTAACAAGTTAAACACTTTCACCATATTTAAAAAAAATGTAGTTCTTCTGACAAAGAACTTTTCAAATACATACAACTTAGACTCGTTATTTAGTCCTGGTTTCCACCCTTGTCATCCTATTCTAATACATTGTATTGTATGTCCTTATTTATACATGTTAGGAATCTGATTTCTCAGCACCGTCCACGCAACATACAGACTACCCTCAGGGAGACTCAGGGGTCGCAGCGCTACCTCTGCTTACCTGCCTCCACAGGCTGTCAGATACTCAGTCGCTGCAGGGTCCCTCCCCTCGGCGGTTCCGCCGGTCCTCCTCCTTATCGGTGGCAGGCGCGGGTCCTCCATCACGCGCGCACACGTGTGTCCTCCTCCAACGCTGGTCGCGTGCACACGCAGCTTACAGAGCGCGCGCCCAACATCCACTCTTCTACTTCCACTCCTGCTGTGAGGCTCCGCCCCCGTACACTGCACTACTCATGTGCTCTACTTCTCACTGAGTTCTTATACCTGTACAAAGCACTTTACACTATTCCACGTCGCAAAAACGATGTTTCACGTATTCAAATTTGACTTTGAATTTGAAAGAATCCGACCAAATTGAATCCAATGATGCATTCGTAAAAATTTGCTTAGATAGTTTTGTTCCCAATTCACAGAAAGATTGGATTTGTTCTAAAAAAACACATGCTATAAGCTGCAGGTTGGATTTTGACAGGTTTCGTCCATCTCTACTTCTGCCCATGGTTGGCCTTCTTGAATACGCCACCCTCTCAGGCTGCGTCCCCGCTAGCGCTGAGCGGGCGGCGCTTGCCGAGTTTACTTTGTGCAAAGTGAATTCTCACGTCCCCGCTCACGCGGCGTGCGCTCGTGCGCGCACGCTCTCCCAAGCTTGGCAAGTCAAAAAAAAGAGTGTTTGAAGCACGCTCAACTTGGAGAGTTGGTGACGTCACCACTCAAGCATGAGCGTGGTCAGTGCCAGCGGTTCCCCAGCCTAATATACCAAAGACAGTCTATAAACTAGTTATTCACATCCTGTAGGCCGCATGATGCCCCATTGCAGCTTCATATAAACAACAAGCTTCCAATTTGTCCATGGGTGAGAAACGGGTAAGGCATACTACGATCATGGAGAAATTCACAAGCTTCTTAAAAAATTCTCTTACCAAATACAATAAAACCTTAGAATCCTGGTGCTATAGAATGAGTATTACAAATTGTGAGGATGAGTTATTAACAATTTAACTACAGCACATTTCCTGGAACCAGGGTCATGAATGATGTATGAATAGTTCCAGTAAGCTTAACTCATGCCTTCCCTCTTCGAAAGCACAACAAGTCCCTTTGTCTTTCTTAGTTTTATTGAGGAGAAATCACAGGAAGAAAGGTACATGCAGATGTAGTGTGGGTAGGGAGTGCTTCTCTGTCTGAAGTGCAGTGTATCAAGATAAGGCAGTGTAAAAACAGAAAGGCCTTGCTGGGGCAAATAGCAGGCAGTTACTCACTCAGAGTCCAGGGTGAAAAGGAAGTGAGGGGCAAGGGTCACACTAGAAGTGAAGTGAGGCTTTACTAACTGTCAGCAAGGACAGGGGGGTAGGAATAGCCCACTCTCAGCTAGGAGAATAGGAAATTGCAGGCAACCAACACTGACTAGGGCTGTGTAAAGAACATGTAACAATAATGTTGCCTTTTCACATGCAGCTAGCTGCTGGAACAGGGAAAATAACAGGCAGCTAAACTAGGGAGATATAAATCCCATGAGCTGCAAAGGGAGACAGAGAAATGTGGAATCTAGTTCCAGGACAGCACAATTATGTTTCTTAAATACATGTTTTGAATGACATGTCATAATCTCTTTATATAACAAGATGACTGGCAAAAACTGTTTCAAATCTGCCTCCATTGTTACAATATAACATACTAGCATTCATTTGGATGTAAATTATTATTTTCCCTTTTTTATTTAACTTCCGTACTGTACTGTATTGGTTTCCAATGCATTATTTTATCTAAAGCTACCAGTAATACACTTCTTATTGTTTCCTCCCTGCCCTCTTTTTCACTATCTTTACCCAGTCCCTTCCTTTTTTTTGAAAATCTAAATAAAGTAATCCTTTCAAAACTTCCCATTCCATGAATGTTATTATTGTATTTCAGCTCAATTGGGCAATATATTGTGTTGTGCCTCTTTTTTGCATGTTTCTTTGCATTATATTTTTGGTAAATTGTTTGCATATTCATCAAGTTGTGTGCAGATGTACGAGTGAAAGCACTGTGAAATAAAAAACATTGTGTGTGATTTTTAGTCATCTCTAGTTTTGCAATAATTTGAGATGAAAGAAAAAGTGTTTTCAGTTTAATAAATCCCATCTTTAAGATTTTGCCTTCAATATTTATTGTTATCATTTTTGCACCAGTAGTCAAATTCATGTAAAGTTCATTATATAAAATATCTATTTGTTAAGTATTCTACCCTCTTGCTTTGCATTGAAATGGACAGAAATATGCAGTAGTAATGTAGCTTTCTCTTTTTCATCACAGTTGGAAGTCAAATCATCACAAATGTTAAAATTCACCGAATCTAGACTACTGAAAAGTAGAATGTTACACCCTCGTCTTTTTCCTTATTTTGGTGATATTGATTTCCATTTTTATACTCATTTTCTGGTTGTGTATGATTATCCTATGCATACTATATTTCATTATGTTTTAATATCCTACTGAAAATGTCACATAGCTTTCTTTCTAGTCTATCACCCTCTAATTATATAGTTCCCCTTAATGAACGTTAATGGAATATGAACTTGAAAAAAGACCATGTCAGCTCATTGACTTAGAAGCCAGAAGAGACAAGAAACTCAATTTATGCAAGAGACCTTGGAGAGAATGAACACAGAGAGGTTATATGTGTCTAAAAATAGTGGATCTCTGACAGAGATGAAAAGATATAGAACTAAGAAAAGACATAATAGAGATTTGAAGGTCAGCTTTGGCCACTTTGCTTCTTACCTTGATTACGTCTACCTGTTTTTAGAGTAAACAAATAGGTTATTTCTGGGTCATTACTAGGTCAGTGGCACTAGTCTTCCATTACATAATTTGGTTTATCCTTTAGAGATGCTTAACATATTAAAAAAAAAATGATCTAAATGTGTGGTTATGTTGTGGATAATATGCACATTTCATACATTTTACAATGCATTGTAAAATTATATCTCGCTGGCCAAAGACCTGCGTACCAGGTGCAGTTGAAGATAGGTAATTTGTCTTCGACTGCACTCTCAATGATATGTTGGGGGCGACTTTTTAACATTACTCTCCGTTCACTTGTAAGTATTTTTTGGCAGTCAAAACAAATTGAAGAAAAGAGAAAGTAGGTCAAAAATGTAATGACACAAGCAGAAAATGAAATAGGTCCCTCAAAAGTACAGACAAAGAATCTTGTGTCCTTAAAAATGCCCATATTACATTCCTACAATATTTAAACATTTGTAAAGCTTGTACATAGAATAACAATTGCACTGTATGTTGAAAACTGGTAGAATGTAAAGCAGAAAGTTTAACTATAACATTTACTCCTCATAGTGCTTTTCCCCCCAATAGGACTCAAAGTGCTTCTCAATTACAGTATAATGTGTGATAAGCAGCATATATGATTTTTACAGACCCAGGCACATCATCTATGTTTTTGATCCCTGAGGCACAGGGAGATAAAGTTACTTGACCAAAGAGCTGACACTCCAGGCTCCCCTGCTTCAAACGCAGTGTAATTGTTTTCAGAGTCAGCACCCTTACTCAACGAGCCACTCCTTCCACGCCTTAATAATAATGTCTAAGATTCATTTATAACAATAACACGACAGTAATATTATTTTGCTTTTACACCTTGCACCATAAGTTTTAGATACTAAAATCCAGATCCACAAAAGGGTGGCAAGCTTTAACACGCCCTTACTCTCATTCCTAAAGGCGTACTAAAGCTTAGCAGCCTTCTGTGGATATGGGCTTAAATATTTAGAAATGTTTTCGTTCCTTAATAGTCACTTGGACATTTGCTGACAGCAATCAAAAAAAAAGATAACACTGAGAATCTGTAATATAGCTGGGTTTTGCACATGACCAAAGTAGAACTACCAGTTTATCTGAGAGAGAGAGAGTCAGCATACTGAAGGTGATCAGATAGGAATTGATTTGGCAGCCACGTTCTGCTGTTCCCTGCGGTGATGCAGTCCAGTAGAAACAACCACGAGACATTATTGAATGCATTAGCAATGAAAGGCAGGCAAGGTGTTGAAAGAGAAAAAAATGGAAAGAAGAGAGAGTGCACACTGTAAAGGCACAGACAGTACAAGAAACGATCAAAGCAGCAAGCAGAACTGAGGGCAAAGATAAGATTAGATTACTGGAGTAGATATTTGACATAATTGTAGGTTTAATGTTAAAAGCATGACACCTTTCAGGACTTGAATAGCCCGATAGATGTGTGTATTGAGCCAGTTTGAAGCAACGCAATGCATTCATTTTTGTAGAATTTTAATTCAGACACCTACAGTATTTTGTCTATGTAACATAAATAATTACCAAGTGATCAAATGTAGTAATTACAGTACCATTTATTTTGCTCAGTGAAAAAAAGGCAGCAATAGGTAGCATGATACCTTTTATTGTACCAACAATGGTAAATAGAGTACAAGCTTTTGAACCTCACCAGGTCCTTCTTAAGGTATCGCAATTATACAGCGTCAGAAATTATATACAATTTAAAGTATGAGGGTTTACAGCGGGAGTTGGACGAGGATATGCAATTGTGGTACATTTGTTGCTAGTAATTATGTGTGAAAAGTTTCAGAGGACAAACCAGTGATAGCTCCTATTGTAATGTAATGGTGCTACAGACAAAGTAACATCTGGATGGACAGAAATCAAGAAGACACAAACACCCACACATATAAATACATAGGTACACCCACACATACATATGTGGATGCATATGCTCAGTGCTTGGATCCCAAAATTACATTCTTACCGTCTATTTGTTCGTTTTTTCATTTGTATTCTGCAATATCCTGTAATATTAAATACACACATTATTAATGTTGTTACTGTGGTGCCACAGTGTGTCAAAAAGTCTATATTTGGAAAGGGAACATCAAGTGATAGTACAGTATAATACAGTAATGATTTATTCTGCGATAGTGTGGTGCACGCATTGCATGTAACAGATCCCCCCATAGATAATGTTAAACTAATTTAGACAATCAGTTTTCACGAGACTTCTCTTGTCAAAGACCATGTTGTTTAATATACTCCTACTGTAAGTCTATTGGGGTTATTCAATAAACTGTGATAGAGCCAAACCAGTAGGGTAGCGAGGTAGCTTCTCCAAAAATACCAGACACAATGGTGAAAAGTGCGACTCGCTCAAGACACAACCCACACCTCTCTCTGCTCTATGCTATTTTCTCCTCCCCTAGGTCCCACCCCCAAGCTCCTGACACCTCCTGCTAAATGGCTGCATTACCCAGAAGCAGTCAACCATGAGAGAGATCATTATTAAGGGGGGTGCTTGATCTCTATCCGGGATCGAAACGTTGGACTTTTTGTGGAAGTATTTGTGTACTTTAATACATTTTTTCATTACTGAACTGCTGAGTGCTTTGTCTCTTTACCTTTCAGGTATTATATGCTGTGTATTTTTATGACTTTAGCACCAGCTATTACTACTCCACCATTGGAGTGCAGAATATATATATATATAGCGTTTTGTATGGATTGGAGTTGGGATAGGCGGACAAGGGGAATGTCAACAAGGAGAAGGTTGCAGTTGTCAAGGCGTGACAAGATGAGTGAGTGAATTAGGATTTTAGTTGCATTACGAGTGCGAAAAGGGCATATCTTGGCAATATTTCAGAGGTGGAGCCGGTAGGACTTCGTGTGGGACTGAATGGGGGGCATGAAGGAAAGATCAGAATCAAAGATGACCCCTAGAAAGTGGGATTGGGGTGTTGATGAGATTGTGGTGTTACTGACAGTGAAGGAGAATTTGGGTGTAGGGGTGAGTGTATTAGTCCTGTTTTAGACATATTACGCCTCAGGTAATTGTGGAACATGCAGGAGGAGATAGCAGAGAGACAGTTTGTGACTTGGGACAGGGGGAAAGGTAATAGGAGGAGAGGTAAATTTGGGTGTCACCTGCATAAATACGATACTGAAAGTCAAAAGATTGTAGAATAGCAGAGGGCCAAGGATAGAGCCTTGAGGGACACCAAGAGAGAGAGATAGAGTGAAGATGAAGAGACACAATGGAGAAGGAAACACTGAAGGAGCAGGATAGTTAGGACGTGAACCAGAAGAAGGCTGTCTCACAGAGGCCAATGGAGTGGAGGGTATTCAGGAGAAGGGGATGATCAACAGTGTTGAAGGCAGCAGAGATCCATGAGCATTAGTAAGGAGAAGGGAACCTTTAACTTAGCTGTGGGTAGGTCATTTGTGCTTTCTCAGTGGAGTGTAGAGGACAGAAATCAGACTGCAAAGAGTCAAGTAGCTTGGAGGCAAAGGGGAGAAGAGAGATAAGATGGTAGTTAGAGAGGGAGGCTGTGTCAAGAGAGGGGTTCTTTTAAAAGGGCGTGATAAATACATGTTTGAATGAAGATGGGGATGTGCCGGAGGTGAGAGAGAGATTAAAAAGGTGAGTTAGGGTGGGGCTTAGTGTGCCAGAGAGGGAGCAGAAGAGATGTGAGAAAATGGGATGATGTGGGCAGGTTGTAGGGCGAGATGATGAGAGGAGCACAAATACCTTATAATCCATTGATTTGAATGGGCTGTAAGACGTCTTCCAGTACCGGAAAATGCCTTATGGCAAAAAAATATTTAGTAAATATGGCCCAGTGTTCTTTATAACTTAGATTGTTAGTTCTCCAGGGCAGGGATTTCCTTTCCTAATATCTAATTATTTGCTGTACTTATTGTATTATAATTCCCTTTTGTATTGTCTTTTTTTAAGCACTGCATACACTGTTGGCACTATATTAATAGAAATATACATATATATGCTATACATTAGAGCCCCGCTCATACGGCGGGTTCTGTTCCAGGCTGCCGCCGTAAAGCGAAAATCGCCGCAAAGCGGGGCCCTAATGTACTGTATTGTACCTTTGAAAACAGAGATGCAGAGCTGTAAACCAACTGTTTCGCTAACAAATGGCATCTGACAAGGAGCTGCGCCTGCGCTAAAACTGTTGCTTAGTGACAGCCGGATACTCAGCTGCTGAGCGCGTCATGCTGAAAATCGGCGGAAAAACGTAACAAGCGCAGAACCTAATGAATATGGGTATGCATTGGGAAACGCTGTATGAGCGGAGCACTGTAAAGCGGGGCCCTACTGTATAATAATCTGTTTCCTATTGTTACATATAAGTACTGTTTCTCAAATGCAATACTAAAATAATTGTCCCCCCTAGTGGTAGTACTGCATTAAAGTGAGTTTGCCTGGGTTTTTCCAACTGATGCAAACCTACATACTGTACAGTAACTGAACTAACAGATCAAACAGCTTTATTAATAAGACCGGCTTTCTTTAAGACCAACACAAATATAGTGGCTAGTTTTGCAAAGGCTGCAAAAAGCCTGCAAACAAAGAATAAATTGCACCCACTGTCCCTTAAAATTTGCTTTGCTCTGCACTATTGCAGTTCTGGGATTAATTAAATTCTACAAAAATAATTAAGACAGTCATAAGGCAGCTAATTTGCACATTGACTTTGCTTGCCTATAATCTTCTCCTTAGTGTCATAAACTCTTAAATTGCAGTGAAACCTCTTAAAGGGACTGTGTGTTATTACGCTTCAGTGGAAAAAGACAACATTACAATTACCCCACTATGTATTCATTTTTAACGTCAACTAAGATATATTGAAAACTGTATGAAATGATACAATGGAATAAAAAAAACTCCCTTACGGATCCTAATTGGTTTTTACATGCAAACTTTTCAATACGGGCCATAATTTAGGGATAATAATTTGATAAAATTCTGATGAAGAGTTCTGTTTTGTCTTAAAAGCTTATGTACAACAACTTCTCTATCATTTTTATGTTGGTCCAGTAAAAAGCAAGTTCACTACACAAAGAATACATAATTCAATATGGAGGAATTCTGTGTTATCTACTGCCATCAAGCAGCACTGCTGTGAAATATAAGCATATATACTAAATGCATTGTGACGGAAACTCTATCTTGTTAATCACATATAGCACTGCTTCCGCCACCCCTTGGGAGATCTTGCCTGGCTACAGGGCATATATGGTGCTCTGTACCTAATTGGCTCAGGAGATGCTGAGAGTTCCGCGATGACATGGGGAAACAAGACAGGCTTACGGTGCTACTTGGTGTTCTTCTCCTTGTTGATAGCGCCTCCAGTCATAGTAGGCTTCAGTAGAACTGAAGGCAGTCCCTACCATAACAGTCTTAAGGGATGATTTATTGTAGGAGCCACTGTTGATGTCATTACAGCAAATGCATTAGTTGTCAGGGTTAAGTCCCAGGCTTCTAGATGGTGCTGGCCTGCTGGCAATCTTGAGGCCTTGCTATATTAGTTCTTGCTGCACTCAACCCATGAGGGGCTGAAAACATGCCTCTCTCCCAGTCGAGAGGAGACTGTACGTCCTTACCCATGAAGGGGGAAGCTGAACTGACTCTCACTCCCCTCTAAGGGGCTGAGCTCTTTCCTATAATGTGGTCACTTCCTCCCTGAGACTTAGAGGGGAGGGCACAGCATCTGCGCCATGATAGGCTGCACACAGATTCCTATGTCGCCTCCATCCTGTCACTCAGGGAGCCAGTATGAGGAGGGAAAAAACCCCATAGGATAGCCTGCCACTGCATGTAGCTACTATGGTTTACGTGACAGGGAGGCAGAAAGATAAGCTTGGACCAGCCATGGCTATACTCTCCCTTAGGTGAAAATTCCCACGTCCTCACTGGGATCCAATTTGGGCACCATCCAGTAACCTGGAGCCTGCAATACAGAAAACAGGTTACAACTTATGTATACATAACCATACAGTACACACACTACTACCCCCATATCATCTACTGGTTACAGCGATGATAAGAAATTAACTTCTCCAACATAAAGAAGACTAGAATCCCTATTTATAATATTTAGGGTCGCGTATCTTGACAGTCCTTCCATCGTACAACTTGGTCCAAATGAAATAGGTCTTAGGTGAACCAGGCCTCTGTCTGACCTGTACTCGGTCTTTGTAGATATAGGTGCCAACCAACCATTCCTCCATAATGGAACATACCTTGGAATCTGTTATAAATACCTTCTCTGAGGTTTTAGCTTTCAGGTATTCCAAGATCGCCTGCTTAAGCCAATCGTGACGGTTGGTCTCAATTTCATCCATAATTGGCTCTGGCACATAAGGAAAAGTTTATCCGTGAGACTGCCAGTACCAGTGTAGTAACGGTCAGCTCTACAAAATTTTAAGATTTTACACCCAGCACCTTGGCTAGGTAGGACCCAAAATTTAGGTTCACTTGGTTCCACTTCCTGATAAAGAATAGAGGGCCCTTTTGGTACTCTTACCCCTATATTGATTTCACCCATCCTCTTACAGAGGGCTTCAGCTATATCCTCAGGTGATTGGCATCCTTCTTCCCACCAGTGATCTATTACCGGCCCATTGACCAACAGTAGCCACGTTTTGCCCATACAGGCAGCATAACATGAAATAGGGATCCCACCACTTAAGGGGTTCCTCATGTTGATGTTCCATAGTAGGACAACTGGGTCTAGTGTTCACCCGGGAGAAGCCGACTGTTGAGACAGTGATGAGTCCTTAAAGGATGTGAATGACCCTTGAGATTTTACCACACTTGAGTCAGGTTCTTCTCCTTCAGAACTTGTATCTGACCACCCATCTTTTCCCCCAAAACTCCAGTCTCTTAGATCAGGGTACATGCCAGGGGACAAGTTATCACTGGGGAAAATGGTTAACACCCAGATGGAGTCAGCAAGGGCACCAGGGACAGACATAGCCGGTTCTGGCACAGGGGTCGTAGTGGCCAAAAGAGGGGGCTAGGGCAGTGGTGGGATTCTGCCGGTTCACACCGGTTCGGGAGAACCGGAATCTAAAATGTTCTTAGTTCCTAGAACCAGTGCCCAGCTCTCCCTACCCCCACAGAACTCCGCACTGTGTCCTGCTACTGCTGCTAAGCTGTGCAGGACCCCATGTGGAGAAGTAATCAGCCGGAGCTCTGCCTCTAATTTACAAGGTTAATGACCCACACTGAGTGGTTTACTGTTCCAGCTGAATTTACCTTTGGACTGTTCCTGTGTATGCTGGCCACAAGTCTACTTCAGTGGGTCATTAACCTTGTAGCACCATACTTTGCCAGGTATACTCCTTATCTGTCACTGTGTTTTCAGGCACTCCTATATGAGATTTGTGCTTCCCAGTTTACCTGTATTTTACCAGCAGTAGCGCTTTATATATCTTTGTTATTCCATTGTTTCATTTACCTCTGTAATTTAGTGTCAGTGTGTCACGGTCTTGGAGTACTAGCGGTAGCTCTTTATATGCTCTTTATATATCTTTGTTATTCCATTGTTTCATTTACCTTTGTAATTTAGTGTCAGTGTGTCACTGTGTATTTCAGGGACCTAGTCACAGGGTAAGGGAAGTACCATGTGACTTCGGTCTACCTGGGAACGGGCCAGAAACCCCAAAATGTTACGTTGCCCTCCTTGCCCTGCACTTTTTATTTCCTGTGTTTTTTTCTTCCTCTCCTTTCCTCTCTTTCCTTCCCCATCCCTGTCTTTGTCCCTGATCGGGTATATATACGTTGTCTCTCTGTTGCTGTTTGACGTTATATGCATCGTTAATGTTTAATTAAATTTGACTTTTTGGCTGATCCTTTATTAGTTCTTTTTTCTTGGTGTGCTGGGGACATTTATGTTCTATTTGATTATTTGAGAGGAACGAGGGTGCTCTCTTTTCCCGTCTGCACACGTTATTGCTACACAGACTTTCTTAGTGTGTGCTGTCTGTACTTACTTTGTTAGTATGAATTAAGGTTGACATTTGTAAACCTCAAAAAGCAAATTTTCAATAGTTGAATTATCCATATCCTCACAACAAGCACAACTCAATGCTCACATGACCAGGCTGTCTCGCTGCAATAGCAACCAAGTTTGTCTCCTCTGCTTTTTGTATGCTTGTACAGGGCCGCCAACAGAAATCGTGAGGCCCATAACAAACATTTTAAGCAGCCCCCCCCCCCCCGTGTTGGCGGTATTGCGAGCCGCCCCCTAATGTCACACCACACGATCCCCCTCTCTTCCTTTCCCTCTTCCCATGTATTTCTCTCCCTTCTGTCTCACCTCCTCTTACCACCCCTCTGACACCTCGCATTTATTTCTCTCCCCTGCGTCTCCCTTTTACTCCCTCTTTTCTCACTCACCCCCTCTCCTCTCCCTCCATCAATTACCCCACGCTCACTCATTCCCTCCCCCCTCACACAATTCCCCCCACAAGATATATACCAAAAAACTTCCCATCCCAAATACATACAAAAAAATCTCCACACCCCAAATATATACAACCTCCCCCCATATTTTGAATACAAAAAAACCTACCAATACATATAAAAAAAAAACATAAAAACCCCCATACATACATACATACATACATACATCATACAAAAAATATATAAAAATTCCCCCAAACCCCCCAATACATATAAAAATACCCTCAAGCCCCCCAATACATATACAAATTCCTCCAAGCCGCCAATACATATAAAAATACCCCAATCCCTCCAATATATACTGTATAAACATTCTCCCAAGCCCCCCAATACATATAAAAATACCCCAAAAATATATAAAAAAGATCTCCAACCCCAAATACATATAAAAAAAGACCCCCCATACATATTAAAAAGACCCCCACCCCCCCAATACATAATAAAATTACCCCCACCTCCCCATTACATACTTTAAAAATGCCCACCCATATAAAAAAAGACTCCCACCCCCCTAATACATATTAAAAAGACCCCCACAATACATATTAAAAAAGACTTACCTTGTGGATGATCTGGCAGGGTCCAGTGGCTTTGGTGGCCCAGAGGCTGGCACTGCAAGTTGGGCTTGAGCTCTGACCCCGGCCCGGCTGCCAATGATCTCGTGGTCAGACCCCGACTCTCCCCTCAGTAGCAGCCTGCATGCCTCTATCCTTCTGTCCCACACCGAGCTTCCAACAGGCTCCCTCTTATGCCGTGGCGCGCCGGAAGCAGAGAGCACTGATGTCAGAGCGCTTCCGCTGCGCAGACGTTAGAGAGGCCCGTTGGCGTGGGACAGAGGGATAGAGTCATGTAGGCTGCTGTTAAGGGAAACCCCCCCGACTCACCGGGCCCGGGACGCCAACCCCGGCAGACCCACCCTGATGGCAGCCCTGTCCTTGTATCTTATATGCACTTGCAAGCTCGCGCTCACCATGGCCATGCGCTTTGGAATACACATGTTTGTTTGTTGCACGAGCTATGTAGCTCGCTCTGTATCTTGCACTATGGATGAGGCCTAACTTGCTGACATATCAGGCCATATATATTAAGAAGTCTTCTGCCATAAGACACCTTTAAACTCTCGAAGACACTTTACAGCCCATGCAATTCATTTTATGGAGTAACAAGTCACTGGACAATGGGAGTATGACACAAAATATTATCTCTCTGCATCTGGAGCATTTGTAATCAATGCAGGCGCTTTCAATTTACAGGCTTAAATATTTAATTAAAATAATGAAAGGCTAATAGAAACTTCTGTTTAAGTGCAGGCTCTTTTGAACATTCAATTTCCCATGCAAGTTTGTTTAAAAGATTAGCCATATTGTAAATGACTATTTAAAAAATATTCGATTTTTACTCTGACTTCCATGAGGCAAAGGTAAGGTCTGCGGCTGAAACAAAGTATTCTAAGTAAGATCCCTCAGCATTGAGAAGATGTTAAAGGTACTCAGGCAGCACAGTAACCCCTCTAAATGAATGTCTTGGAGCTTGCAACTCCTACCACAGCAGTAGTCTAGTGCTTCCGTCTTTGATTAGACTGCAAATTAGCTGTGACCACTCAGCCGGTTGAGGTCCATTTATTAAATAGTCCCTCGCATAGAGAGGAGATCTTTGAGGCCAGAGTTTCTAACTGAAGAATTTATCAGATCCCCTGGTGTGACCAGGAGTTACACTACTAATGACAATCGGGGTGTTTGTTAGTCCGTATTTAAAGATCTCTCTCCTAATTTTTCCAAGTCTTAAAGTTCAAATGAGTGCGTGAATGTAATTGTAAACCTACAGTACATTGGGTTAATTTGTAAATTGAAAGCTAGATCATTACATTTAATTATGGTTCTAATACACTTCATAAATTTTACTGATTCCTTTGAAATCCTGTGAACAGTATTTTCAGCTCTATTAAACTTTAAGGAAATGAAAAGGAGAGAATAAAGAGATTAGAAACGATGCAATGTGTGATATCCTCATTTTACAGTGATTTTCAATGTATCAGTCAGTCAGTTGAACTCTTTCATCCATAAAGTCAAGTACAGTATAAATGCTGTATACATAAAAGCAGAAGTGAATTTCACCTTCACCTCCTAACATTTAGCTGCCACACGGGTATGAATAGCAATTTTTAGTCCTTCTAGCAGTGCAGGGTTTAGGTTAAATACATATAGCACTTTCTGAAATACCAATGACCAGGATGTGAATTACAATAAAAATAGTTATTCTTTGTAGCAGACTTGGCCCAAGGTAAACAAACCGGTGCTACTATAGAATGATGTCTACCAGGAAAATTAACATTATTGCGTGAGGTCTACCAGGAAACGACAATATTGAAACAATTGTAAGCTTAATAATAATTCGTATTTTATTTGAATCATATGTTGTTAGGGTAAGAGCTTAGGGTAGCATTTTTGTGTAGCGGGTTTTAGGGTAAGGGCGTAGGCACTACTCTCCCCACTCAGGTTACACATGCTAAACTGCATTAAAGCATTATATAGCCCCCATACTGTTAAGTAGAGATGGGCAAACCAGTTAGAATCCATACAGTAGTTTTTCATCACAGATTTTACCAAAATCCGATTTGCACCCCGGTATCAGAAGGCAGATTGGGGATTAAAAAAATGAGAGAGAGAGACCCTCCCATTTGATTTCCCCTGTAAACCATTTATACATGTACAGAACAGTGTTTTGTGTGACTGCTGCCATAGCAGTAGGGTCTAGTGAGTGAAACAAAGTGGCAGATGAGGGCAAATAAAGTAAAGCTACATAAATAGGTAACAGATGTTAGCTTCCCTGAGTTTAATGGAGATTCAAGAAGATAATGATAAATGCCATCCCACACTTCTTAAAAGGATTTGCATAGCTGTGAGCAGTTCAGAAGTATCATGTGACAGTGGTGCTACCCATCATCTGGTTTGGGACACACTGCTAGAGCTTCTGCCCAGAATAACAAACATTGTAGGTTCTAATCATTGGGCGTAATTGTTATGCCTGACACCAGTACCTCACAAGCAACCTTACACTTGTCAACTCAATGTAGTTCTTATGGAAATTATTTTAGGAAGTGAGGGATGTGAGTTATTTGAATATACTTTGCCTGTCTTATTAGCATATCTCGTAGGTACCTCAGATGTGCTCCTTTTTGAGCACAGAGGTTACTCTGTATATTATTTAGAGTGAGGTTTGAGGGAATATATGGTATATACAACTACAGAGAGGACGCACGCATGCACATCCTTCCCTCCACACACATCCTCACATACACATTCAAAGCTCTCTTAACGCTGTTAACTTTAAAGGATGTTAGTGCTAATGATATTCAAAAGAGGTGTGGACCAACTCAAAGCATGCAGTATCTACATCAGTTCCATTTTCTCACTTAAAAGAGATTATATTCCTGTAATAAACATACAAACAAACAGGAGAATCACTACATTTTAACGTCTGAAGCGTTTTACCAACAGGAGCTCTAATAGTGCTCCAGAAATAAGCAAGAAAGTTTTACTGAAACGTACTTGTTTGCATCTGTGGCTCTCCAGTTATCTTCATAAATGTTCTTTTCTCCCATCCCTCCTGAATTAAGCCTCACTAAGTCTCTACAAATTACCATTTCTACAGGCTACAGCTCCAGGCAAAGAAACCACGGAGACGGTCCTGTGTAAGGATATCATTGTCAAATGATTATCCTACTGCCTGCTACCATCACTACTTTGTATTCATTTCAGCTTTCCAACAGAAAAGCCTCTGAATAAGAAATGACTCAAATATATTGGTTAGCAACTGGTGTAAAATAGACTATACTACTCGTGCTAGATGTTATTTCTTTTTATTAAGGGAGGAACAAAAAACGTGCCTGTTTTGCTTTGTATAAACCTGTGCAAACTGGTTAGTTGTGTTGTATGTAGTAGTATGTGGGAGATTATTTCCAGCCGTAAAAGGAACATTTTGTTTTGTATATAACTTTATTGGTTAATATTTGTTCTTGAATGCAGTTTTTTTAAAAACTTAAAAGTACTGTATTAGTTGCGGCGGCGTGGAAGAAAATTAAAGCCCCCTCCAGAAGGACAGTGATCTCTAGGATAGACGGAATTATGACTATGGAAAAACTGACGGCAATGCTGAAACAAAAAATCCCACAATTTTATTCAGTCTGGGAACCTTGGCCAGGACTACCAACCCCCACATAAACCTTACAGCAACACCCATCCCCCCCCCCCCCCGACCGACGAACCTCAAAATCCTTCCCCCCCCCATACCCTCCCCCCCCCGTCCTCCCCCTCTCTCTTCCCAAAGTCGTTCCCAACTATCCACCCTTCCTTCGTCTCCCCCCCTCCTTTTCATCACTGAAAAAAGGAAAAGGGATTATTGTGTGTCGCTTACCTCTCCCATGTAATGTACATGTACTGCGCCGTATATACAAGTTGGCTTGTTAGCCAGTTTCTGTAACATGTACCTACCCGCTGTATGACACCAATAAAGGAAAAATATTTATAAAAAAAAAAAAAAAAATACAATAATAATTACCAATTATATCCGGGCTCTCACTGTAAAATAAATATATTATAAATGCTAAAAAAAAAAAAAAAAAAAAAAAAAAAAAGTACTGTATTAATATTCGGTCTCCTCTAGACTTCTGACGGAGTTAAAAACACAAATACTGTACATCTCATCAAGGCAATAGTTTTGGCCTTAAACACAATAAATAGTATATCATTGTTTTTGGAACAACTTACAAAATTCAGCATTAAACTTGCTCCTCTATTTAATGGGGGAAAGAGCTAGTTAATTAAGAATGCAGTGATAGCTACTGATATACAGGTATTGGATGAGCAAGAAAATGTATTGTGTAAAACAAAGCAAGCCAGTGTAGCCCCTGTACCCCTACCCTAAGTGAGATTGGGGTCATCTGCTTCTCTGGCTACTACATTTAGGTGTTGTGCTGTACCTGTGTTTCAACAGAAGGGCTGAGTGCTCCGCAGTGTTGTGGGGAGAACAGGCAGGACAGGGACAGGTTTTCAGGGTACCTTAGTTCTTTGGTGCAGCGCCTCCAGTCAGCACGGATCCTCTGGATAGCAGCAGGATGGCCCAGACTGACACCTTTCTTTCAACTCAAGACAGTGAATCACACTTCTTTATAGTTCAATGGTATTTATTGCAGTTAGATCAGATGTACAAAGCAGGCGCATTCTTCTCCTAGCTTCCCCTAGTGAAGGTGCACTGATTAGGGCTTGAGGCCTAGACCAGGCCTTCAGGACTCCTCCTCTACCACCTAGTTAGACAGAGGGTAGCTGTATTCACTCTGCAGGGGGATGAAAGAGAGACACCCACTTTAGGAAAGTGCCAGTATATATAGCCTTGAGTTTGTGTTTGTAACCCTGCCCCTTAACAGAGCAGGTTTAATACTGATAGGTCATCACATCCTATGTGTGACCCAATTAGTATCTTTGCCTCAGGCTGGCACTTTCTGGCTGTTGCTATGGCTCGCCCTTGGATACCTACAATTGTATCCAAGCCTGCAAAAAGCATTCAAAGTCATAGAGAAAGAATTAACCCATCCACTGCCTGCACCTAACAGGAAAAGGCATAGCGGCCCGTGAGGCTATGCTACACCAGTAAAAAATTTCCTTGCAAGCTGAATAAAATTTGGGTTATTTATATATTGACAGGATCCCTTATAACTCTTTGTTCCAATATCTTCTTAGATCTTGTATGGGCTGCACATTAAAGTTTCTATTAATGGGGAATATCCCCATAGGATACAGCTCCAGGCACAGGATAAAATAGCTGAAAACAAAGGGTTGATTTACAGAATTTCCTGTAATTCCCTTAGTCTCTTAATTTTAGATTTTATAAGACTTTAATTTTGAAAATGAAATACTGTAGCTGACTGAAATTGGTTGGACTTTTGGTAGTAGTGAATGTTATACTATGACAAAAAGTTGTTACTTGTAAGGCAAGTATTATTTTACCCACTAAAGAAAACTTCATGTTGTTTGTTATACTGTAGGTGAGAAAGTTATTGGATACATTGTGCTATACAATATGCAGACTATTTGGGCCATAGTGTGATGAATAATAATTTTTTAAAGTACTGTAATAGTGTAACAAACATTGTTTAGGAGTTGCTTTGCACTAGGTTGATCGTCCTAGATACCAAAGGTTATGTGATCAATAATGTGTCCCATGTGCTGTATTTTTTTAATTGTGACGAAGACATTCAGAAATGTTTTCTAACATCCAAGTTCTTTTTCTATCATCAATATTACATTTATTTCAAATGAACCATTGTAAGAGGACATGTGCAGAGGTATGCAATGGAGACTGTTTTAAGGTGAAATTAAATAAGGCTTTTATTGCGCCTGTTTCTTTAACACAAGAAAACATCCAAACGTATGCAAATAAAGGGTCAAACAAAGCTTCTGTTCCACTTGGGAGTATTTCTAGTTAAACCTATGCAGTCCACAATTCCCTTTAGATTAGCATGTCTCCCAGCCCCAAACATATATCTTGATATGTGCAGATATACAAAAAGTCTTAGAAAGGAAAGTCTTACCTGTCTCTTGTAAGGGAAGGCTTCTTTGTTCTCCAGGTTTAGAAGTACTTTCCCCTGTGTCTTGCTGGCAGCATACAGGCTCAAGACGTCTGTCTACTTGTTCAGCTCACCGGTGTGCTAAGGAGTCTCACTTCCTGTCTCAGAGGCAGGCTTTTTCTAACACCTCTAATCAGCCAGGTGCTGGTCAATTAACCAGCACACTGCTGGATTAGAGGCAAGTTTTCTGAATAGGGTAAGTCCCCTGTTACATACCTCCCCTGTTTGTGGCAAGCTCGGGCTTGCCATGGCCAAAGCCCATCCTTCCACTCTCATTCGAGATATCTCTGTGACTTGAATGAGAGTGGATGGAGGACAACCCTCAGTCCTGCTGGGATTGGAGCCCTTCCTCCAGTTTAGTAGTGTCTCCTCCAGAAGGTGCTTGAGATCAGCAGTCCTGTCACTCAAAAACTTTTCCCAAGTACAGTCTTTCTACTGACCACGTGGTCCTGAGCTTTCCCCTGTGTCGGGCACTCTTCTTTTTGTAGGCAGACTGTAAGGCGACAGTCGCAGAGCGCCTATGCAAATCGCTCTCTCTCTCGCCATCCTTCCCATGTGCTCCACTTTAGCACCAAATGTCCATTTCCTGGTATCACAAGAGCGCCCTAGAACAGCCACTTGAGCCCTGAGTTCTTGAAGCTGTCTTCCTGCACTTTTCCCATTCAATGTAGTCACTAGTTCAGCTTCTTTGGGATTGAGTTGCGATTCCAGCTCCATTTCCAGAGAATGTCCTATCTTTTCAGCTTCCTCAGCTAAGGATTCTTCTGGCTTTGATTCTGCACTCCTACCTCTGTTTGTTGCCTGTTGGGCGGTTGCAGGTTTGGCTAGCGCTTTCTTAGGTGGTTCAAACTTCATAATCTTGTTTTGAAGGTGACTGGTGTCCCCAGCTCTCACTGTACCCTTGTCCTCACGGGTCTTAGTTACTGTGGGATACCAATGCTTGGACAGAGCCAATACCTTTTCCCGTATTGGAGGCATCTGTAAGTTACTGGGCTGCAGAGTCTCACTCTGTTTCTTGAGTGTTTCCTGCCATTCTCCTTTCAGGGTCTTTATTTCTTCCCTGTGCTTTCTCTGAGCTTGCTTCCACCTATCATTCTTTATTTTGTGCAGCACTTGGAACTTCTTCGCTTGGGCCGCAGATACTTGTCTTAGTTTCTGGACCTTTTTGCGCTCCCTCTTGTACCGGGTCACCTGGCCGCTAAGCTTAGCCTCTAGCGATGCTTTGGTGATGGTCAGGGTAGTCTTCAGTTTATCCTGCTGCTTTGCGAGGACGCACTGGGTAATCAGACGTTCCTGCAGCACTTGTATTTCCTTAGCAGCCTGCAGATTTTCTTCCTGCAGAGTTCGCTGCTTCTCCTCGACATTCTGGAGGTGTGTACGCAGACCTTAAAGTTGGTTCTGCAGTCGGTGCTCTGCTTCAAATTTTCATCTTCCAACCGTTTCTTTATTTTTTCAAGTTCGTGCAGCTTTTCATTCTTTCTATTGACGTGGTTTGTCAACTCCGAATTTTCTTTTAATCTTACATTTTCTCCTTTTTCAGTCTCTGTACTATTCAGGGCCTCCTTGCAGTCCACCTTCCATTTTTGCACATCTGCTTGGAGGCGGGCTGTCTCCTGGCGTGAGACTTCCATCTCCAGGTTTAGGTTTTGAAGCTCCTTCTGAGAGACTTTGAGATCTAAGTTAAGATGGAGGATAGTTTTCTTTGAAATGTCCAGCTCCTCAGTGAGACTGTGAAGTTCCTTTCTGGAGACTTCTAGTTCTGTGCGGCAGCTGTTGACACCATGATGTGAGGCATTCAGCTCTACGCGAAGAGTGTGAACCTCTTGCTGAAAGACTGTCATCTCCTTCAGTGCCAACTCATACTTCCGCTTCAGCTTAGCAATCATTCTATCGCATTGACTCTGCTTTTCATCCATGGCGGTAATAGTAGCGTTTGCAGTATCTAGCTCAGTCTTGAGATCGTCCAATTCTGTCCTGGCCAAAGAGTACATTGTGAGCACATCTTTCTGTAGCTTCACGTTATTTTTCAGTAGCTCTGCGTAATCATCTTTCTTCAGTTTTAATTTTCCCGGAGCAGATCACAGCCACGCCTGGCAACCTTCAGGGCATCCCCAGGGCTGGTCAAGGGATCGTCACTCACCGGTTCCGGCTCCGCTTCCCTGGGATGGTTGGTTGAGGGTTTCTCACTATTAGCACTGGACAAACACTTCTTTGGGGCCTTGGGCCCTCTGGATATTCGGTCATCCGCGGGACGACTTCTCCATTTTCTCTAGGCTGCAGGGCATTTCGGACCCCTTTTCCTCCGCAAGATCTGCAGATGTGTCTGTTCCTTCCACGGTGTGAGGATCCGGGGGTCGCGGCGGCCGCGGCGTGGCCTCCCCTCACCTCATGTTCCGGCCGCTACTGCAGGGCGCCCCCTGTGTCAGCTCCCTCCGGTCTCGGTGGTTGGGGGACTCCCTCCTCGTCCCCCACGGGCACTTGCTGATCCCCAGGTGGCTCGAGCTGTGACGGCTGCTGCTGTGCCCGGGCGCGCACCCTTCTCTCTTACAGAGCGCGCACCAGATCTGTTTCATTTATTCACTGCTCCTGCAGTGAGGCCCCGCCCCCAACACACACACAAAGTTCAATCAGGATCAAAGACTGCTCACCTGTATTCTTCTTTAGGCAGCCTATCCAGGACAGCTCCATGCACTCCTCCAGGCCTGCCCCCTCTTCCTAGTGGTCAGCTGCACTTTATATTGCCTGTCCTGCCACTCATTGATTGCTCGACATAGTCTCCACTGCGGAGGTCTACTCTGGCACTTTCTCTCTCTATTTACACAGGACTCAACTTTGCTTGGCGGACGTCAACTCCTGGCTCTCTAACCCTGCTTGGACTCCGACCTTCCGGAACTCTCCAGTCCCCGACCTTGGCAACGGCAACGACTACAGAACCTCTTTAACCGGTACCGGCAAGTATTGCTAGCAAACACCACCTGGCCTGGCAACGCCTAAAACACCACACTCCGGACACGCTCCTTTTGCTGCGGGTGCGTGTTCCTTTATGTCCCCACCTCAGTATAAGGGACGAGTCTGGTCTTCGGGCAGCACCGTCGTAACACACGGTAAGTGAAGAACCGCTTTTCTTTTCTCGCCTTTTTATTTTGGATGACACGGTCCCCTCTGGGATACTGGGGTCTCCATCTTCATTTGAAATTTTAGCAGTATCACTGGATCCACCCTGCTTTTCTTGCAACTGTAATAGCTGAGGGAAATATGATCCGCTGCTCCCGCTCTTTCTCCTGCCGATCATATTCGTCATCATAGGGAGCGGTCTTTTCAGTTTGTACTGAGTTCAGGACCTCCCACCATTCTTGGGGTGTTGTGTTGGTGTGACTCGGTTTGGGATCCCCATAAGAGATGTCTTCCTCCTCATCGGACTGGAAGGGCCACTCTTCCGTGGGGTTGGGTTCATTACAGGAACGCTGCATCTTGTCCTCCATTTTGGGGCTATCAGGTGTATTTTTCTTCCTGACCTCAGGAGGCGCTATTTCAGCTGTTGCCACTGTATTTGCTAGAACCCCAAATGGTTGTAGTCCTACAGGTGGGCATATTTTGCTTGTAGAGGTCGCAGATCTCACAGGCATCTCTGTAGACTTTTTCAGCAAAGGCATCTGCTTTACACCATTTACTTGCTATGTGCAATCCCTCCGCTTCAGCAACAGAATTTGGTTTTCTGCTTGAGTTCAGTAATTTTCAGTCTCATCTTTGGGTATTATGGCATTCACTATTCACACTTTGGGTGTCTGTTTTACTCCCAGGATACATAGATAGACTTTACTTGCAGAAAAAAAAATATATTCTTTGCAGTGGAATATTTCTTTCACTCCCGGCAGGGCGACTCAACACTCAGCAATTGGCTTTGGGATACCTTTTACACAGTTCAGCAATCCCTTTTTCCCCGGTAGGGCAATTTTACACACAGCACTTGTTTGCTGAAAATTCCCCTGCTTCAGCACAGTCTTGCATACATTTTCACTTTTCTGCCTATACTCCATTCACAGCTGGTAGTCCTATTCGGTGTGGCAGCCTTTACTTGCAGAATCAGTACCGCTCGTGGGTTACCATCTGTATTCACTGCTTCAGCGAAACATTTGAAAACAACAAACGCCTATCCCTTTTAAGGGCTAACTTACTTCTTGAACCCTGACTACGGCTGGAAGGCAAAACCCCTATTTCAACGACCATATTACACTTTATTGTGATAGGCAAGTAAGGTTTACCTGCTTCAGCAGTCTCTCTCTCCTCTTGGGATTGGGGAAAGAGTCCATCTGTGGTTTTGTGGCTTTCTTTAGTGCAGTGTAGATTTCCTGCCTGGATGTGTATCCCTTTAATTCTGGTCTCTGCTGCATGTAATTCTTTGTTTATGTTGCTCAGGCTGTTTGTAGGCAAAAAGCACAAAAAAAAATTCGCAGACAATCCCCGGGGCCCCTTTTAACTTCAAGAGCCACCTCAGTCCCAACTTCTGAACCATATGTAAGAGGACATGTGCAGAGGTATGCAATGGAGACTGTTTTAAGGTGAAATTAAATAAGGCTTTATTGCGCCTGTTTCTTTAACACAAGAAAACATCCAAACATATGCAAATAAGGGGTCAAACAAAGCTTCTGTTCCACTTGGGAGTATTTCTAGTTAAACCTATGCAGTCCACAACTCCCTTTAGATTAGCATGTCTCCCAGCCCCAAACATATATCTTGATATGTGCAGATATACAAAAAGTCTTAGAAAGGAAAGTCTTATCTGTCTCTTGTAAGGGAAGGCTTCTTTGTTCTCCAGGTTTAGAAGTACTTTCCCCCTGTGTCTTGCTGTCAGCATACAGGCTCAAGACGTCTGTCTCCATGTTCAGCTCACCGGTGTGCTAAGGAGTCTCACTTCCTGTCTCAGAGGCAGGCTTTTTCTAACACCTCTAATCAGCCAGGTGCTGGTCAATTAACCAGCACACTGCTGGATTAGAGGCAAGTTTTCTGAACAGGGTAAGTCCCCTGTTACAACCACAAACGCAATAACTAAATTGTAAAATAGTTGTATCTCTCTTTGTAATGACGCACACAAATAGTAATTGGTTAACATGTTCATTTTGATGTTACGTTATGAGCACTGTTTTTATAACAAGTTTAAATTTGACATCAGCGAAATATTGTAACTTTGCAATAGCTCAAATGTGGGCATCATGTCTGATCCTATGCATCTGTAACAACAAAGTCTGTACTCATGCCTCTAAAAGCGCAATTATGTTAGCACGCACATCTTGAACAACAGAATGCCTAGTTGAACAATTGCTACAAATTCTAGCAGGGAAGTGCCACAACTTACGTATTTATTATTTATTATTGTTGTAATGTAATGTATTATAAAATGGTTTAGAACAGAGTAGATCCCCAGAAAAAGGATCAAAAAGATTCCCCATAAATTTGCACTCAATGCTGGGACTAATAATGCAGACAACAGTATTCTGCCAGTTCATATTACTGTGAGACGGTCAAGTGACCCATGGGATACAGAACTAAAGAACAAAATAATATTAATATTCTTTATCCATTACTTTATATCTTTTCCACAAGTCATCCCTAAAACTATAAAGTGCTATATGGTCGGTTGTAACCCATGGAAGGTGGGCCCCACATACTCTTATTCTGTGTAGTGTAGCATGAATATCACAGAATTTTAAGAACTCTGTTTGGAAATAATCAAGCGCATAATTGGGGTCAGGTATCAGGTTAATTCTGTACACTGGGTAGTTGGTAAGATCAGTCAGAAACTTTTGTGGGTTAAAGTTGCTAAATGTTCTAATGAGTATAACTTTAGGGCTTGATTTGAGAGGTTTGATTTTCCTTACACAGTACACAATTGCATGGTCACTAAAACGTCAGGCAGGATACCTGAGCATTGGATTCTCTTGGGACATGAGAATAGAATCGAGTCTAGCAAGGAATGGTCGTGAGATTTTAGGTTTGTGCATGTGGTTTGGGAAATTAGATGGATTAAATGTAGTGAATTGAGTTGTGTCCGGATTGTGTGGTTATAAGGTCAAGCCAATTGAGTTTAAAATCCCCAATAAACTTCACATCCAGAGAGGAAATTGTGCCAAGAAAGTGAGTGATACCAGCTAGGGATTGTAGTGGGGCTTTAGGGGGCGGAAGATGCCAGCAAAAAGAATCGGGTTAGAGGAGGGAAGGTAACATTTACCAACTAGGATTTCAAAAGAGAATGGACTTGGGGGATAAATTAGCAGAGTAAAGTCTTCATTATAAAGTACCACCCCATTGCTTCTCTTTGACCTATCTTTCTAAGAAATGAAGATACTGTAGTTTCCTCAAATGAAGATAATTACATCAAGTATTTTAGGAGTCAGCCATGTCACGGTGAGAATTATGGCTTTAAGCTAAAGGCAAAAGGCAACAAAAGACAAAATGCTACATCCAATATGACAAAAAATATATAGTTTAATACTTAACTGTTTGTCTTCTCATAGATAATGGCCTTAGCATTATAAGTATGAAGCCACATCATGACCACTCTTCAGGCCCTAACACTACCTGTGAACATTTTCATTTACCTCTGCAGTGGAGGGAGAAATGTCTCAATAGACCAGTCTTCCACAAGTACATGAACAAACCTGCTACTTCAAAAGTGGAGAGGGGTGAGCTTAAACCCATGGAGGAGGTATCACTAACCTTCAAATGCAGCACTGGGTATTTTTGTCTTTTATTTTTGTCTTGTGTTGTATACATTTGCCACACTTAGTAGCACTCCTTTTGACACAAACATAAATGATATGATGTGGTGGGTGTTGGGGTTAGAGCTTGTCGGCATTGTATGTGTTTATTAAAAAGGCAACAGGCCTTTAGTTCACCAGTTTGGGCAACAGGCTCTGTATATTTATATGGGCGACAGATAGCCCTTTTTGGAATTTGAAAGGGGCATTATCACGGTTAAGGGATAGAGTTAAAAAGAGGGACCTGGGTTGAGTTCAATATCCCCTGCTAAAGAGAGTAACAGTATAAATACAAATTTGAGTAATTGTTTGCAGGCTGTAAGGTTGCAATGTTTTCCACTAAAATTAATGGTGGTTGGTGTGCTGGTTTTCAGAGTTCGACACCACCATTCAGTAGATAATGAAACGCTTTTGAGTAATCCAGCGTGTATAATGATTTTGAGTGTGGTCCAGGAGGGAAGAGTGAATAGAAAGAGTAACATTTCCAGGAGAAATAAGACATCTTATTAACCTTCTGAGTGGGTGGGCATGTTAACATGTTATAGATCCACCAAAATATTGTGTTAAATACAATACCACCAACATATTGAATTGAACTGAATCAAATTTCCTTTCAGTGTGCATATCTTTCCAAAATCTTGCATTTCAGAGTGATAACTTACAACATCATTGACATATGAGATAATGATGGCATTTTACAGTTTCACTAAATCAGTGAATGAAGCGACTGTTTTGTAGTACAAATAATAAAAAATTACATTTCCAGCAGTACTCAGAGCTCCAAAATTATATGTAGAATCATTTTTAGGTGGATTGTAAAATAAATATGCAATCCTTAAAAGAGGCAGGTGATGTGTATCATGCAAAACATTTAGATGGCTGTTTTATTAATGAGGAAAGATTTACGTTTCTTTAATGGGGTAAAGCATCTTTATTGAAAGGCAGGAGCAGGCCCTAAACAGAGGTATAATAAAATTGGTTAAAAAAAAAAACAGATTGAAGTCCTCTGGAAACGCCACCGAAATAACTCTACTCTTTTTCCTTGTGTAAAGCTTTGTCACTTTCCTGAGCTTGTGGCCAAGACCCTCCTCCATCCGGGAAACTTTATCCAGAAAACTCCGGGATCCGGTACACGTCACTGACAGGAAGTGACGCATCACGATGAAGAGGTCTGAGAGAGGCCTCTGAGAGAGGTCTGAGAGAGAGGCAGCGGAGAGTACCTGAGCTGGATGCACACTACAATTTTATGTGTCTTATATCCTATGACACTATGTAAGTGTTGATTTTACTTGTCCACAAATGTTGTTATATTTTAAACTGGATTACACACTATTGTTGGCTTCTTTTCTACCTATACCCACACAACCACTGATGTTATCGTCTGAGTGGGATCACGCCACACCAGAACTTTATCCAAGTGGGGAACTGCATTCATTCATTCAGAGTCCAGCATTTGCCACACTTGTGGGGATGCCTTTTTATTACTGACACCGTGTGAGTTTTCATCTAAGAGAACTTCTTCAAGTACACTTTTCCTGGTTTAAAAACTTTATTTGCACTATGTTCTTTTATTCTTTTCATATACAACATTGACATATGTGCTCACCTATCTTCTGAGAACAAATTCTATGAAATGGAGTCTACAGACCATCCATTTTAAGGGTTTTATGAGCTGCATTCCTAATTCATCTTTTGAATAATGCACGAATTCACGTATATGGCACATTAAATAGTATTGTATGTATTTATTTGTATAGCGCCATTAATGTACATAGCGCTTCACAGTAGTAATACATGTGGTAATCATATAAATAACAAATAATATAAATAACAGGTCATGGGAATAAGTGCTTCAGACATAAACGTAACATTTAGGAAGAGGAGTCCCTGCTCCGAGGAGTTACAATCTAATTGGTATGTAGGAGGAACATACAGAGACAGTAGAAGGGCATTTTGGTAAGTGCTTCTGCAGGGGGCCAAGCTTTATGTATCATGTCTAGTAATATCTATGGTGCTACTCATATGCTTCTTTAAGCAAGTGTGTCTTAAGGTGGGTCTTAAAGGTGGATAGAGAGGGTGCTAGACGGGTATTGAGGGGAAGGGCATTCCAGGAGGTGTGGGGCAGCCAGTAAAAAGGGATTAAGTCGGGAGAGGGCTTTAGATACAAAGGAGGTAGAGAGAAGACATCCTTGAGAAGAACGCAAGAGTCGGGATGGTGCATAGTGAGGAAATTAGGGATGAGATGTAAGGAGGGGCAGAAGAGTGTAAAGCTTTAAAAGTGAGGAGGAGAATTGCATGTGTGATACGGGATTTGATAAGAAGCCAGGAGAGCGATTTCAGCAGGGGAGACGCTGAGACAGATTTAGGAAAGAGTAGAGTGATTCTGGCAGCAGCGTTTAGGATAGATTGTAGGGGAGACAGGTGAGAGGCTGGAAGGCTGGACAGCAGGAGGTTACAGTAGTCGAGACGGGAGAGAATGAGGGCCTGAGTCAGAGATTTAGCAGTCGAGCAACAGAGGAAAGGGCAGATCTTTGTAATATTGCAGAGGAAAAAGTGACAGGTTTTAGAGACATTTGAATGTGAGAGGAGAATGTGAGAGAGGAGTCAACTGTGACCCCTAGGCAGCGTGCTTGGGCTACTGGGTGAATGATGGTACTTCCAACAGTAATGTGGAAGGCGGTAGTAAGGCCAGATTTGGGAGGAAGAATGAGGAGCTCTCTTTATGTCATGTTAAGTTTAAGTCGGCGGAGGGCCATCCAGGATGATATCGCAGAGAGGTATTCCGAAACTTTGGTCTGTACAGCAGGTGTAAGGTCAGGGGTTGAAAAGTAAATTTGTGTGTCGTCAGCATAGTGATATTTAAACCCAAGTGATCTGATTAGGTCACCTAGAGAAAGTGTGTACAGAGAAAAGAGAAGAGGTCCCAGGACAGAACCCTGAGGCACCCCCACAGAGAAATCTATAGAGGAGGAGAAGGTGTTAGCAGAAGAGACACTGAAAGTACGATGGGAGAGGTAATGTAAGGACCCGCGCTGCGGGGACTCCTTACCTCTTCTACCTGCTGCCTCTGGTCCCTGGCGGCGTTCCCCGGTCTTCCGCGTCTCCCCTGCGGCTGCTCCCACACTTCCGGGTTGCGCACATCACCCTTACAGGCGCGCGCGGACCCAAACTTCCCTTTTCTGGTGCCGGGAGCCTGACCCCACCTCCTCCAGCGCGGCGCACGCATCGGCGCACATTCCTGCCCCTGCTCCACCTGGTCCATCCCCAGGCTATTCTCCCCTATCAGGGCTTCCCTTGGACCGCACTGCGCTCCTCCCTTTCCCCTGATAGGTCCCAACCCACGATTTAGTCTCCCCTCATCATTACCACATTGCTCTGCATAACTTCTGTACCTTGGTGCTGTCTGCTTCTGCCTGGCTCTCTTGTGTTGCAGTCCCTGTTCCTGTCCCTGGGTTCTCTGCTGACCTCCCTGGATTTTGACCTTTGGCTTTGGACTTCGACCACGCTGCTCTCTGGACCCCCTTGGATTTGGCTTTGGACTCTCTACCTTGCAGTCTTCCATATCCCTTGGACTCGGCTTACGGACCCCTACTACGCTGCTCTCTCAGCTCCACGACCCAGGCTTACGGACACTCTACCATGCTGCTCTCCCTACACCTTGACCATTGACTTACGGACTTTGCCCTTCTACGCTGGAGTTGGCAAGTACTGAACTCTTTCTATTTTGGTTCCCTGGACCAGCTACGCTACTTCCACACTCCGGCCGTGCCCCCGTTTACTGTTAGGTGTGTGGTATTTCTCCCTTCCACCTCCGTCCCGGGGTCTCATCTGGCTTGTGGACAGGCTAAGCGTTACATTATGCAGAGCCCATCAGACCCAGACCCCCCTGAGGTGGAAGATACCCTAACCACTATCTCCAAACACTTTACCTTTTTGGACAACCAGGTTACCGCTCTTAACCAACAGGTTGCTACCTTAACCTCTCAGATTTCCCAGGTTAATGTCTCCAGTTCCGTTATCCCTCCCACTGTCTCCCGTGAAGGAACAGGCTCTTCGGAGTTGCGAATCCCTATGCCTGGTAAATACGCTGGAGACCCGCTTGCATGCCGTGGGTTTTTAAATCAGTGCGAGATACAATTCGAACTGTCACCTTCTCGCTTCCCCATGGACCGAACCAAGGTAGCTTATGTTTTCTCCCTTCTCACGGGGACGCCCTGGCCTGGGCTTCACCAATCTGGGAGCTAAAACCTGAACTCACTTACAGCTTCCCCAACTTTAAAAGAGAATTTCATTTAGTCTTTGATACCCCTGGACGTAGTGATATGGCTGCTTCCTCCTTGTTCCACATTTCGCAGGGTCGGAGATCAGTGGCACGTTACGCTCTGGAGTTCCGGACAATCGCAGCTGAGACTGACTGGAACGATGGGGCACTTTCCGCAGCTTTCTTTCAGGGACTTTCTGAATCCTTAAAGGACGAACTGGCAGCTCATGAGAGGCCATCCTCATTGGAGGCCTTAATCGCCTTAATGCATCAGGGTGGATCAACGACTTTTGGAGAGGCGGGCTGAACGTCAACGTCCTCGTACTTCTGTTTCTATGCCTTCTGCTTCCAGGTCTCCTGCTTCTGCTTTACCAGCATTGGACGCTCCTGAATCCATGCAACTGGGCAGCCATCAACTTTCTTCTACGGAGCGACTACATCGGAGGAACGAGGGCTTATGCTTCTATTGCGGATCTCCTGGGCACATCTTGCCGCATTGTCCCTTGAGGCCGGGAAACGCCAAACACCCAGTGAGGTATGAGGGGATCTCACTAGGTACCATCTCTTCTTTCCCCTCTCCCGCACAGGATCTCCCCAAGCGCATCTTACTTCCGGTACTCCTTAAGTACGCCAGCGTTCAAATCCCTGCTCTGGCCTTCCTCGATTCTGGATCCGGAGGGAATTTCATGAATCATGCTTTTTCTATCCAGTACAACATTCCTCTCCGGGAGAAGGCCATTCCGGTCGGGTTGGAGGCTATCGAGGGTCGACCTCTTCAGCCAGCCTTTATTTGCTTGGAGACACTTCCCATTGAACTTTCTATGAAGAATGGACATTTGGAACTCATGTCTTTTGATATCATCCATTCCCCTTCGGTTCAACTCATTCTGGGCATACCTTGGCTATAACTTCACAATCCCATTATCGATTGGACTGCCAAGTTCCCCGTTCAATGGAGATCATCCCATGTGGAATTGCCTCCTCCGTCCGCTGCGGTATTGGCCGTCTTGGAAACCCTTCCCCCGCAAGACGCCACCCTACCGGATGTTTATTCTGAGTTCCTGGACATCTTCAGTAAGTCCAAATCCGAGGAGCTTCCCCCTCATCGCCCTTTAGACTGCCCGATTTACTTAATTCCGGGTGCCCCTTTTCCTAAAGCCATTATCTTTGCCTGAGACGGAGGCCATGGCCGTGTATATCGCAGAGAACCTTCAAAAAGGCTTCATCCGGAAATCCACCTCTACCGCCAGAGCAGGATTCTTTTATGTAAAAAAGGATGGGACGCTTCGCCCGTGCATCGATTTCTGTGGCCTAAATAAAATTACCATAAAAAAATCGCTACCCTTTGCCTCTTATCCCCGAGCTCTTTGATAGGCTGCAAGGCTCAACGATTTTTTCTAAACTTGATTTACAGGGGGCCTATAACCTGATTCGCATCCGCAGTGGCAACGAGTAGAAGACCGCGTTCAACACGCGCAGTGGTCACTATGAGTACCTGGTGATGCCGTTTGGGTTGTGCAATGCCCCTGCAGTCTTCCAAAACTTTATGAATGAGGTTTTTCGTGATCTATTGAATTCTTTTGTGATTATCTACTTGGATGATATCGTCATCTTTTCCAAGACCCTCGAGGAACACATTCTCCATACCAAGATGGTGCTCTCTCGTCTACGGGCCAACAAGCTCTACGCCAAGATGGGAAAGTGTGTCTTTCATCAATCCTCAACCACCTTCCTGGGATACATTGTCTCGGACCAGGGGTTCACCATGGATCCGGAGAAGCTCAATTCTATACTCGAATGGCCACAACCTAATTCCTTGAAGGCGATTCAGCGTTTCCTTGGCGTCGCAAATTATTATAGGAAATTTATTGCCGGTTTTTCTACTTTGTTAGTACCCATTACGGCCCTTACCAAAAAAGGGGCCGATCCTTCCTCTTGGCCATTGGAGGCCAGTCGTGCCTTAGAGTCCCTTAAAAAAGCCTTTGTCTCAGCCCCCATTCTGCGACATCCCGTCCCCACCCTCCCCTTTATCTTGGAAGTTGACGCTTCCGACGTGGGAGCCGGTGCGATTCTCTCTCAAAGAACCACCCCCGAAGATAAACTCAAAATAAATTCTTCAGCAGAAAGAAATTACGACATGTGGAATAGGGAGTTGTTGGCCATCAAGATGGCATTACAAGAATGGAGACATCTTCTGGAAGGAACCAAGGAACCCATTCTGATCCTGACAGACCACAAAAATCTTTCTTACATTGAGGGTGCCCGTCGTCTTGGGCCCCGTCAAGCCCGTTGGGCGTTGTTCTTCTCAAGGTTTAACTTCACCATCTCTTATATTCCTGGGACAAAGAATATCAAAGCTGATGCATTATCCTGTCAGTTCATCACTGAGGAGAAGTCACAAGACGTCCCGGAGAGTATTCTGTCCCCCCAATTGTTTATCTCTGCCGCCTCCTTTGACATACTAGATAAAATTTTGGAGTCTCAAGCACAGGTCCCCGAAGGACTAGAGGTTCCTGATGGACGTCTTTACGCACCCCCACGTTTTCATCTTAAAATTCTTGAATGGGGTCACTCCTCCAGATCTGCCAGCCATCCCGGCTTTAAGAAGACTACGGATCTGATTCGGCAAACGTTCTGGTGGCCCAATATGGTAAAGGACATTAGAGCTTTCACCTCCTCTTGCCCAGTCTGCGCCCAAAATAAATCAGTCCGTCAAAAGCCTTCTGGTCTACTACAACCTCTTCTGGTCCCGGACTGTCCTTGGAGTCACATTGCCATGGACTTCATCGTGGATCTTCCCCCTTCTAATGGTATGATTACTATTCTAGTGGTTGTTGACAGATTCTCCAAGCAAGCTCATTTTGTTCCCCTCAAGGGTCTACCCAATTCTAGTACTTTGGCTGATATATTTGTAAAATACATTTTCCGTATTCATGGCGTTCCGTGGTCCATTGTCTCAGACCGTGGTACTCAATTTGTTTCGAAGTTCTGGCGTGCATTTTCCCAGAGGCTTGGCAATACCCTTCTTTTTTCCTCAGGCTATCACCCCCAAACGAATGGGCAGACTGAACTTTTGAACCAGTCCCTCGAAAAGTATATTCGCTGTTTTTCTTCCGATTCTCAGGATAATTGGCAGAGTTACTTCCTTGGGCGGAATTTGCGATTAACTCTCTCAAGAATGAGTCCACTCAAGAATCACCGTTTTTCGTAAACTATGGATTTCATCCTACCCGCCTACCTATGCACTCATCCAGGTCCAGAGTTCCTGCAGCAGATGATAGGGTAACCACCTTACAGGGGTCTTGGAGGAGGATTCAAACTGCTTTACAGCAATCTGTCTTAAGACAGAAGAGACAACAGATAGGCTTCGTCGGGAGGCTCACAAGTTCGTACCTGGAGAGAAGGTCTGGCTTTCTTCTAAAACATTAAACTGAAGGCCCCAACCCCTAAACTGTCTCCCAGGTTTCTGGGCCCTTTCTCTATTCTGAGACAAGTCAATCCTGTGGCCTATCAGCTTCGGTTACCTCCCTCCATGAAGATTTCACCCGTCTTCCATGTCTCACTGTTGAAACCATTCATCCAAGGCACACGATTTACTCATCCTTCACTTTGGCCTCCTCCTGCCATTGTACCAGGACAACAGGAATTTGAAATTCAGTCCATCATTGACTCTCGCATCTCCAGGGGCAAACTCCAGTTTTTGGTCCAGTGGAAAGGATACGGACCTCAGGATCGTCCCTGGGTCTCGCATTGCTGATCTTCACGCCCCGTCTCTACTCAAACGATTCCACCAAAAATTTCCCCTCAAACCTTGGATGGAGGGGGGTACTGTAAGGAACCGCGCTGCGGGGACTCCCGCTACCAGCACCTCCTTACCTCTTCTCCCCGCTGCCTCTAGTCCCTGGCGGCATTCCCCGCTCCTCGGTGTCTCCCCTGCGGCTTCTCCCGCACTTCCGGGTCACGCGCGTCACCCTTACAGGCGCGCGCAGACCCAAGCTTCCCTTTTCTGGTGCCGGGAGCCTGACCCCACCTCCTCCAGTGCAGCGTGCGCATCGGCACGCTTTCCTGCCCCATATCCACCAGGTCCACCCCCAGGCTCTTCTCCCCTATCAGGGCTTCCCTTGGGCCGCACCTCTGCTCCTCCCTTTCCCCTGATAGGTCCCAGCCCACTATTTAGTCTCCCCTCACCATTACCACATTGCTCTGCATAGCTTCTGTACCTTGGTGCTGTCTGCTTCTGCCTGGCTCTCTTGTGTTGCAGTCCCTGTTCCTGTTCCTGGGTTCTCTGCTAACCTCCCTGGATTTTGACCTTTGGCTTTGGACTTTGACCATGCTGCTCTCTGGACCCCCTTGGATTTGTGGGCAAGCCGAGCGTTACAGGTAAGAGGAGATCAAGGAAAGAACTTTGTTACGAATGCCAAGAGTATGGAGAATGTGAAGGAGAAGAGGGTGGTCCACGGTGTCAAATGCTGCAGAGAGGTCGAGTAATATGAGCAGAGTGTAATGACCTCTGTCTTTGGCAGCATGGAGGTCATTAGTTATTTTAGTGAGGGCTGTTTCAGTCGAGTGAGCAGTGCGGAAGCCAGATTGTAGAGGGTCTAGGAGAGAATGGGTGTTGAGAAAGTGGAGCAAGCGAGAGAATACAAGGCGTTCAAGGAGTTTAAAGGCAAAAGGCAGGAGGGAGACAGGTCGATAGTTAGAAAGACAGGTAGGGTCAAGATTGCTGTTTTTGAGTAATGGTATAACAGTTGCATGTTTGAAGGAGGAGGGAAAGGTACCAGAATAGAGGGAGGTGTTAAATATGTGTGTGAGCGTAGGGGTTATAGTAGGAACAAGATGTTTTAGGAGATGGGAGGGAATGGGGTCAAGAGGGCAAGTGGTAGAGGGAGAAGAGGAGATCAGTAGTTATACATCCTCCTCTGTGACAGTGGAAAAAGAGTCAATGAAGGCAGGAGGAGAGTTAGAAAGCAGTGTAGGATGGGAGGATGAAACAGAGGGGATGTTCTGACGAATGGAATCCACCTTTTCCTTGAAATCGTCAGCAAAGTCCTGAGGTGAGATGGAGGAAGAAGAGGCAGCTGGGGGTGGTTTGAGTAGAGTCAAAGACAGAGAAGAGTCGTGTGGGTTAGATTTGTGTGTGTTGATTAGTGAAGAAAAGTAGCTTTGTTTAGCCTGAGAGAGGGCAGAGTTGAAACAGGATAGCATAAATTTGTAGTGAAGGAAGTCTGCGAGAGTGTGAGATTTCCTCCAGAGGCGTTCAGAGGAATGAGTGGAGGAGCGCAGCATGCGCGTGTGAGAATTTAGCCAGGGTCTGGGTTTAGAAGGGCGAGGATGGCAGAGAGAAAGCGGGGCATGTAGATCAAGAGAGGAGGATAAGGCAGCATTGTAGTTCCTGACCAGGTTGTCAGGGTCTGTAGCAGAACTGAGAGAAGAGAGGGAGGAGCGTAAAGCGGAATCAAAGGCTGGTAGGTTAATAGAGCGCAGGTTTCTGCAGAAGCGAGGGGTAGATGGAGATGGAGAAGGGGAGAAACGAGAGAGAGAAAATGAGATGAGGTGATGATCAGAGAGAGGAATGGGGGAAATGGAGAAATCAGAAAGAGAAAAGTTTTTTGTGAAAACTAGGTCTAGGTAGTGGCCATCATTGTGGGTGCTGGCTGCAGTCCACTGTTGAAGGCCAAAGGAAGAGGTTAGAGAGAGAAAGCGAGAAGCCCAAGGGAGAGAGGGGTCATCAATGTGGTAGTTGAAGTCCCCAAGGAGAAGAACAGGGGAGTTTGAGGAGAGAAAGAAAGAGAGCCAGGATTCAAAGTGAGAGAGAAAGGCAGAAGGGGGGCGAGTAGAGGTAGGTGGGCGATAGATGACCGCCACATGGTCAGGAAGAGGAGAGAAGATCTGGGCAGTGTGAGCCTCAAAGGAGGGAAAAGTAAGAGAGGGAGTAATAGGAAGGGTAAGGTAATGGCAGAGAGAGGAGAGCAGGAGCCCCACACCTCCACCCCTGCCATCAGGGCGTGGAGTGTGGGAAAAGGAAAGGCCACCATAAGAGAGGGCAGCTTCCAGAGTAGAGTCAGACTGAGTGAGCCAGGTCTCAGTTATAGCAAAAAGAAGCAGAGAGTGAGAGAGAAAAAAGTAATGCACAGACAGAAACCTGTTAGAAAGGGAGCGAGCATTCCAAAGGGCACAGGAGAAAGGGAGAGAGGTGGGAGGGAGGCAGGGGATGGGTATGAGGTTGGAGGGGTTGACACCAGAGGGAGTAGGAGTTGCATTTGGCAGGAGAGGGCAAGTAGAAATAAGACAGGGACCGGGATTGGGAGAGATATCCCCAGAAGCAAGGAGGAGAAGCATGGAAGAAAGATAATGTGTGAGGAGGATTTGTAGGGGTGTGTTTTAGTGCGGGGGGGAATAGCTGTGTAGTGTCAGAGGGCGCAGGTAAGAATGGAGTTCATGTGAACTGAGAAGCGGTGAAGAAAGGAGAGATGAATAGAGTTGGAGACATGGGGCTGGTAGAAAGAAATGTGCGTTTTGAAAAGAAGCGAGGTCAGAGCAAATATATAGAGTAGCAGCGGCATGGCAGCAATAGTTGTGCTGAGAAGTGTGGTCTGGCATAGAAAATGTCCACCTTTCCAACGTAGTTCAATCTAGGATTGAGAGCCAGTAGGTGTTGTGTAGTCCACTTGTTTTCACTCCTGTTGAACTCCCTGTTAAACTCCAACACTGCTTGCCACTTAGAAAGGGACACTTTGAAGCTTGGGCTGCTTCATGCTTAAATGTCAATATATGCTTGTATGCTATTGTCACTATATTGCACTTAGTTTTGCCCTTTATCACACTAATTAGTGCTCTCAATTACAGAAGCCCCCACCCTTTTGTTTTGTCACTATATTACATGGGGGTCATTATACTGGAGTCCATGAAGTATTAACACTGCGGGGGTCCCATTCAGAAGCATGGACCCCCGGTAGCATTAATCCTTTCTGTTATTGACACCACAATCAGACAATGTATAAAGTGGCCATTAAATACATAGTCAAAATTGGTAGGTGATTAAAATTGTCACTGTTTTTTGGCATTAGCCCAATATTGGCAAGTATTGGATTTTAGTGAATACATATTTTGCAATAATTCGTCGTTTACATCGTCATTTACATCCACCGTTGTAATCTCTGCATTCTAAATATTGATTAAATTGCCACTGACAATATGCCTTTAGTGAATAGGTTGATAAAATATTAGCCTATTTATTCATTATTGACCGTTAGTGAGTCTGCCCCTCCGCGATCCCATAATTCTTTGTCGCTTTTTTTTACAATTACAAAAATGATATTTCAAAGCCTCTTCAATAATTCATACGGTCAACAATAGATCTCTGGATGAAATGTAAATGCTGATATTCCAATTGTATTTAATTATGTGTCTGGTAAATTGATACAGTGGCAAAGACATGGATGAATATATATTACTCATGCGAAACAGATAACACAAAGATGTAATTCACTCCCTTGGCAGGTTTGGTTTATCACTTCAAACTGATTATGGATTATAAATCCCAGGCATCTGTTGCATTATTAACTGCAATTCAAAGTGCAAATAGGCTGTTTTCATACTATAAGGTTATATATGCCCATTATTATCCATCAAAAATATGTGGTAAAAAGCAGCCAGGCTGAGTCCAATCACTCAATTGTTCTTTTATTCTATCAACATTTTGACACGGTTTACGAAGGCATATATTTACAATGTGTCCGTGCGGACATCAGAACTCTCAAGATTCAGTTAGCTAAGCAATTATTGTGACAAGCAATTCAGACTTATTAAAAAAAATCTGTGCGGCTACTGAAGCAGGGAATGAGTGGGGCTGCTTATCAGTCACCGAGAGCCAACCCAAATGAATGAGACTTGGCAGACCTGATTTACTAATCTGATCACCACTAAAACAAAGATTCAGAGATGGTTACATCGTTATTTGAAAACAGATATTGCTTATGTAAGTTATTTCTACAATATCCTGTTAGAATGACCCTGTCACTCCAAAGCCAGCAGTTGAGTGGAAAACTGGAGACCCAATGATATTTACCTACGCATGGGGCGCTCAACGCCAGTACTCAGCCCCCTCGCCCCCCAACAGGTCAGGTTTTCAGGATATCCCAGCTTCAGCACAGGTGGCTCAATCAGTCCCTGCTTCAGCACAGTTGGCCCAATCAAAGGCTAAGTCTTCAAACTGGGATATACTGAAAACCTGCTCAGTTAGGTGGAGGTTGAGGACTGGAGTTGAGCCCCCTGCCCTAAATCCCACTTTAATGATATTAGTGCACGCTAAACCACCGAAGTGAAAAATATCATTATAGCATTATTGCAAAATATAGACACTAGTCAAAGATATTTGTTTGGACTTATAAAAGCCCCCTGGTGGTAAAACTGGTCCCATACTGGTACAAAAACAGCGCCAGGTTTATGAAAAAAGAAAGAAAATCCTATTCCTTGTCAGACTTTGTTATATAGCCTTTATGTTCCCTTATATTTTTATGACTGGTGCCTACCTTAAAATGACTCCCCTGCTCATGCAGTTTTCACGTACAAAAAAAATAAGACGTCCTTATTTCTTTATCTTTTCAAGGGACACTCGAAAATAATATTTTCCAATATAAATTTCCAGATAATTGAATACATCCTGTAAGATGAGGCTTGCTGCAGTTTCTAATATACATGTACACTGTAGTAAATATTATGGGGCAGATTCACCAAGCTCCAGTACGGGTTGGAGCACCCCATTCGGCATTAACTCTCATTGACATGAATGGGAGTTCGAAGCTGGATTGAATTCACTAACCTGTACCGATGCTTGTTGAATCTTTCCCTCAGTGTAGTTTTGCTGTGTACCTAACTCATGCATCTTTAACAACCCACTTTAGGGTTATTTTAACATATGTTACAGGCTAGCAGCAGAAGTACCTTTGATCTGCACAAAAGGTCAAAAAGCTGCTTCTATTAAAATTATCTCTTGGAGACCAGAGTGCTGCTTTTCCAAACCAGAAGTAGCTCCGTGAATACATATGAAGTGTACCTGAAAAAGTGATTTAACATTCATTTTGGATTAAAGTGGTTATGCAGTATTTTTGTTATATGTATGTACAGTATAAATTAAACTCATTATTTGATCATATTTAAAAAGGATAAGACTCAGAAAATTGACTTACTTATCTAACTTTAAAAATTGTTGAGTACCGAAGTTTGGATTACAAATTCCAAATATGATTACTGCTGAGACAGAAAATCATATTAATAAATAGGGAAAAAAATGTAGTGATGAGTCATGGGAATCCGAATTGCAGTCAGAAAAGTTGCAGATAATTGGAAGGCTCTAGCCTGTGTTGTGTGTGGGAGTAGCAACTCCAGTCCACGCTTTCAGTCTGCTTCACTGCAGAAATTGATTAACTAATCTCAACTGAGCTTTGCCTATAACTATTATCCATTTCCAAGTCTCATTTGGTACAGTAGCTGCAAAATCAGACTCAACCATCCACTCCTCCTCCTCCTTGTCATACTCAATTCTCCTTAGTGTAGGGCTCTAACCCTCCCTACGCCTTCTACATCAGGGTAGTAAAGGCAAAGTTCTCAATTTAATATATCGTTACCAATTTGTTACCATTGTTATTGATTCGCTCCCTACGTACAGATGACAAGTTACTTTAATGAACTGGTTTAAGAAAAATCTCATGTAGAATTCACCATATCTTTGTCCTCGTATAGAGTATTTTAAATCAAACAGTTACATTGGGAAAACTGTATTTCTATTTTATTAGGTCTAAATAATAAAAAGAAATATAAAATTTGTCATGGAAACGACAGCTATGAATCAATATACAGTAGGCAGGTGCTCTATAGAATTTTTTTTTTTTAAATGGTCAATACATTCCATGACCTACTCAAAATGACTAAATGCTTAGCTGGTTAGATGTAAAGGACCTTGGGATTTTTGTGTCTATAAATAAAATTTAATGCTAACCATTTGATCCCCAGATGATTTTTTTGTATAGTTCAGATGTACTGCAGGGTCTAAAAGAAATTGACGAATCTAATTCATCAAGTAACCATGTCTGAGGTTATTATGTTGTCAGAATGCTTTGACAAATATGAAATTAAGATCAATACACTACAAGGCAAATAACACAAATAAGGAAAGCAAAAAAATCTGGAAGTACAGTACATCTATTTTCCAGAACCGGTCCTCTGGAGGCTTTCAAGATGCTTAATTGTGTGCATAGTAATTCCCTGTTTTCTGGGTCTATAATAGCTTTATTTTGTACGGGATTGCTAGCAGCACCATATTATATTTGTTAATATTCTTCTAAAGCTATAATCTTGAAATATATTGTATAAAGAAGAAATGTGCCTATTGTTTTAAAATTTGTATTCAGATTCTGGTCCATGGGTCATCTACATACAAACTGTGCTACCTTGAGCTTCAGGAACCACCACCAATTTCTGAGATATTATTATTTATTATTATTATTATTTGCTGGTATGCAAAAAGAGAAGGGCCACCAGGGTCAACCAATAGAAAAAGGTGACCTAATAACTCAAATTACATTTTAGTTTTATATTAAATCACCAGAATAAAGCTGACATTGTGGCCATATTGGCTTTCCAGAATGGAATTAAAGCTATCACACACATTTAAGTTTGGGGTTTCCAGAGCTAAAAAAGGTGTGTTTTAATGCTAGGATACTCAATTCCGAGTTTGCTAATAAAATATACTGTATGAAAGCATCCTTTTATATTCATGATCAACAATGCCTCATTGGAACAGCAATACTACAAAGTATGAGCAAATGGGCTGTACGTGCAACGTTAAAGAATGACAGATGTATGGAAAATAATGTTAATTACATACATTTGGAACTTTGATATGACAATAAATATATTGAGCAGATAAGTGCCAGTTGTGTGTTTTCTCCACATCACAACACGCCCTGATTTCATCTTCCCATCTTATATACACATAATTTTTTTATTTTATTTTTAAAGATGACCTATATGGAATACATATTGCTGTGTAAAAAAAAGTCTACACTCCCAACTCAATCCTAACCTTTGTACTGGAGCAAGTTGGACCCATGAATTATTTACCTATCATTGAGAAAGAGGTAAGGATGAAAGTGTTTATGGAAGGATCCAATAGATCTGTGTTTATTTTCTGATTTGCTTGTATTTGTGTTTTTTCGTGAGCTTAAGTCAACAAAAATGAGTAGGTCCAATGTTGGTCTCATGCTTACATTGGTTGAAGCTAAACAACTTTAGCAAATTAAAAAATTATTTGAATGAAATGTGGAATAAAAGAATGATCACACTCCGGTTTCATACAAGTATACTCTATTACATGCAATCAGACAAGTGTAAGGGGCTGATTCAATATGTGCCAAAGCAATTGAAGTCAATAGGGAATTTTGGGCAAGAGCCGTCCAATATACCGCTTCCACAAATATCGAATCAGTCCCTAATTAGGTTTTTATTTATAGCAGGAACCCTTTACAAGTGGGGGCTGTTTGATTGTACTGTAGTTCAAAATTTATAGAAAAAAGGTTTTAATAAAAATAAAAAATAAACTGTTGATTGTTTTAAACTGTTTCATTGTTTTTGCTTTTAATGCTTGGTATAATCATTTGTTTCTGTTTCTGTTTCCGTTTTGCATGTGCATGTCTGGAGCTGGGCGAAGATAAAGTGCAGGAAATCCCCACCTCCCCCCCACCAATACAGGCAGTATTGGCAGGTAAGACACAGTGCTCCAATCCATAACTTGTTATAGTTATACTGTATACAGTATAGAGTTATACAGTTATACTGTAGTTAGACCGTAGTTACAGTCCAATATTGTGAAATACACAATGCCTTTAATGCACTAATCCTGGTGGAAATTTTTTTTCTTTTCAGAGCTGCAGCACTACAGGAAGGGGGGAGGGTGTACAAACGTATTGTACTGTGTGCATAATGTACATTGACAGTCAGTAATTTGCCCTAATCCCCTCCTATCTCAATGACTAAAGAACTACAGAATGCAATGCAGCCATTACGAAAAAGATAATGACAAGATTGTAAATTTTGAAGAAGAGGCAACCTACTGTATTTTTGTATTAATTTTTCCTTGATTATCCTGTACAAATACAATTGTTTTTTCTTTAAATTCATCAGAATCATTTGAACCCCCCACCCCCAAATAAAAATTACAGTATGCCTCCCACCTCATAAATTACAGTATACATTACAGTAGAATTAAAAAGCAAGTGATTGTAAGAATGGCAATATCGAGGGGAAAAAAAGGGATGTCTTCTTTTTTTTTTTCAGACTTGAAATTCACATTGAATGTGGAGTAATTCTCGCCAAATCCCCAAGAAGGGTTTACAGTATCACACTCATCCAGGTGTGCAGGATTATACCTGTAGTTCAAAGACATACAGGCATGCGCCTAAGTGTGATGACACGCATATGCGTTTCAACAGGTTCCAATGAGACATACACGCATGTGCATAAATGTGATGACACACATATGCGTTTCAACAAGGTTCCAATTAGACATACATGCATGCGCATAAAATGGAAACAGTATGAAAAGAAGAGCAAGCCTAGCAAAAGTTGAAAGTATTGAATAATAAATAATACATATACAATAAAAGATATACATTTTTATTTTGGGGGTTTCTTAGCAGAATTAATTACACATGCAAGTCTACTGTAATTATACTGCAAAATGCAACGTCAAACAGTAGTGATGATTACTTTACAATGTAAAAAAGTATTGAATATGAAAACATAGCATCATACTGTATAAGGTTTTGTATAAAGCTCACAATTATTCTCTCCTAATCAATAAAAATATTAAAATGTAAAAAAAAAAATATTAGAGTTCCATCGAACTTGCTCCTTATCTTTTGCCGCTATTATTTCCGGTATTGCGCATGCGTCAAGTCGCGTCATTGGGAATTAAAGCAGCATTTTAAGCAATATCTTACAGTACATGTGTGTCTGTTTTATGAGAAAAAACTTCTGAGGCTCTGGCTCTTGAGCCCCGCCCTCTCCCTAGCAGTCCACTAATTGTATCTACTGTAGTAACTGCTCTGTCAATCATATTGCAGGACTACATTTTCAATAATGCTGTGCAAGAATTGTGCAAGAATTGAATTAAATTAAATAACCCTGAGCAAAGCGATTGATTACAGGAGAATGGACTGATCTGCAGCTTACTGTACGGTAACTAATAACTTGTCTGTGTGCATATTGTATTGATGCACATATTGTTTTTTTTTTTTTTAAACAAATATTTTTTTTTAAAGACGGCAGCTTGAACTGCAGCTTTAAACTTAATACTGTACTGTATAGTGTAATACAGTATACTGTAGTACATTATATTTACCTTCATTATAAACTTTGCCAAATGGGTGGAGATGAGGCACTGACACTTCTGTACTCTGCATTTTAGTTGACTGGTGTCAGCTGGCCTACTACACCTGTAGTTGACAGCTGATGAAGCTGGAAATCTTTTTGGTACACGCAAGCTTGCTGGTACCTGTACTTGAAATCAGGCTCAGGCTGTAAATTTTGCAGGTATTCCGGCGGGGCCACGTTACAAGGATTGCCGTTCACCAGGTTTTCACTGACGGTCCGACCATTATTGTAAACTGGTGCTGGCGCTGTTGCCAATTGGGATTGACGTGTTTTATATGGATTATATGGATTAAACCCGACCTTTCTCCCTTTGAAGTTGCCATGGTCAAACATACTGTAAAAATCAGGGACCACAACCCAATACCCTCTTCTATCTCTGGCAGGAGGGGCAATGCGAAAAAAACACTGATCGTTAGTTAAGGTTTGCTTTATCGAATGCGTCCACCCACGATGGTGGGTGAAAATTTGTAAAAATCATAGTTCAAAATGAAATATTCATATATTTCTGCTACAGTCGCCATGTTATCTGTTGTAGCATTAATTGCAGAAAATATTAAAAAAGCATAACTACAGTCAGGTATACACATGGTATCCAGTCCAGTCAGCAATTGTGCAAGGATAGGAATGTAGAAAAAATGCCCACAGCATTGTGTTTTAGAAGTTTTTATTATGAAACGCCTAAATTTGATAACGTCTTCAGCGTCTTCAAGGATCAAGGTCGATTCACAATGGAGCACTGTGATACAGTAGACTTGGTTTTTATCTGGTTTTTAAACACCTGCAAATTGACACAGTAGCACAGTACTGTACACATTACAATTCATTAATTTATGCCCCCTGGCGGATACGCGAAGAATTGCACCCAAAAAACCCCCAAACCATTAAATTAAAACAGATCAACCGCGGTAAACACTGGGGTGCCTGGTGTGATTGGCGGCGTGAATGCCGCGTGGAATACAGCAGAGCACACAAAAACGGCTCCATGAAATGTTAGAATAACGGCCGATGCACCTGTACAGCTACTTCAGAAATATCATCACAGTTAAAAGTAAAAATGTATATTATTGCTTCATTTAATAAATATTTTCTATGCTATTACCAAAAAGTCTCGTGTTTTATTCCCCCACACGTGGGGGGGAGGGGGAGAAATGAGTAGTGTGCATCTGTTGTGAATGTTATATTATATTGGCTTGTGAATGTATCTTGCAGTCAGTGGAAGACAAAAACTACAATATAACCTTACTGTATATATTGTGGCCGAGGTGGAAGCTTTAACAATAGAAAGTCCCTTGCTGGGAACACTGCAAGAGATCTGTTTGTAATAATTTGTTGCCAAAGCTCTCCCACTACTGGAGAGAAGGCAGGGCACACAAATAGGTGTGCCAGAGCCTACCTGTAACGGATGGGGGGACACGCGCCTCTCGGCGGGTCCCCGTAAACTCAGTCCCCACGGCAGCTTTTTGCCCCGCTTCCCCGGTCCCTCAGTCTCTCACCTGTTCCTCTCCCTCACCGAGCCATTCCTCTGCGGCGCATGCCACACTCTCACGCACGCGACCGGGGCGCGTGCACGGCAGCCTTACAGAGGGCGCGCGCACCAGATCGTCTTACCAGCCCTCCCGCACTGCTGGCTCTGCCCCCCATCAGCTGAAGGCGATTACCTTGGATCATACCCCTGTCTCCTTCCCTGCTTACCTGGACCTATCCCTGCGATCACCCAGACAGGTCTCCGCTCCACCCCTTGCTATCATTGGTCCTCATTTATAACCCCAGTCTGCACTCTCCTTCGTTGCTCTGCATAGCTTCTCTGTGACTCCTGTGTGCAGTGTCTATGCCAAGCTCTGTTATCTGTTACAGCTCTTGTTCCTGTCCCTGCCCCTGTTTGGATACCTTTGGATTGATCTCAGCTTTGTTTGACTACGTGTACCTCACTACCCCCTGGACTCTGCTTTGGACCTCACTACGCTGCTTTCTCCTGCCCCTGATCCACAACTCTTGGATCTGGATCTCCGTACCTCTGGCACCCCGGACTCAGCAAGTATCACGTTAACCCTTTTTCCACTAGGCCCGGCAACGCACCTTGCCACACTCCGGGCACGCCCTCACTGCTGTGGGTGCATGTTATACCCTTACCCACCTCAGTACTGGGGACTGTCCAGGTCTGCGGGCATACAGGCGTTACACTACCATAGCAACCCAAGAAGACTAAGTACATTACAACGCATTAAAATGTCATTAGGAGCTGGAAAAGCATCTTCCCTCTGCTCAATATGGCTGTGTCGTGTTGCCATGACAATGGGCGCACCAGGACATTGCGGCATCCAGTTGCCATGGCAATGGGAGGCCAAGGCGTCATCTGACGGCGACACGCTACGTCGTGATGTCACATAAATGTGTCTCGTTGTCATGGACACGGCCATCACGTGACGTGGTTACATCACGTTGCGTTCCCGTTGGCATGGTAACGCGGCGCCATTTGACGCCGCACGGCCATATTGAGTAATGTTGCAGGGGGAAGATGCCGGAGCATGTGGGGTCTCTCCCACCCATCCGCCAGGGTTGCCGCCACCAGGAGGTTTACCAGGTGAACCCGTAGCCTGAAAATACGGGGCCAAAACCCATAGTCTCCAGGTGAAACCCAGAGAGGTGGCAACGATGCGCACCCAGACATTATCCACTCTGATTACACAACTACAGTAACACACGCATTCTCCACACACACATCATACACGCACATTATCTCTCTCAAATTTCCTTCAAATAAATATCAATAATCCCTGTAACATTCCACACAAAGCATGTGAGGTTACATCCGAAACATTTAAAAGTGAAAGTAAACTGAGAAAAACATGGCTGAAGCAATGTGTCATCTGGATTTTGTTTTTAAATAAACCTTCTATTAAATAAAAGCAAGACGCACGTTGTAAGGTACATCACCACAAAAATTTTTTTAAAAAAATCACTTTGAAAATTTTTTTTTAATCATAAATGTGGTGAATTTCAATTGATCTATTTTCCCTACCCATTTACAGTAATTTGCTATACTCAATTAAATGTGGAAGTTGATGTAATTTAATTGTCTCTCCTGCTACGGGGAAGGGAGGACAGGATTTGCACCACCACCACTCTTTGATTCCACGTTGTGACTTAAAGTGAATATCTGTCTTTGATCTCCTGCTACGTCATTCTCTCTATGGGGCCTATTCTAGTAGGTATGATAACTTTGCTGCCATCTCGAATGGTTTGTCATTTGTTATGATGGTATTCAGAAAGAATCTGAAACCATCTCAAACCATGAGGTAGGAAAATCCCAATACCGCTCGGCGTAGCAGCAAAGTGATGTCAGCTTTTTTCCTATGTTCTCCCCCTGCAATCTTCTCGCAATCTGAGCTGCACAGAGAGAGCCACGTCTCCCTGCACAGCTCTCACAGGCGACAACACTGTGTTTATTGAAATTTGAATACTAGTGTATTGGAGCAGGGGATCTCCAGAGCTGAACGCATTAATTTCAGGTCCTGAAACCCCCTCTTTCCCGAGGTACAGGCCCCGTATGGGGTACCGGTATCTCCTATACATTTAAATGTACGGCACCCCGTAACGGGACCTGTAACTCAGAAGAAGGGGATCTCTGGACAATTAGTGGCAAGCCACAAAGGCAGAGATGGGGTTATACATGAGTACCCGGTTTGTTGTGGGTACAGGTGGTGGATGAAGGGGGTAGTTGCCCCAGGGTGGGTGGTTATGCCTGCCCGTAAGGTTACAGGGGGGGTTAACCCCTTCACTACCATATCGGTGGGAACCGCTATTGTAATTAAGGGGTTAACCACTCCCGCTACACACCTGAGAGGCCTAACAACCCATCCTTGGGACAACTACTCCCTTCACCCAAACCCTCTACCCCCAACAAACATTAAAAAGCACAACAACCCTACTACCTACCTCCTCTACCCCCAACAACCCCCCCCCCCAATACATACAGTACAGTAATGGCCAAATTATTATCCAGATATGGATAATAGCTCATTACTGTACTGTAATGTAATGGTTGTTGGATGTAGAGGGGGTGCCCATTCATTCCCATTTGGTTTATCTTTGCTCCCATTGAGGGCATAGGTAAACACACTGGCAATGAATGGGTGTATTGGCTAGTATTGTGTTTTAATTTTTATTGTGAGTAGCGGGGTGGTTGAAGGTGGTATTTGGCCTTTGGTGGGTGTTTATGCCTAACGGGTGGGTAGCGGGAGGGGTTATCCCCTTCATTACCTAAGCAGTAGTAACCGCTAAGATATTGAAGGGGTTAACAGCGGCTGCAACCACCCCACCCTAGCCCCCCAGCAGGCCTAAACACCCACCATGGGCAAAATACCACCTTCACCCACCCCCGCTACCCACAATAAACCGGACACTGGTAGTTAACCCCTTCATTAAAGATGCCTGTAAATGTATTTTTATTGCCTAGAATTGAAGCTGGGGGTCACTGGAGCTGATATTAATGTGTACCAGCTCCGGAGACTCCAGGCTTCCATCTAGATTTTGTGGTGGCGATATGAGATCTTTGATAAACTCACTATTTCAGAGCCCCTATGAGATTCTTGAGGCCAAGGCTACTAGAATAGCGTGATGTTATCAAAATGGTGAGTTTGGCCAGGAACGGGAACGCTCTGGAAAAATGCACTCCCCGCATGAGTTTGGCAACTCATCGAGACTTTCTGAATAGCAACCTTCCCAAAATTGAGCGAGAACTGCTCAAAAACCTTGATGAGTTGGTTTTCAAACCTACTAGAATAGGCCCCTATGACTTTACTAATGAATACAACAGAATTGCTCACAACTCTCCTGCCTCAGCCACCCCCTCAAGCCCGCCCCACCCCCCCCCACACTCCCACCCCACCCCCCCCACCCACACACACACACACACAATATTAACAGCATTAAAACTTTTCAGCAAACTCTGCATACACATTTCTTTATTGTAAAGTGGGATGGAGAGCCATATGTACAAATTGATGGACTACTGCATTCATTGTTGTTGCTCCTCCTGCATTGATGCAAAGTGGTTTCAAAGTTTAGTTTAGTTATGTTCTGTTTTTTCGAAGGTATTTATTTGCCGATTTTATTATATGAAACAGTTGTGGAATTTCATATTATTACTCTTATGGTTATTATTATTATTATTATTGGTATTATTATTATTGTTGTTACATGATATAAGTCATGGGTTATTTTTGTCTCACATTCTCAGTACAGTAAATGTAGCCAACCAATGTCATGAAATACTTTGTCCACTGCTTTCTCAGTATTGACTTTCTAAATTGACCTGTTTCTGAGACAGTCTTGCTCCCCTGCTATGTCATTATCATTCTGAATTATCCAATAAATAGTCCCTCTCCCCAATTCTCATGCCTGTACTGTACTGTATGTCTCTTCAACACAGTGGGCCTTCCAAGTTTAATGGTATACTGACAAGCTGCAAAATTGACCTGTTGCATCTAAAGGTCAACTATATCATTTCATCCATGCTTTGTGGTTTCATTTGTAATTTTCTCCCACCTTCAGGTTTCCTACGGAATAATGCAATCTTCCCCCATTGTACTGTATGTATGTATGTCTTTATTTATATACTGTAGCACAATCGATGTACATAGCGCTTCACAACAGTAATTCATGTGACATAATAATATAACACATAATGGGAATAAGCGCTTGACATATAAAAGTAACATTAAGGAAAGGAGTCCCTGCCTGAAGAGCTTTCAATCTAAGTGGTAAAAAGGAAGGGCGAACACAGACAGTAATAGGGTGTTCTAGTAAGTGTGTCTGCAAGGGGCCAAGGATGTATGATGTGTATAATATCAGCTACGAAGCTTCCCACATGCTTCGTTGAAGAGGTGAGTTTTAAGATGGGCCTTAAAGATTGATAGAGAGGATGCTAGTTGGATAAATAATAAACGATGATGATAATAATAATAATAATAATAATAATGTGAAGGAGAAGAGGGCGGTCCACAGTATCAAAGGCTGAAGAGAGTTTGAGCAATATGAGCAGAGTGTAATGACCTTTTGTCATTGGCAGCATGGAGGTCATTAGTTCTTTTAGTGAGGGCTGTTTTGGTGGAGTGAGCATTGCAGTAGCCAGATTGTAGAGTATCTAAGAGAGAATGGAGGTGAGAAAATTGAGCAAGTGAGAGAATACAAGGTGTTCAAAAAGAGAAAAACACCATAAACAGCGCACAACGCTCATAGTGCATTAAATAAAATATTATTGGGTTACACAATATAAGGCATACAAGAGAAATTCCACCGCTCACCTAAATATTAAACGTCCTATGTTAAGTAAGGTAGGTGCTTAGAGGTAAGTCATATATGGCTACGAGATCTCAAAAGAGTATTGAGAAAAGACCCCACTTTGCTGCACTCTAATACTTTGCAATGTATTGCAAAGTATTAGAGTGCAGCAAAGTGGGGTCTTTTCTCAATACTCTTTTGAGATCTCGTAGCCTTACACAATATAAGGTAAGTATTCTGTGTACATCAGGGATGAATTAAAACAGCATTTCAAGGGATATTGTTACCCAAGCGCCAACCAGCAGGACCAGGTCTCTCCAGCAAGATGTCGTCTGTATTCCACAGATATTCACTGCCAAATCCAGAGTCGTCACACTGATACCCTTTGTCAGTGTATATGGTAGGTCCGTGGCTTGGTTGCCAGTCCTGTTCCACACGTGAAGTGCGATACAGGTGAGGGTGTCCCAATGTTGCAGTTATACTGCTAGTTGATGGTGAGGAATCCGTTAGTGGGAGTAGACTGAGTGCGGTGGTTCACTGCATATCTGCATCCGACCGCCTCTCCATCTAACCGTCAATTACGTCACCCGGCTGCGACACCATGTACCGCACGCCCCGATCCTCTCACCGGTCAAAAATCACACCAGCAGCAGATAGTGGATGTCAAGATCATCGGATCACTATGGTCTCAAATCGCAGAGTGGTATTGAGTGAGATGTCGAAGTGGATTTAAATCAATACAGATACACATATTAATGTGATCACTAATCTGTAAATGATAAATATAGAGTCATAAGTTCACTTTACCCCTATAAGAGGATTTTTAACAAATTACACTGTAAATAAATTCATTGAGTCACAACCTTATTTTTTGATGTAATAAAATTTTATTGTTTTTTGTTTTAAACAGTTTACTGATCCACAGGCCATAATAGGCTTTATCAGCACACTTACTGTACCTTGTTTAGAACAATTTTGTTCTAAATTTGAAAATAACAATATTTGAGTGCAATTAGGAGGAATCTTCTGTATCTTCTCAGATATACTTACTGAATCGCTGTAGGCTTTTTTGTCAATAAACTGGCGATAAGGGGCTTATCGCTGCTTATAGCATGAGGCCCCGTATTAACACGTATTTACCAAATAGCTATGGGTTGCCCAAGTCTAGCTTGCAAAATGGTCTTGTGAGGGATTAATAAGGTGAAGTGCAAAACTCTCTTCAGGTCAACCCTGCAACGTAAGGGAGCCAATGTACTAAGCATCATCACAAGTAGCTTTCTTGCTGCAAAATTGGTGCATGGAAATCTCATTTTAAATTGCCCCATCAGCGTCCCAAATGTTTTATTATTATTTTTTGCGCCTCACTCTGCATTTGGCATACAGATGTTAACGGTATGTACAAAAAAATTATTACTTTTTCAGTTTGCCAAAAAGGTAGAAAGTGAGTAAAAACCGTCCCCCAAGTTCAACATCACGTAAATTCAAAAAGTCTGTTAATCACAATAAGTTGCTGTATTCTGTACTTAAATCAACCAATTTTATTTGACTCAGCATGGATGTTTTATTATATAGATTAACAAACTATTATTTTCACAGTATGTTTATTATAAATAATATTACACTGATAATTAATATATACCAACACTTATTATAAACACAAAATACATGTAATTACAGTTTAATTTAAATTGCATCAATGAGGTATTCATCCTGACACAATGTGTCAGATTTCATTTCAAACAACAAATTATGAGTCATATGTAAGAAGCACATGAATGCTCATTGCACGAAGGTTTGTACTACTTTTAGCACTGAAATTCTGACGCATACAAAAGTTAAAAAATGATCTTAGTACATAGGCCCCCTGATTTCTAAAGCAGTAACTCATTATTCTAATCTTTTGGTAATTACATGCATTCCCCTACGCTGGGGTTTTAAGACATCTACCATATTTTCCTGTCATTTGTTAATTACATTGCATTCACATGTGCTGTGATTGCTAAAGGCAACAATTTTCCTGTCTGCAAGTGCATTATTTATTTGTAAAAGACTGGCTTTGCCTGGGAGATGTCGGGAGTGTTTGTACAACCAATTTTTAAAAAGTTGTTACAAGTTTCATTTATACACTTTTATTCATATTGCTGAAAAATCACGATGTCATTTAATGGTCAGGTTGGATGTAACACTAGGTTGAAGTATGACTTAAATAATCTAACCTGCTTCTTGCTGCTAATAACAGAGCTTTGTGAGTATGGTCTCTTATGCTAGTGGCTAATTTGCATGTCATTTGTATATCTCTTCCCTGAGGTCTGTTCTATATAGATTTAAATGTTATGTTATCATTATGTTACTTTTAGTGAATACAGCTTTATCATTAACCTTACATTTTATGGACTTATGGAATTTAGTGAGTCTTGGCCTAAATATTTTTCTGATTTATTAGTCTGGGGAGTCTCTAGCCTCAAGTAGGTGCATGGCGCCTACTTCAGAAGGCTTACCCTGTCCGCTCCAAATCCAGGAACTCTACGGTATCCTTTTCAGGAAAGGTACCTGGCTATACCTGCTAACTGCGAGCACGGCAAAAGCTGGAACTTGGCCGCAATCTAAGAACTTAGTTAAGCTATGCTTCTCCGGCAACTCCGTGCCGAATGCTTTGCTATTCGGAGCAAAGCACTTTTGAAAAGCCCGCCAGCGCTTCACCGGACCAAGCTCACGTTCGTCTGGTTCTCTGATCGGCCAGTGCCCTTGCATAGACCTCGCTGTTCTATGTTCAACATGGAGAAAGGGCTGGTGACCAATCAGAGAATGGATCATAGCTGTAAAAGCCAATCAGAGCTGGGGGGTCGTCTGGCTGTACGCATCAGAGGAGGGGGTTTGTCGAGGAGACTCAGGATGCCGGCAAGTGGGAAATTCGAACTAGCCAATGGGAATCATGCCTACCAGCAACGGATTCCCCTGGCCAGCCCTATACCACCCGCAGGGTAGGCTTCACCGAGTCTGGGCAAACAAAGAGTCTCCCCCGCAGGGAGCCTTTGTCTCCATGCCCGGTTCTCTGCCCTTCCCCTCTCACCAGACGTTCTGACACCTCTCGACTTCCCTTTGCTTTGATCCCTCATCTCAATGCAGACATCCTTGCTACTTATCAGAATACCAGGAGTGTCTGTATAGAGATGAATACACATTTTAAAACACAACTTTTTTCCTCTAACCTGGGCTCTGGGATACGACTATTAAACTAAGCATGGCAGTGGGGAAATACATTATTTTAAAGGGAAAATATTACAGGGACAACATGCGTATGCTTACCAGCAAACCAGACGCGGTCTGCAGTTACAATGGGGGGACAACCGTATCTTTGCCCCTGACCTTGTACACATGTTTTGAACACATTTCCACCCAAATATCCCCCTTTAAACTCCCACTCCCGAAATCCCAGGTTTATTGTACAACAGGAAAAGGTATAACACACAAAGTGTCCCCGGCTTATGGTGCTTCTAAGCTACCGGTGACCCACGGTTTCCAGGGGTAACCAGTCGGGCTTCTCCTTTATTATGAAGACTGGCTACCCCTAAAGTTACAGAAATGATCTACAAAAGCTTTTTTCTGGCTAGCTACGTGGGATTGTACCTTTTTTTTTTTTAAAAACTCACTTGTTCATGTTGTCAAAAGTTACATTTGCTTGAATTTGTATATGTAAACAATACTGTTTACATTTTTGAAACATAAAGTTTTAAAGACACGTGCATTTTACATATTAAAATTTATGAGCATGGATCCAAGTATCCAAGAAGGATGCGTCCAGGTCCGTCGACAGGGAGGGGAGAGCTGGAACAACTGTCCCGGCTGCGGGTAGAGTTGGACTTTGGACCCTGCCAGGCCTTTGTTAGTTGCCGGATCCCAGCTTTCCCCAGCTACGACATACCCTTCCCTACAAGAACCACCCCTCCCATCCCCCCTGCGCTGCAGAACTTCTGCATCCGCACCGGAGGCATCCTCCAAAGGTAAAAGTGTGTGTGTGTTATTGAATGTTAGGATGGGATTATTGAGTGTGAGAAGGAGAGAGGGTTATTGAGTGTCAGGAGGGGAAGGGGGTTATTGAGTATCAGGATAAGGGGTTATTGAAGTGTTATAGAGTGTGAGGCAGAGGATGGGGGTTACTGAGTGTGAGGAGTGGAGGGCATTATTGAGTTTAAGGAGTGGAGAGGATTATTGAGTGTGAGGAGAGAAATGGGTGGTTATTTAGTGTGAGGAGGGGAGGGGGTGTTATTGAGGTTAAGTAAGAGAGGGGGTTATTGAGTGTGATGAGGAGATGGGGGTTATTGAGTGTGGGATGGCGCTTATTTAGTGTAAGGAGGGGAGGGGGTTATTGAGTGTAAGGAGGGGAGGGGGTTATTGAGTGTGAGGATTGCAGGGGGTTATTCAGTCAGGAGGGGAGGAGGGCTATTGAGTGTCAGGAAGGGAGGAGGGTTATTGAGTGTCAGGAGAGAATGGTGGTTATTGAGTGTGTGGAGGGGGTTATTGAGTTTGAGGAGAGAATGGGGGGTTATTGACTGTGAGGAGGAGGGGCGTTATTGAGTGTGAGGAGGGGAGGGGGATTATTGAGTGTGGGAGGGGTTTATTGAGTGTGAGGATGGGAGAGGAATTATTGAAGGTGAGGGGTTACTGAGTGTAAGGAGGGGATTATTGAGTGTAAGGAGGGCTGGTAGTTATTGAGTGTGTGGAGGGGGGTTATTGAGTTTGAGATGGGGAGTGGGGGTTATTGACTGTGAGGAAGAGAGGGGGTTATTGAGTGTGGGGAGAGGGGGTATTGAGTGTGAGGACGGTATGGACTATTATTGAGTGTGAGGATGGAAGGGGGGTTATTGAGTGGGAGGAGTGGGGGTTGAGTGTGAGGAGGGGAGGGAATTATTGAGTGTGAGGAGCAGAGTGGGTTTTATTGAGGTTCATGAAGGGAGGGGGTTATTGAGTTTGAGGAGCTGAGGGGATTATTAGTGTGAGGAGGGGAAAATGTTGTGTGAGGAGTGGGGGTTATTGAGTGTCAGGAGGAGATGAACAATTATTTAGTGTGAGTGGAGTGGGGTTATTGAGTGTGAGGAGAGGAGGGGTTTATTGAGTGCATGAGGAGAGTAGGATTGTATTGAGTGCGTGAAGAGGGGATGGGGTTATTGAATGTAAGAAGGGTGAGGGGAGTTATTCAGTGTGAGGAGGGGGTGGAGGTTATTGAGTGTGAGCAGAGGAGGGGGGCTATTGAGTTTGAAGAGGGGCGCTTACGTTTGAGGAGAGGGGTGTTGTTAAGGTTGAGGATGAGAGGGTGGTAATAGAGTGTGAGGGGGGCTATTGAGTGTGAGGAGGGGAGGGGTTATTGGGTGTGAGATGGAGAGGGGGATTATTGAGTGTGGGGAAGGAGAGTTGATGACTGTGAGGAGAGGATGGGGTTATTGAGTATGAGAAGTGGAGGGATTATTGAGTATGAAGAGGGGGTTATTGAATGTGAGGAGGGGAATAGGTTTTTGAATGTCAGGAGGAGAAGGGAGTTATTGAGTGTGAGGAAAGTAGTTATTGAGTGTGAGGAGTGGGGTTGAGTGTGAGGAGGGAGCATGGATATTGAGTGTGGGGAGGGGTTATTTAGTGAGGATGATATGGGCAGTTATTGAGTGTGACGAGGGGAGAAGGGTTACATAGGGTGAGGTGGGGTCATTGAGTGTATGAGGAGGTGAGGGGTTTATTGAGTGTAATGAGGGGAGGGGTTTTTATATTGTCAGGAGGGAAGAGGGGTTATTGAGTGTGATGAGGGGAGGGGGGTTATTGAGTGTGGGGATGTGGTATTATTAAGGAGAGGATGGGGATTGAGTGTGAGTAGGGGAGGGAGGGTTATGGAGTGTGAGGAGAGGTTTATTGAGTTTAAGGTGGGGGAGGGAAGGAAGGATTAGTAAGTGTGAGGAGAGAAGGGTTGGTTTTTGTTTGTGTGGAGGGGAGGAAGTTAGTGAGTGTGAGGAGGGGAGGGGTGGCTAGTGAGTGTGATGAGGGAGGTGGTTTTGAGTATTTGGAAGGGGGTATTTAGTATGGGGAGGGGAAGTGGGATAGATGAGGAGGGGATGGGAGAGTGTGAGAGAGGGTGTAAGAGAGTGAGGGGGGAAGAGTGAGGAAGAGAGGGGGAAGAGTGAGAGAGTGGGGAGTGATTGAGTGAGGCAAGGGGAGAGGTAGGGGAAGATGGAGGGAAGAGATAAGGGGAGAGTGTTTGGTGGTGTGAGAGAGGGAGGTGCAACGGAGAGAGTTTGTGAAATAGGTAAGGGTGAGTAAGACAGGGAGGGGGAGTGAGAGTGAGGGAGAAAAATATATGGGGGAGGGAGAGGATGAGAGGGGGAGTTTGGGAAGGGAGAGATAAATAGGGGGTGAGAGGGTGAGGATGTGTGTGAAAAAGGAGAGTATAAGAAAAAGATGAGGGAGAGGTCTTTCAAGGCTGCCTGCAATGGGGTGGTGGAAGGGGGGTGCAAACACTATTCCTGGGCCCAGGAAAGCTGTTGGTGACTCTTGATGCCTCGGGTACTGTTCTGATACAATACTGAGCAAGGCCAAATGTGATTTTATCTCAGGTCACATGGTAGGTTCAGATCAATGAAAGAACAAGTAAACTACTATCTACAAGTAAACTACAGAACTAACACGTCTTTACATTTTCTCAATGTAAGTCCCTGTTCTACTTTGACCCCAAGTGAGACATTAGATCTGGAGAAAATCAGCTGTTTTAGAATGGAGCACATTATCATGGTAAATGGCACTACAGTAATGGATAAACACACAATCCCAGCAAGCTCAGAACCCAAAAACCCACCACTACAGTAATGGATTTAAACAAAAAAAATACTCAAAATGAATATGCTTTCTATGTGGTTCTAGCAAATACTCACAGAAAAACTCTCCCAAATTTTCCAATAATCCACAGTGATACAAAAAACTGGTACTAATATGCCTCCAAACATTGTTTTTTGGTCTTCTCATGCCTTTCTGTTTTACATGTTTTTTCTCTAATATGTTTTAGAATTAATTTGACTTGAAGGACGGACTAGTCTAGTCTTTTTTCGCATTACTCTGTCCTTAAATCCATATTTTCCGACTGTTTTTATATACAAGTATATTGACTTTTAAAAATCTGTACAGCATATTGAGCCCATATGAACATTGTAGAAGATAGCTTACATGTAGTTTTTAAAACCTCAAAAACTTAACACGATACGTCATTGTAATTTAACAAAGAAGGAATTTTTAGCTTTTAAGCTGGGTGAGTTGAATTGAAATTATAATATAATATTAAAGAGAGCCTATGCAGGAAGCAGCATTGTAATTTTAGATAAGGAAAGCTATTGTCTGAAAGCTATGCGATTGCACCTCACATAAAAATTAAAACTTAATCCTATACAATCTTGTCAGTAGGAATTCATGACTGTCATAGCTAATGGATTTTCCATAGGAATTCAGTCCAAGGGAGCGTTTGACAATCAAAATAAAACATGTTTATTTACACCAGTTTTTCATTAGCTTCTTAAAATAAAGATGTAAGAAATCCTCCAGGATGTTTAATTATTGCAGGAATTGACTCGCTGACTGATTGTCAGAATGCACTGGATTTTGCTTAGACGATGAAGTAAATTAATTACCAATCTATTTGAAGTATATTAAAGTATTTTGAGTAAACATTTCAAATGGAAAAGTGGCTATATTTGAGTAACATGATAACTTTTATATTATTCAAAAATACAAATAAGGTATTAATACAGAGGAATACTGTCCTATTTATATGAGATTATTTAATCATTTTAATTCCAAATCAATTAAAACTATTCTAGTTGCAAATATTTATGTGTCAGTCTTCTCTCGAACTTCAATGTACCGCGATGGGGACAATGTTTCCATCAAACTCTGCAGAGTTGTTGAATCTACCGTACATTGCTAATAATGCAAACTAGAATTTTACAATTATATATACATCGAGATCTCCCTCTTAAAAAAAAAAATATATATATATATATATATATATATATATATAAAACCTCCCTTTTGGGATGACTACGTATATGTAAGGAGTTAATGGACACTAGAAGGGTTAACTGTAAAGGTAGCTATAGTGTAACAGCCTTCACATGGTGTGGAGTTGCTGGGCAGAAACCTTAGCCATGCCCACCTTCTGGAAGGTATTTGTCCATCCCCCTAGTCTAGGCTATTAAATATAATTATAGCCATTTCCCCTGTAGGCTTGGTGACCCATGGTCACCAGTGGGTATATCTAGAACTGTAGAAGCTTCTAGGTTCAGGTTCCTGGAAGATGAAGAAAGAGCAATATCACTGTATATAGAAAATGTCTTGTTTAGATGTGGAACTATATGTGTATGGATAGTATGTGAGGAAGGCAGCACTCCACCCCAAATAATGTGAAACAATAAGAAAGTCAATGTTGTGGTGCACGGGAACAGAGAGGGACCCATAACCCCCTCAAAGCAATACATGTGTATGGATGAATGGTCACCTTTTATTGTTTTCCAGTGAGGGAATGTGTCCCTTCTTGAAAATAGGGCCACATTATGTATGGTGAGGCATGTCCTACTCAATACAGAGGATGTGCATGACAATTAGCAAGAAGCCCTTTGAATAGGGCTTCAGAGTGTTGTAGCCTTCTTTCCCCCTTACTAAAGCGACTATCGGTGCTGCCGTTACCTGTTGGCTCACAAAAGGCCGGAGCCTCCGTCACTAGGAGCCTGGGATGATCAGATGTCCACCTCTGTGTAGCGCCTCCACCTGAATGGGATCCTGACGCAGCAAGGTTATGCCGCAATTTTTATAAAGGTATAGGAAAATTGATGAATGAAAGTTCCCCTCTTTTAATTGTGCCAACATTAGATGAGTGAGGGGGTTTTCATTCAGGCAGCAGGGACAGCGGAAACACTTAATTAAAAGTATCATACTTTAGAAATGTATAGAGGAGTATAATGCGTGGTGCTAAGAACTGTGTACAGCTATGACAATAATGGTATAAAGATGATGAATCCTATGTCAAACATGGAAGTAGAACTAGAAGAAGATAGTACATCTAAGGATACTTCATCATATGCCTTTAACTTTATTGATAATGAACTAAGAACTAAGAAAGTAGAACAAGTGTTTGAGAACAGATTAGAAACGGATTGTGTTGACTTTACAGATTTAAAATCTTTATTCACTAGACTAGAGAAATGCTTGTCAAGTGATATTCGAAATTGGTGGGATATTATTGCATTGCAAAACTATGTAAGAACTCAGAGAATTCCTTGTTGCTTACGAATGAAAAAATCTCCCTCCTTCGGATTTCCCGATGGAGATTTTGAAAAGGAATGGTCTGACATACTAAATGAATGTTCATTTAAATTAATTGATCTTATCATTAAAACAAAAGCAAAAGATAAAGTAATCTCACAGGAAGAAGTGAAAACTATGCAAACCAAGCTGCACCAACATAAAGATAAGGAAGGATTTCATACATTGGATAAGATTTTAGCAACTAATATTTCCAAAATGGAAGAGGATATAATGGCAAAAAAAGAAACAAAATATGAGAGGGATAACGCAGATTACATTAAAAAAACAAATCTACGTTTGGCAGAGGCCTATACCATTTAGAAAATCCAGGTCCTCTACTCCCTCAAAAGGAAATACTAATCAGTCTATAAATCAGTCTGGAAATAAGCAAAGATCTATTCTGAAAAAGAACATTTATTTTACACATTCAACTAGCGGTGATTCCGATGCCTCCGATAATGGTCTCTTTTCTCAAAGGAACTTTTCACAGGATCTACGTACTCCAGTCTGCTTCGGGAGGAACAAGAGAGGATAGTGGACGCCATACAGACGTTCGTAGAGACAGTGATTCCGGATCTCACCAAGGTACCTCAAAAAACTACCGCCCCCCCAAAAAGACGAGACGGGGGACAAAGGGTAGGCACCGCTCCACACCCGCAAAAAAGAAAGATGAATCACTGACCCATACTTCAGGGGTCATCAATCTCTCAAAAGTGACACTCACAACGGCAGAAATGTCAGTTCTTGATAAGGGACTGAAATATGCTCCTAATGCCAATTTCAATCTGTTTGATACGGTTGTTGACATGCATCATTATGTATGGAAACTAACCTTAAAGAAATTCTTTAATGAGAGCACAGATTGCTCTACTGTTTCATCCACTAATGAAAGTTCCATTAGTCTTCCTCTATTGAACAGGCTGATCTTCTGTCTCCTGAACTTGGTTTACTCTCCTTCAAAGACCTTTGCAGTCTGCAGGATCTTAACGAACTTTTAGATGAACAAAAAGATACTCAGATAGACCCCGCAACATTTTTAGGAAGAACACCGTCAGGTTTAAAGAACAAGTCCTGTTTTTATCCTGCACACTGCAAAGGTAATAGTTTAATTATATTTGAAAAACTTATAGAGAGAGATCTCACATTTTTCTCCAGAGGCTACACCTTTAATGTCTCCCCTCTTAACCAGCCTATCAGCAATCTTAGTACAGATGAAAAATCGACTTTATTTTCATTAAGGAGCAACAAAAACATTGTTATAGAGGGGGCTGATAAGGGGGGGGCATTGTTGTCTTAGCCCCCAATACAATCTGGAGGCACTTAGGAGGATTCCACCTCATATGCAGTTCTGAGAGGCAATCCTACTGTCCCCTTTCTCAAGGCCCTTAGATCACTTTTGGAATTCGGACAAATTCTTGGTGTTCTGGACCAAAAGAAGATCAATTTTCTATACAAAGAACGTCCCATTATCCCCATCTTCCACCATCTCCCGAAGATCCACAAGACGTTGGTCTCCCCTCCTGGGAGACAGATTGTCTCAAGTATTGGATCTTCGGGAGATGGTGTTTCAAGATATGTTGATACATATTTGCAGAATATGGTACAGTCTTTACCATCGTATATAAGGGACAGTGGATATCTCCTCCAAACATTGGAATCTATCATATGGGAAAACAATTTCCTATGGGTAACACTAGATGTTACATCTTTATATACCGTGATATGACATGAACAGGGGGTGGCGGCTGTCAAATCTATCTTAGATAAATCTAAACTTTCACAAGCACAGAGCACGTTTAATATAGATTGTATTAATTATTTACTTACTCACAATTATTTTTTGTTTGATGGCACATTTTATCTCCAGACACGTGGAACGGCTATGGGCACAAGTTTTGCCCCATCATATGCGAACTTGTTTCTTGGCTGGTGGGAGTCGTTCCATGTGTTTGGAAATGAAAATCCGTTTAGACATCACATATTATTCTATAAGCGGTATATAGATGATTTTATTTTATTTTTATTTGGAATGGGGGAGCACAAGCACTTTTATTGTTTATAGATCACTTAAATAATAATAATTTTAATTTACACTTCACGCACAATTATGATTTTCACCATATTCACTATCTGGATTTGCTTTTATTCATTGATCTAGACAAATCCATACAAAGTGATGTATATAGAAAGGTTAATTCCTGCAACACATACTTAAGAGCTGCCACCCCAGGTCCCTTATATGAGGAATTCCAAAGGGACAATTCATTCGTATCAGGCAAAATTGTTCAAATTATGAAAGGCAATCAAAAGATCTCATTGACAGATTCCAAGACAGAGGATACAACATAAAAAATCTTCATAGGGCCTTCGAGGAGGTAGCACTTATGGACAGATCATCTCTGTTTAAAAACAGTAATGTATGAAATACTGAAAAACCAACTAGACACCAGGTCAGTCAGTTACCCCCCCAGGTCAGTCAGTTACCCCCCCAGGTCAGTCATTTACCTCCCCCCGTCAGTCAGTTACCTCCCCCCCATCAGTCAGTTACCTCCCCCCGTCAGTCAGTTACCTCCCCCCCATCAGTCAGTTACCTCCCCCCCGTCAGTCAGTTACCTCCCCACGTCAGTCAGTTACCTCCCCCGTCAGTTAGTTACCCCCCCTGTCAGTCAGTTACCCCCCCATCTCTCTCCTCTCTCTGTCTCTCTCCCCTCTCTGTCTCTGTCTCTCTCCCCTCTCAGTCTCTGTCTCTCTCCCCTCTCAGTCTCTGTCTCTCTCCCCTCTCTGTCTCTCTCCCCTCTCTGTCTCTCTCCCCTCTCTGTCTCTCTCCCCTCTCTGTCTCTTTCCCCTCTCTGTCTCTCTCCCCTCTCTTTCTCTCTCCCCTCTCTTTCTCTCTCCCCTCTCTGTCTCTCTCCCCTCTCTGTCTCTCTCCCCTCTCTGTCTCTCTCCCCTCTCTGTCTCTCTCCCCTGTCTCCCTCCCCTCTGTGTCACCCTCCCCTCTGTGTCACCTCCCCTCTCTGTCAGCCTCCCCTCTCTGTCACCCTCCCCTCTCTGTCTCTCTCTCTCTCACTCTGTCTCTCTATCTCCCTCTCTATCTCTCTCTCACTCACTCTCTTTCTCTCTCTCTCTCACACTCTCTGTCTCTCTCACTCTCTGTCTCTCACCCACACTCTCTGTCTCTGACCCACACTCTCTGTCTCTCACCCACACTCTCTGTCTCTCACCCACACTCTCTGTCTCTCACCCACACTCTCTCTGTCTCTCACCCACACTCTCTCTGTCTCACACTCTGTTTCTGGATCTCTTATTTACCCTGTATATCGTAACTGCCCTATACTACACCAAAATAACCTATACTGCTTTCTTCCAGATCTGACTCAAGCTTCATACGGGAGACATCGGAACCCCCCCTAACCCAGAAGACAGGTAGGGAACACCTCCCCTCCAATGTATAACATTGCGGGAATGAGGGTACCTGGACATTGAGGGACTGCGGATCAGGTAAGATCCCAGGCGGTGGAGAGAAATGGTGCTCAAGCACCTGACCTCACATTAATAATGAAAGGACAAGAGGGCACTGGGAATTGCAATTAAGTGGTATAAACCTATGAAGAGGGCTCCAATTACCCTGAAGGCAGGGGGTAAATGCACAAAAACACCCCCCCTTACCTCATTGGGATGGCCCCAGGCAAACGTACTCACACTAGTACCTCCAGTCCCTCTCTCCTTGGGCGTGCTGCTGAATCCAGTGAGGAAAGATCCAATGTAGTGAAGCGTGCAGCGCACAGCCAAAAAGGCAAGAGTGGTCTGGCAAAAAATCTTTTATTAAATTAAGAGATCATAAAACAGAGGGTTGTGAAACCTTCGACGCGTTTCGTGCAACAACAATGCACTTTATCAAGAAGTTCTTCTTGATAAAGTGCATTGTTGTTGCACGAAACGCGTCGAAGGTTTCACAACCCTCTGTTTTATGATCTCTTAATTTAATAAAAGATTTTTTGCCAGACCACTCTTGCCTTTTTGGCTGTGCGCTGCACGCTTCACTACATAAGATCCCAGGCGGGATTGCTGCTTTAAATATTGTGAAGCGGGGCCATCCAGATACTGGTTAAGGGGTTCAGGAAACTAGTCATTCACATCTGGCTTTTTTTTCTAGATCCGACATTTACACACACACACACACACACGTAACAAGGACTAATTGTAGTATAATGTAATACAATAAATAAACTTATGTCAAAAACGAATGTTCTTACGAGGAATTTATTCAATTTATTTCATTTATGGTTTTTTTTAAATGCGTGCTGGGGGCGGGATTAGAGGTGGGGTTGGGGCGGGACTAGAGGCGGGGTTAGGGGCGGGACTAGGTGGCGAGTAGATTTTTTGGTTCGACGAGTAGATTTTTGGGTGATTTGTCAAGCACTGTATATATATATATATATATATATATATATATATATATATATAAACAAATGCAACTCAAACCATGTTGTACACCTCAGTAGACATGTTGATAACAGAGGCTAGCTTGTCTTTAGCCGGCTGCTGAGACTCATAGTGGGGTGTCCCTAGCTGATCGTAAGCCACTCTAGTGGGAGGGCGCCTCACTCTCTGACTCCTGCGAGTCTCTTTTGCAGTATCTCCCACTGGGGAAAGTCTATCATAGTCCTGGGGCCTTGACCCATCTGTGAGTGGCCATTCGGTCTCATTAAAGCCTCTATGGGGAACAAAACTTGGGCTTCTTGGGTTCAAGTGTCAGCATTTTGAAGCCACAGGTGACGGTACTTGAGGGGCAGGCCTATTACCCGATGCTCCTCCGGCAGGTGTCCACCAGTCTCCATTGGAACCAGCGGAGGTCATTTCCAAAGGATCTTGGCTGGACTTGGTTTCTGAAACGGCAGATTGAGGCGACTATTCTGACACACTAGCTGATATTAAAGTCTTTGATTCAGAGTCACTCTCTCCCATTTGTAGAATGGGTAACAAATGGTTTCTGTGCCAGACCTTTACCTGGCAATTGGTGTCTTTTATACGGTAGACCAGGAGGCCCGGCATCGGAGACTCAACTTCACACTCCATCTCGCCAACCCCTTCATGCCCGATTACCTTGTCTGGAAGATGCTGCAGCAGGAATCCTGACGGTGAGTCGTAATAGCGCTTTCAGAGTCAGAATTTGCCTGGAACATGTGCTTGGCTGAATCTGAGAATCTCACTCGATTCCCGGATCCAATTTCTGGGGTATCCCATAACTCTGGAACCCCGATACATAGCCACATTCTGTAAAGACTTTCTCCGACAAACCCACTCTGAAACTTACAGCCTAAAAATCTCCCGGTCCCAGCAAAGGCAAAATACACAGAAATCTTTAATGTCGCATAATTTGCACACAGTCACAGTAATGAATTTAGGACATCTGGGTCCTAGAGCTGACACTCTAGGAACCCAACACACGGATAAGGGGTAACCAAATGGGCTGAACCTTTATTAGTGAGCCTGGTTAATCCCTTCACCGTTAAACTTTCCAAGAATAATCTTTACACAATCCAAAAACTTCAAGAATACTTTGGCCCCTAGTGATACAGTATATGTCCGATCAAACTAGTAAGCCAGGAATAACTTGGCTATTGACCAAACCTTCTGGTAACTTTGGCTGTGGTAGATGTTTAGCATGTTAGATACTTCATCATGATAAGAAAACATTTACATCTCGAGTCACAAAATAAAACTTTATAATTAATTTATGTATTTCTTGTACTACCATGCATGTAGTGTACCTTCTGGATTGCCCTTCTGGCCTCCACTATCTTGATAGGACCAAGAGACCTTTGAGGAGGAGAATCTTTGAGCATGCCAGGAATATAAGTATAGGATATGATAAACACAGTGTGTCTCGTCATTATAAAATATATCACAACCAAGACCCTACATTAATGCAATATAAAGGCATACAATCTGTTCCTATAAACAGAAGGGGATAGAGTGAAAGCACTGTCCAAACAGGAGAGCTATTGGATTTATAAGCTTAGAACTCTGGTCCCATTAGGAATGAACGAGGACATTGATATACAGTCTTTGTACTACTCATGCTATTCCAATCCCCCTCCCATCTGTTTAGTGCTTTAAATGCACTGATCAGGTAATCCTGATACGATATAACCATCTATATCCACTATTTATTGTTTTTTGCATCATAGCCTTGTCTAGAATTGTTTTGTATTTTTAACCATGTATAGGTTCATGGGTATTTTGACATTTTTTTTTCTTCTTTTTTTTCATTCCTACTTTAATTTTTTGTTTTATTATTATTATTCTTAATTGTGCCTTTTTCGCTTCAGCTCTTAACTTTTGCTGGTATAAATGTTATTTTATATGTTTTGTATAATATATATTTTGTATAATGTTTTATTTTTATAGTGTGTATTATTAAAGAATGTATATATTTTTTGTTGATTGTTGATCAAATCACATATGATTCGTTGCCACACTCTACCCTCAACCAATTGTAAGGAACAGAGAGGTTTAAATATCAGTTTTTTCACTTCTGAACCATTTCCTGATGTAGTATCCTGCTACAAAATGCATAAGAATGGTACTATATATTTGTAGACTTGTTCTGGACCTTAGACTACTGCAGTCTATCAAATACAGACTTTTGGAATATTTTTTGCTGATCGGTTTATCTGGTGCCTCCAGTGACATCATCATTCACTGCCTCTAAATCATTCACTAAATACAGTATATGGCCAAATACAAATCTCTCCAAATATCAAACAGCACCAAGCTCAATCAATATCTAATAAATCAAAATACAAACACTCAATTTGACAATGTGTACATGATACAAATAATTTTTGCACCATATATACTATGTCAAACAATGCTCCAAATCAAAGACACTAATCCAAACAAGATACAAATACAATCATTAAAGAAAAACAAAGCATCAACACAATTAATTTACCATCAATTAATCCAATCACCAATCAATTACAATCCAATTCAATTACACACTTCAAATCCTACAATCAAACCACTGTGTAAATTAATCTATGACAAAGTTAACCATCAAACAAAATCTATATGCCAAAAATAAGCCAATAAAATAATCTATAGAAACCAGCCTTTAACTAAACATTTGCTAAAATTTAATGTACATTAGCAACACATTTTTACACAAAGCAGCAAATTACCATTCAAAAAAACACCCAAACAAGGCAAGCCAACACGTTTTTATTATACCTGTATGTATGTCCATCTATAGTTTACAGACATAAATACAGGTGCAATAAAAGAGCATTAAAAACAATTTAATCACATTAAAAATGAACATACAATACAACCACTGATTTGTCCTGTACGTATGTATACCCATAGTGACATACATACATTCAGGACAAATAAATGGACATAAAAAAAATGGACCAAAAAACCTGTAAAATAAAATTAAAATACATTTTCTTTTTTTACTTACCATTAGATGAACCAGTCACAGCAATCAAGGGGAACCGGAACCACTGGAGCAGCTAATCCAACAACAGGAACCAGGTAACCATAAAATAAAAAATCCATTACAATCCACAAGTGTCTTTATCTTCTTTTTTCTATTTGTAATCCATCGTGGGGTCTTCTCCGTCTTCTTCTGTCTTCTTCTGGGGTCTTCTTTCTTCTTCCGGGGTCATCTTATCTTCATCCACCACGCCCTGGTCTTCTTTCTTCATAGGAGGTCTTTCCTCCTCAGCGTCAAGGCTGAAAATGAGACGACATAGGCTATTAAAGGCCTATGACGTCACATTTTCGTCATATGGTTCTCACGGCCCTGATTAGGCCGTGAAAACCATGTGTTTTGGCCGACAAAAAAAAATGATGACGTCATTTAAAGGCAATGAAAGCACAGCCAATCAGAATTGGCTGTGCTTCAATTGCCTTTAAGATGACGTCATGAAAAGAAAGATGCCGGCCTCACATAGGCCTCACATGAGGAAATACATCTCAACTCTGATTGGCTCATGTACCATGTGACAAGTTTCAAGAACGTCACATCCGTTCTCCCCAAAGCCTCTGTCACATGGTCTACTTGAGCCAATCAGAGTTGGGATGGAGTTCCCACGCTCTGATTGGCTACCGTACCATGTGAGGCGGCCATCTTTCAGTTCATGACGTCATCTTAAAGGCAATTGAAGCACAGCCAATTCGGATTGGCTCTGCTTTCATTGCGCCTTTAAATTACGTCATCATTTTTTTTTGTCGGCCAAAACACATGGTTTTCACGGCCCAATCAGGGCCGTGAGAACCATATGACGAAAATGTGACGTCATAGGCCTTTAAAAGCCTATGTCGTCTCATTTTCAGGCTTGAAGCCGAGGAGGAAAGACCTCCTATGAAGAAAGAAGACCAGGGCGTGGCGTATGAAGATAAGAAGACAGAAGAAGACAGAAGAAGACAGAAGAAGACGAGAAGACCCCACGATGGATTACAAATAGAAAAAAGAAGATACAGACACTTGTGGATGGTAATGTTTATTTTATTTTATGGTTACCTGGTTCCTGTTCTTGGATTAGCTGCTCCAGTGGTTCTGGTTCCCCTTGATTGCTGTGACTGGTTCATCTAATGGTAAGTAAAAAAAGAAAATGTATTTTAATTTTATTTTACAGGTTTTTTGGACTTTTTTTCCTGACGTCCATTTTTTTTAATGTCCATTTATTTGTCCTGAATGTATGTATGTCACTATGGGTATACATACGTACAGGACAAATCAGTGGTTGTATTGTATGTTCATTTTTAATGTGATTAAATTGTTTTTAATGCTCTTTTATTGCACCTGTATTTATGTCTGTAAACTATAGATGGACATACATACAGGTATAATAAAAACGTGTTGGCTTGCCTTGTTTGGGTGTTTTTTTGAATGGTAATTTGCTGCTTTGTGTAAAAATGTGTTGCTAATGTACATTAAATTTTTGCAAATGTTTCGTTAAAGGCTGGTTTCTATAGATTATTTCATTGGCTTATTTTTGGCATATAGATTTTGTTTGAAGGTTACTTTGTCATAGATTAATTTACACAATGGTTTGATTGTAGGATTTGAAGTGTGTAATTGAATTGGATTGTAATTGATTGGTGATTGGATTAATTGATGGTAAATTAATTATGTTGATTCTTTGTTTTTCTTTAATGATTGTATCTGTATCTTGTTTGGATTAGTGTCTTTTATTTGGAGCATTGTTTGACATAGTATATATGATGCAAAGATTATTTGTATAATGTACACATTGTCAAATTGAGTGTTTGTATTTTGATTTATTAGATATTGATTGAGCTTGGTGATGTTTGATATTGGGAGAGATTTGTATTTGGCCATGTACAGTATTTATTTGTATATTGGTTAATCATGCATATACAGTATATATAATATATAAGTATATATATATATATATATATATATATATATATATATATATATATATATATATATATATGATGAAGCCACTGTACAAATAACTGGGTATCGGGTCAGGATGGCTTAACCCCTTAATGACTGTAGCAGTTAATAACCGCTAATGTCATTAAGGGGTTAGGGGACATTAGTTTGGCACTTTTTCTTATTTCGTATATTTTTCAGCGCCCCAGTGTATGGACGGGGAGGAAGATGTGGCTGGCCTTCATCGTGGGTGCCGGACAAGGGTGAGTACAACATGTATTTAATGTATTTATTGTATTAATGTATATTTAATGGGCAAATGCATTATTATCCATATGTGGATAATAGTAATTTTGCACATTAATGTAGTGTATGTGTTAGGGGATAGGGGGGATGTGTGTGGAATATTGCTATGTTTATTGGGGGCAATTGTCCCCAATTAACATGCTATTATGCCTTAACCCCTTCATTGCCTTAGTGGATAGCCGCCAAGGTAATGAAGCTGCTTTAATGTATTTTTATTAATATTGTGTGGTAGCAGGGGACCCCCTGCTCCCACACACTATTATTAAAATGTACATTAATGCAGCTTCATTACCATAGCGGATAGCCGCTATGGTAATGAATTATTATTTATTGTTATCTGTTTTTTAATACTAGTGTAGATATGCACAGGGTCTCCTGAGCTGAACACCATTGGTTTCAGGTCCGAGGACCCCCTACTTCAGGAGTTACAGACCCCGTTATGGGGTGCCGGTATCCCCTGCACTTTAAAGCTCCCGCGTCACGTGACCGGGACATTGAAATTCTGCAGGGGATACCGGCACCATATTACGGGGCCTATATCTCCTGACGTAGGGGGTCCTCGGACCTGAAACCAATGCGGTTCAGCTCAGAAGACCCCCTGCTCATGTATACTACTATTTAAAATCATATTTGGCCAGCACGACCGCCTGTAAGAACCGTGCATTGAGACGCAGCGTCTCCATGCAGGTCTTACAGGCTGCTTTGTTTATAATAGTTATCGTGCTAAATAACTTTTAGCACGATAACAGGGGGGAAAAAAGGTGATCGTGCGCTATGGCCCTTTTGGCCAAGGCCGGCCGTAAACGCGCCGAGCAGCCTTAGTGAATAGCGCTTATGGCTTCAGCCTTTTGCGGCCAAGCGATATAACCCATTTTAGCGCTAGTTAACGTAGCTTAGTGAATCGGCCCCACTGAGTGCAACGCTGATCGCGAGAACTGTGCTGTTGCATTCCTGCATCTCTTTGATCACCACAGACGTCGAGTCTTAGGATCAGAAGTCCTATTGCTTATCCACAGCTGCAGCTGCCAGTGTCCTCCTGATTGTTGCATGTCTGTGATAGAGACAGACGCCGCTCTTGGAGACCAGCTACGTGTAGTTCAGTGGTAACCTTAGTTTCAGTTTCCAAGTGGTACACGATAAACCTGAATTATCTGTTTTCTTGTACGTGAGATACTCACCTTTTATACAGCAATACAGTTGTTTACGTAATATACTAAGAGTCGTGTGCTTGTTTTTGTGTTTTATGATGGGTCATAAAGGTGGATAGAGAGGGTAGCTAGTTGAATATTGAGGGGAAGGGCATTCCAGAGGTTTGGGGCAGTGAGTGAGAAAGGTTTAAGGCTTACACCTAACTGCGACCAGAAAGATGTAAGTGCCATTTCCTCTGATGTTCTGTTTGGCTATGGTGATCTTGTTCATTGTTTTATTCCTAAATTAACTAGTGCTCTTTCTCCTTCTTGTGTTTTCGCAACTACTGTTGATCCATTATGCCATATTACCAGTTTGAAAAACAATTAGCAATAGTCAAAAAAACAATTATATGCTGCACACCATAAGTCATATACATAACAGTATTACCGGTGCTGCTGATTCAAGGGCTACCTGTAACAATCATCCAGTCTTGAATAAATGGAAGGATCCAGCGCTCCACAGATTTTCAAAAGTTCAAATTTTATTGCGCCATACACAACGACCGTTTCGACCTTAGTAGGTCTTCCTCAAGAGAAAAAGGCATAGTGACAAAGACAAAGACAAGAGTATATATACCCCCACAATCACATAACAAAGTGATAAACATCAAAACACCTGACCCAATAGCAATCAGATAGCGTTAAACACATGAAATTCAAATTGACAGTCATCTTTAGGCTCCTGATTGGCTGCAACATATCAGGAAATAAGAAAAGAAAGATGTTGCAGCCAATCAGGAGCCTAAAGATAAGACTGTCAATTTGAATTTCATGTGTTTAACGCTATGTGATTGCTATTGGGTCAGGTGTTTTGATGTTTATCACTTTATTATGTGATTGTGGGGGGTATATATACTCTTGTCTTTGTCTTTGGCATTATGTCTTTTTCACCTGAGAAAGACCTACTAAGGTTGAAACGGTTGTTGTGTATGGCGCAATAAAATTTGAACTTTTGAAAATCCGTGGAGCGCTGGATCCTTCCATTTATTATATATTACCAGTTTGAACAGGAATTCACACTTGTATTTAATTTGGTAGTCCCTGAGATATTCCTTAATCGGAGATTATTTTGTCTGGATCCGTTTTCTGTATCTTCTGATGCTTTAGTTAGGGTGTTCATTTCATGCTATTATTTCCTGGACTGTCACATTCTGGGCAGAGATGAGTTCATCCACCACCCCTCTAGAGAATCAGATCTTTCTCCCAGACCATTTATGGCCTGTTTTAATTGTCATAAAATGGTGAAAGATGTGCCTGCTCAGCTAGGTGTTTTAACTGGTACTGGAGAAGTGCTATCTGAGAACTAGTTACAACGGAAATTATTTACAAAAGGATCCCATAATTATGCACTCAAAAACCTCACAGAATAATATTAAAATATAACCTTTAATAGATATGTATGAAATAATATCAAGGAGAGAACTGATATATTAAAAACTAATTAAATTAAATAGTTGCTGTGACTGTGTAGTAAAACACATGAAACTGGTATATGTTACAAGTATGGTCACTGCTGTAAACTGTGCAGTAATAAGAAAGGGAATGTGAATATATGTGCATATATACAGTGAAAACCAGGTACAAGGAGAACTCTGAGGAACAATACTAACTAGTAGCATAATCCCATTATAAAGCTCACAGACCACTGCATGCTTTCGGTGTCTATAGCTCCTAATGGACACAGCATTAAAGAATATTATCCATAGTGACCGGGCTGAAATAGCACCATAAAAGGTGCCTGTGGAAATGCTGGGCTAAGCTATAATAGCTACAAGAGGCCCTATCATGTACTCTAGTTAACTGCATCAATAAACTCAATATACTTTGTCTCTGAGACCTGTGGCCCAGTCGCGATAGTGTCGTCACAAAGGCTGGCGTCACCAAAACCCGATGCGCGTTACGTTCAACAGAACTTCGGGAGTGGGCAGGACTCCTCCGGTCATGGAGATTTATGCATTCGGTTGCCATGATGTACCCTGTACCAATCCAGTTGCAGAGGTCTGATTGTTCGTGAATTTCTACGGTACCACCATTAGCATGGATGATGTGTGTTTCTTGTTAGTGCCCATATATAATTTTGAGTACATGTAAAGTAATTAAAAACAATGGCTAAAAAGAAAAAAAAAAGAATGAAGCTCCATTACCTAAGCTATTCCTATTGGGAAATATATTTCATAAGTATCACATTCCCACAATATAATGATGTGAGGATTAAGTTGTTGCAATTCTCCGTCTGATAATATTAGCCCTATGGGTCACATTATAAATCACCACAGTGATTGTAATATTGTGTATTAATGTGTATTAATATATTTAATGTTGAAAATCACATAACCACAGTGTAATAATGTGAGTATTAAGTTATTACAGACCTCAGTCTCATAATGTTAGCCTTATGGATCACATTATAAATCACTAAGGTGATTGTAATAAGGTATACTCATATTTTTAATATCTCCTAAATTCTAAGTTAAACAAATAGAGTTCTAATATGTCTTCATGTAACTGTATCCAAAATTATTTATTCTTTATAAAGCGTTTGGTTTACAGGCAGACCGTTGGACACAAATATATCAAAGCATGGTTGCTATTTGTGGTCATGGATTGGTAAGTGTATAGTGTTCTTTCTAGTTAGACATAACTATATTTTCTGATCCACTCATCTTGGAGATGTTTTATGAGGCACACTTTAGATTGCCTTATCCTACATTAGCTCTATAAATGAGGACCTGATGATATTTTCAAGACATCTATCAAGTAAACAGACAAGAATCTGATATGATCCTCATGTAAATGTATGATATGATGTTTATTCTATTAGCGAATGCCCTGGATTGTAGGTCCACATGCCTGCAATATTTGTACACTTATGTCATTATTGTTGTTTGATGATCATAGATTTAGGTGTATGTTTCGATCTCACTATTTCAATGTGGCTAAATTAGGTAGTCCACATAGTCGTATTGGCCGGATCTCTCTCTGCTACCACTATGCATAATGATAGTAATGGCTATACACAGTATCACCACGGGTACATGGTATCTATAAACCTAGTGATTGGTTCCTACTTCACTGTTCTCTCCCCCTTCATACTAAGCTCATACCAATTTCAGAGGAAGACAGAGTACACAAATCCTTCATTAAGGCCACTATGGGTCTTTGTACCCAGAGAGTATATCCATTTTGCCTCAGTTCTCCATAGGGCATTATCTAGATCACCTTTTCTGATACCTATGGATACTTGCTCAATGCCCTGAAACTGTAGGCACATGATATCTCCCTCATGGTTTGGTTCACATATCTAGATACAGAAGTATATTTTATTTATGATGGTTTCCATGTGCTTCAATACGAGTCTCCTTGCAAGTGCGTCATAGCGCCTGGCGCGCGTGCACAGGTAAAATCCGCAATCTGCGGTCTAGGGATAGCGATGGGATGTGCGGGGATGCGGTCATGATGGGGGGGCATGGCCATGGTGTGGGGGGCTAGCTGCACTTGCATTGGTTGCCCGCCAACCATGTGATGGCGTCGCCACACAGGAAGACAAAATTATTTTCTTCCCTTCCAGTGGTTGCACCATCATGCTTTGTGCGTGATCGCACACACACCTTCTGGGGCCGGCCCCATAGAGGCCTGCACTTGGTGTGCGGCGCGCACACCATCACGCGTGCTGCCACAGCCACCGGGGTCTCAGCCCTATAGGTACCAATGATTCAGATGTTCTTCTCTTGGTTGAAAATAAGGGAAACTAATCCCCAAAACCGATGCTGTAGAGATGCTTAGAAGGAATCACTTAATGAATTGTGAATGTTCATAAAATAACAATCCGGATAACCATATAATAGGTAGCATAAAGTCAATAAGGCTCCCAGAGTTGGAGATAAATACACTTGAGTAATAATATCCAGAGGGGATGCCAATAAATACCACAAGGTGGTGAACATAGACCCCCTCTCAGCATATAGTGTATAATCTCCTGGACCTACATTTTTAGCATTTGTATATGTAAATCCATTTACTCCCGATCATGGTGTCGGGAGGCTGTGTGCTCCCTGCTAAGAGTTGTGAACCAGAAATGGAATCCCATGGGGGAAAGGTGCACTGCTGATGAAAAAATTATAAGGCTGGATCGCTCCGGAAATTATTTAAAAAGAATATTTATTTGGCCAATGGTAACATAATAATAATAATAAGATTAACCGGCAAAAAAACTTTGACGCGCTTCTTGCAGAAAGCGTTTGTCAAATATATATTATTTTTCCATAATTTTCGGAGCGATCCAGCCTTATATTTTTTTCAGCAGCAGTGCACCTTTCCCCCATGGGATTCCATTTGTTTTCTTGGTTACCTGGAGCTTTTTCACCATAGAGTAGAGTACTACAGTCAGATCTTTTGCCCGCTTAAATGCTCTTTCTATACAGGGGTGGCTGATCCCCCTATTCGAGAATTTACACCTCATAATTTCAGATTGCTCCTCAAAGCTCGCCATAGTGGAACCGTTTTGTTTAGCTCTTAGAAATTGTCCCACTTGTATACCTTGTACCAGGGGTTTGGGGTGATAACTGTTCGCCCTAAGGAGGTTGTTGGTTGCTATTTTTTTAGTGTGTACTGTTATCTGCAGGGCTCCATACCTATCTTTCCTGATCACTAGATCAAAAAATGTAATTTGTTCCAGGCCGACTTCACTGGTAGCCTCAGATTGTGTTCATTTTTGTTTAAAATGTTAACCAAGTCCTGGAAAGTCTCTTTTGTACCCTTCCACAAAACCAGCACGTCATCCATATGTAGCCGGGACCCCCTTTTTCCACTCGTTTGTTGTATGGTTGGGAATGTTGCAGAAGGGAACACTCCAATAATGGAGATTCCGCGCAAGGGAGCCGCCATGTTGTGGTTGGCGCCAGCACCAACTTAGCCTAGCAGAGGTTGCGCACGCGCAGAGCGAGGGTAAGAAAGCCCGCGAAGGAGGTAGTGCATGACGAGTCCCAGCACGCCCTGCGGGTCCCCGTGATGCGCCTGGGCCAATGAGGTGCGAGACCAGGAGGAAAAGGAAGTGGTTGTGTGCACGAGTGTCAGAGTTGTTTGGAGAGGAGAGGAGAAGGAGCTTCGGTGTGGGGAGGCAGACCGCCCCCTACGGAGGCCGCATGCCCCAGGCCCAGTTAGGCCCTGAGTCCCCGTAGAGACAAGCAGAGCTAGGGACTGGCCCTAGTCAGGTTCCGGTTCCCTTATTGCCACTTTACTACCGCTGGGACAGTTCTAAGTTGGCGGGCGCAGACCCCGCTATCGTGCCGCAGCGTGTCTGGGTGGAATCGCCCTAGACACCGACGGGTGACGTCATCTACACCTCGCTGATCCTTTGTGAAGATTGTAGCCGCACCGGGTACTAGAGTGCCCGGCAGGCAATTCTAAAGTGCACCAACAGTACCATCCTTCATTCAGGACACAGTGGCTGCGCAGTCACACTCATACACATCCATTGACTCACTTGAGGGTGAGGGAACTATTCCCAAGGGGAACTGGATACGGGGTGGGATCACCCGGTGTAGGGAGAGGGGAGGGTGAGCATTCACGAGACACCGAGTATAGTGTCTCCTCTAGGGAGGGACACCTGTTGGTATAATCCCTATGTTATATGCAAGTAAAGTGAAGTGGTTAAAGGATATCGCTGTGTGTGGGAGTGTTGTATATAAGTCCTGCGAAGACCCACTTCCCCTCGGGCGGAAGCTGTCGCAGGTGGAGGCGCTGCACCAAGTTCTAGATATTGTGTGTACCCCAGGCTCTCCGTGGCAGAGGCTCAGGCCCTGTGAGCCTACATGTGATACAGCATATGGTAGTGGCCTGCGTTTGCTAGGAAGCAGGGCTACATATACAACATGTCCAAAGTTTGCTGTGTGTTTTCCTGCATGTTTGGTGCAAAGACCCATGTCTCCTCCCACCACCCCAAATATATATTTGCATATGTAGGTGCACATGTTGTGCCCGTGGCCATGCCTTGTAGATGATGGTAGTGTTTTCTGTAAAATAGGAAATAATTATGGGAGAGTACAAATTGTAATAGTTGACAAATAAATGTGTTGTGGTTGCCATACTCAAATCCCTTTTCCCTAAGGAAATGGGCAACCGATGCCATCCCTATTGTATGTTGGATGCTCGTATATATATATAATGACTCGACGTCTAGGGACACCAAGAGGATATCTGTTGAGAGTACTATGCCCTCTATCTTTCTTGGAACATTAGTCATGTCTTTGGCATAAGAGAGCAGGCCCGTTGCGAAGGGCCTTAATACAACATCTAAATAGCTGCTGGCATTTTCACTGAGAGATCTAATATGACACTATGGGTGGCCCTTGGAGGGTCTTTGCATTCTAATGCATTTTTGGTATGCTGTAAAACATAGCTATTTGGGGGTTCTTTACCATCATATAATTGAATTCTTTTTCTGAGATCACCTTTTTACTCAGTCCTGTTTTTAAGATGGATAGCAATGTTTTCAAATATTTTATTGTCGAATCACATGTTAGGAACTCATAGGATGCGGGATCATTCAGGAGCCTATGATTCTCTTGTAAGTATTTCTCTTCTTGTAGTAACTGTGTTGCCTCCCTTATACAAAGGTTTAATAATGACCCCCTTGAATGGTGCTTATCTTTGAGAGACTGAAGCCGCCCTTGGAGACCAGATACGTGTAGTACAGTGGTAATCTTTGTGTCAGTGTCCACACGATAAGCCTGAATGATCTGTTTTCTTGTACGTGTGATACTTAAATTTTATAGAGCAATACATTTGTTTACTTACTACACTATGTGTGCGTTTTTTTTTGTGTTTTAAGATAGGTCTTAAAGGTGGATAGAGAGGTTACTAGTTGAATATTGGGGGAATGAGCATTCCAGAGATGTGGGGCAGTGAGTAAAGTTTAAGGTTTACAACTAATCTATGACCAGATAGATGTAAGTGCCATTTCCTCCAGTGCTCTGTTTGGCGGTGGTGGTCTTGTTCATTGTTTTATTCCTAATTTAACTAGTGCTCTCTTTCTGGAGTTTTCGCCAATCATGGTGATCCATTATGCCATATTACCAGTTTGAACAGGAATTACCGCTTGTATTTAATTTGGTGGATATTCCTTAATCTCAGATTATTTTGTCTGGAACTATTCACTTCAGTTAGGATGTTCACTTGTCCATTTAAGACTATAATTTCCTGGTCCATCACATTCTGGGCACAGATGAGTTCGTCACTACCCCCTCTAGAGAATCAGTCTTTCTCCCAGACCACATATGCCCTGTTTTAGCTCTCACTACGTTATTAATTTCTATCTGTATTTTCTGTACGTCATATTTTAATTATTTGTCCAAATCACTTATGGTTGTGAGTAGAGAGTGTTCATCTGCCTCTGCTACTGCCTCCGATTCCGAGAGGGGCCTCGGGTGTCACCATCTTCTTTTTCTGACTGCCCCTGCAGGGTTCTCCAATGGAAGAACTGCGCTACTTCCTGTGATGCCTGCTTTTTTTTCTCATGCCGTAGCTTGTACTGTGCACTATTTTCCTGTAGGTCCACGGTCTGGAAAATGCTTTTAAAATCATTAATCTTCCCGGTATGGGGGAGCACCTTAGCTAGGCGGCCATCTTGCTGCATGCAACCCATGTGCCCCAACCTTTAATTTCTATACCAGGTTTTAACACACTTCCCCAGCAGTGCAAGATATTTGTGACACTTTCTGATAATTTTTAATAATTCATGATAATTTGTTGCCAATATTCCGAGCAGTTTGTGCTGCAAAGTGTAAAAATTAAGTAATAATCCCAGAAGAACAGGGCATTATTGGCCACTAATGCCCTGTTCTGAGGGGATTATTGCTATTAAAAGTTAAATGTAGGCTGTTTTCATAAAATAATAGACACTTTTGTAAAGATATATAACTCAGAACTACGCTGATGTACCTGTGTAGGAAAAAGAAGTAAAATAGCAAATGAGAGGGGAGAAAGGTGGTAGGTTGAGGAGGCGAGGGAGGAGGAGAGAGACAAGGGTGGGGGAGAAGAGATAGGTGAGGGGGGATTGAGAGAGGTGGAGGAGGGGAGCGAGGTGAGGGAGCGTGTGGTGAAGGGATGGGTGGAGAGAGAGATGAGGGGGTGGGAGGAGAGGGGGGAGAGAGAGGTGAGGGGGTGGGAGGAGAGGGGGAGGAGAGGCGAGGGGGAAGAGAGAGAGGTGAAGATGGGGGAGAAGATATAGGTGAGGGGGGATTGAGAGAGGTGGAGGAGGGGAGCGAGGAGAGGGAGCCACGGCGTGGTGAGGGGGTGGGAGGAGAGAAAGATGAGGGATGGGAGGAGAGAGATGAGGGGGAAGAGAGAGGTGAGGGGGAGAGAGGCAAGGGTGGGGGAGAAGAGATGGTGAGGGGAGATTGAGAGAGGTGGAGGAGGGGAGTGAGGTAGGGGGGCGAGGTGAGGGGGGAGCACGGTGAGGGGGGGAGCGAGGTGAGGGAGTGTGAGGTGAGAGGGTGGGAGGAGAGAGAGATTAGGAGTGGGAGGAGAGAGAGATGAGGGGGAAGAGAGATGAGGGGGAAAAGAGAGGTGAGGGGGAAGAGAGAGAGGTGAGGGGGCGAGGGAGGAGGAGAGAGACAAGGGTGGGGGAGAAGAGATAGGTGAGGGGGATTGAGAGAGGTGGAGGAGGGGAGAGAGGTGAGGGGGGAGCGAGGTGAGGGAGCGCGTGGTGAGGGGATGGGAGGAGAGAGAGATGAGGGGGTGGGAGGAGAGGGGGGAGATTGAGGTGAGGGGAGAGAGAGATGAGGGGGGGATAGAGGTAAGGGGGGAGAGAGAGAGAGGTGAGGGGGGAGAGAGGTGGGGAGAGGGAGAGAGGTGAGGGGGGGAAGAGAGAGAGAGAGGTGAGGGGGAGAGAGAGGTGAGGGGGAGAGAGAAGTGAGGGGGAGAGAGGTGGGGAGAGGGAGAGAGGTGAGGGGGGGAAGAGAGAGAGAGAGGTGAGGGGGAGAGAGAGGTGAGGGGGAGAGAGAAGTGAGGGGGAGAGAGAGGTGAGGGGGGAGAGAGAGAGGTGAGGGGGAGAGAGAGAGGTGATGGGGAGAGAGAGAGGTGAGGGGGGGAGAGAGAGGTGGGGGGAGGGAGAGGAGGTGGGGAGAGGAGATAGAGGTGGGGAGAGGGAGAGAGAGGTGGGGGAGGGGGAGAGGTGAGGGGGGGGAAAGAGAGAGAGGTGAGGGGGGAGAGAGAGGTGAGGGGGGAGAGAGAGGTGAGGGGGGGAACAGAGAGAGGTGAGTGGGGAGAGAGAGGCGAGGGGGAGAAAGAGGTGAGGGGGAGAGAGAGAGGTAAAGGGGGGGAGAGAGAGGTGAGGGGGAAGAGAGAGGTGAGGGGGTGAAAAGAGAGAGAGGTGAGGGGGGAGAGAGAAAGGTGAGGGTGGAGAGAGGTGGGGGGAGAGAGGTGGGGAGAGAGAGAGAGAGGTGGGGGGGGAGAGAGGGAGAGAGGTGAGGGGGCGAGAGAGAGGTGGGGGGGAGAAAGAGGTGAGGGGGGAGAGAGAGGTGAGGGGGGGAAAGAGAGAGAGAGGTGGGGGGGAGAGAGATGTGGGGGAGGGAGAGAGAGGTGGGGGAGGGAGAGAGAGGTGGGGGGAGGGAGAGAGGTGGGGGGAGGGAGAGAGGTGAGGGGGGGAAAGAGAGAGAGGGAGGTGAGGGAGGTGAGGGAGGTGAGGGGGGAGAGAGAGAGGAGAGAGGGGGGAGAGAGAGAGGTGAGGGAGAGAGAGGTGAGGGAGAGAGGTGAGGAGAGAGAGGTGAGGGAGAGAGGTGAGGAGAGAGAGGTGAGGAGAGAGAGGTGAGGGGGGAGAGAGAGCTGAGGGGGGAGAGAGAGCTGAGGGGGGGGAAGAGAGAGAGAGGTGAGGGGGAGAGAGAGGTGAAGGGGAGGAAGAGAGGTGTGGGAGGGAGAGAGAGGGGTGAGGGTAGGGGGGTGTCGAGGGGGGGGAAAGGGATGAGAAGTGGTGGGGGAGAAGAGGGGAGGGGGAGAGGTAGTTGAAGGGGGGAATGGGAAGAGAAGTTGGGGGCAGTGATTTTAACTACAAACTTTAAAAAAACCAAGTGGTGAGAAATATTACTTTGTTGCAAGTAACAAAGTTACTATTTAGGGACAGCCAGCTTCTGACAGCAAAAGCAGCTGTGAGAGAGCCTGCATGTGCTGTGAGAGAGAGCCTGCATGTGCTGCTGTGCTGTGAGAGGAGAGGAACTGAGATGCCACGCTCTCCCTGCATCTCTGAAAGGAGAGTTGGCAAGTTGCCAAAAATTCCGGGCATTACTGAATAAATAATGCCCGGAATTCTAACCAATCACAGAGCAGGGATTTCAGTAATGCCCAGAATTTTACTGCTTTAACCTATAATTAAGTAATAATTATTACTGGCCAATAATGCCCTGGCTGGAATAGTATAAGGCCCGAGGCAAAGCATACAACACAACAGCACACCACACACACTCTGTACATTCAGAATATTTCTGTTCTTTTGATTTTGTGTATATACAGTATCTAGATTCAAGCCAGCACCCCCTTCATCTATTTGGATTTCAGGGATTTATCACTGTTTGAGAGAAACTACCTCTAAATCCAGCAGTGTATTGGTTAATTGCATAGGCAATCAACCAGACTCCACCTGGTTGATTAGGACTTTTAGAAAAGCCTGATGTGAGACACAGGAGAGAGATTCCTTAGCTCACATTTGGGCTGACAGAAGGAGAGCAGAGAAGCCTGCACACAGACACTATCTTGAGCACAAAGGCTGTGCTGAGATCAAGATACTCAGAGACCTATATTTCCTAGACAAAGGACCCAGGAACCTGCCAGAGACTGACATGGAGGGCCACCTGCTTAAGGTACTTCTCGAGACTTTGGGGTGATAGGCTGGTAATGGGAATATCCATTCAGTCCTGCCGATAGGGTCTGGGGAAGTAAGTTAGCCCTTACAAAGAGATAGGGGTTTGTTATTTTGTTGTTTTTGTATGTTTTGCCTGGATAAAGGCACAGGCTCAATGAAGCCAAGATATAATTTCACCCAAATCGGTCTCCATTATATGTACCTCTGCATACATCTCTTACATATGGTCTCAGAAGTGGGATGAGAGGTAACCCTTGAATTTAGAAAGGGGCACCCAGAGACTGCCTGTGAATTTTTTGTGCTTTTGCCTACAGTACATACAGTTCCTTCCACCAGCCTGAGCAACAAAACCAAGAATCATGTGCAGAAGTGACCAGATTTAAAGGGCTCCACAACTACACTGGAGAAAGCCACAACGCCACAGTTTGACTGGGAGGATTGTGACAGACGGTGACAAACACAAGGGACTGATGCTGTGACCAGAGTCTACCCCCACCACTTGTGAAAGGAAAAAAAAAACAATAGGATTTTAAAATGGCTGACATGCTGAAGTCAAATACAGACTGCAAGAATGGGGAAGAAAATGTGTTCCTGGTGTAAAGAACCCAGCCACACAGAGCAGTGTCCCTTCAGGCCTTATTCGGATGATGAGGATGATCTCTATGTGGCTCCAGAAAAAGGGCAGCAGCCGGAGGAAATTTTTTTCAATATGCCAAGGAACTGCAGCAGCAAGCAATGCTCTGTGGTCACAAGGAAAATGTAGAAGTTTTTCTTAGCTAGTGCACTACCAGTATCACTGATGAGAAAGAATGTGCAAAAGTAAAGAAGAAGAAAAGGTCTACAGAGACGCCTGTGAGAGCTACGAACTCTGCAAGCAAAGTCTGCTCACCTGTAGGACTACCAGCTGGGGTTCTAGCGAAAACAGTGAAAACTGCTGCAGTAGCGCCTTCCAATGTTAGGAAGAAGAATACACCTGATAACACTAAAATGGAGGACAAAAAGTAGCGTTCCTGTAATGAACCCTACCCCACGGAAGAGTGGCCCTTCCTGTCCTATGAGGATATGGATAATGATGAAGATATCTTTTATGGGGAACCCGAAACGAGTCACACCCACAAAACAGCCCAGAACCCTGTATCCCTGATGGGACAGAGTCATCCAAAACAAAAAGGCGGAAAAAGAAAAGCAGTGCTTCACTTACCATGAAAGGAACAGACACGTCTGCAGATCTCACGGAGAAAAATGTGGTCCAAGATGCCCTGCAGCTTAGAGAGAATGGAGGATTCGTCACGTGGATGACAGAATATCCAGAGGGCCCAAGGCAGAAGTCGTGTAACCCAAAGAAGTGTCTGTCCGGTGCTAACAGTGAGGAACTCTCAACCAACCATACCTGAAACAGGATTCTCTCGCTGATGAGCTAAACTTCTTAAAAAGAGAGAAAAGCATCAGAATTCGGCTCACTTTCAGGTTATAAAATTAATCATTCCAAATCCATGGCCCTCAGTTTAAATCTCCCTAAAGAATTAGTAAAATTACTCCAACTAAATTTTGACTTCAAATGGAACGCGAACCATATTAAATATCTAGGGGTTCAACTAACAAAAAATTATTTAACTTTATACAACGCAAATTTTAAACCTTTCTTTGACCAGATAGTCAAGGACTTAGCCACTTGGAACCCATATATAATATCTTGGTTTGGGAGAATAACCACTATTAAAATGAATATTTTACTTAGACTCCTCTATCTCTTTCAAACTCTCCCGGTTAAAATCTGTCAGAAAGATTTAAATAATATTCAGAAGAAAATTTTGAAGTTTGTCTGGCAAAACAGGCAACCTAGAGTTCGCAAAGATATTCTTTATAAGTCCAAATCAGAAGGAGGCTTAGCTCTTCCAAATTTACAAAAGTACTATAGAGCAGCTCAATTAGGACAACTTGTTAGCTAGCATTCAAACCCAACCGAAAGGAGGTGGGTCGAGATAGAGGATTTGATTTGTTCCCCATGCAGAATAAAAAATATTCTCTGGTTCAACAAAAAGTCTAGACAACCCAAGAGTTTCAAGAACCCGGTGATATCCTTTCCCTGTAATAGTTGGGACTCCCTCAAATCCAAGTTTCAATTAACCGGTACCCCTTCCCTCATGCAACCCCTATTCTCGGACCCCTCTCTTCCTTTTTACACAGAAAACCCGCTCTCCCATACCTGGGTTCAAAAAGGACTCACGAGAGTCAAAGATATTCTCGTTCAAGGGAAAGTCCCCCCATTCGCTTCTCTGCAAACGAATCATGATATCCCCTCTTCCGATTTTTTCAGATTTCTCCAGGTTAGACATTATATCCAATCAGCCTATAAATCAAGCCAACCCCATACTTTAACTCTGTTTGAGGATTGGTGTTTACACCAGCCCCACACAAAGGGCATCATCTCCAGAATTTATCAAAGTCTATCCTCTAACAAGAGCAATCAAACCCCGATAAATATATGGTATCCTGGGAAAAAGATCATAACGTCTGTATAGAACTCGATACCTGGAAAGACATCTGGGAAGCTGCCTCCAAAAATTCATTGTGCGTTGTAATAAAAGAGAATATTTACAAGTTAATATACAGATGGTACATGACTCCTGCCAGACTGCACTCTTTTCTCCTAGGGGTCTCCCCACTACGCTGGCGTGGTTGTGGCAAAGTGGGGAATATTCTGCATATATTCTGGTCATGTCCCAAAATCCAACAAACATGGACGGAAGTGTTCACCTTAATACACAAGATCCTAGAAATCACTGTCACACATGACCCAGTATATATATTGTTAGGCAAGCCAATAGCCAATATTCCCCGAAAAAAAGCTAGAGTACTAGCCCAAATGTTAAATGCTACACGGTGTACAATTGCCAAAAATTGGAAACAACCTGCCCCCCCATCCTTAAACCAAATAAACAATAAAACATATAGTTTATATGGAAAAACTCTCAGCCTATCTGAACCGTTCTACCTCGCGATTTTCTGAGATTTGGGCCCCCTGGTTTCGCCATGCAGGTATATCCCCAAATATAGATTACAATATTCGGAACAGAGTGATACATGTGGTAACTAAATTGTTGTGTACAATGCTATATTTTTACAAATGCTTCCCCTCCCCCACCTTTCCACCCCCCCCTTTTTTTATCTGTTATGTTTTGTTAATTCTTATTTTGTGTGAAAAAGTGCTCAATAAAAATTCAAGTAATAAAAAATAAAAAAAAGAGAAAAGCAGCAAAGTAATTCAGAAGTACTACAAAGCTCTTGTCAAAACAAGGTTGTAAAGAGAAATATATCTGTGCAAATGCTCTGCAGAGCTCACCATACAGGCTGCCTAAGGAGGAATGAAAACTTGTCGGCTAAATAGCCAGAATAAGGGCTGGTCCCCGCTGGCTACTGCAGCGCCCACTGTGGCGGACGCTGCAGGAATGAGAGCCCTCCCCTCAATGGCGCCGGGCCCGCTGCGAGGGGGGGGCCGCAGCGCTGTGGCGCGAGTTGCTCCTGCTCTCAATAGAATTGAGAGCAGGACTCGCTACGGAGCGCTAAGTCACGCCCCCTCGGTGGTTCAGCCAATGAGGGCGAACCTGCCGGGTGACGTCATGGCCGCGCCACCATCACTCCCTCGCCATGCCCCCCTCCCCTGGTCTTTTGGTCTGTAGCTCCCTGCAGACCGGGGAATCGGCTGCGGGCGCGCGTGCAGCGGAGGTACTGGGGCCTCAGCCTAAAGCAGCCTGACTTCTCCAAACCATATGGAGAATGCAACTTCAAAGAAAGAATTATGAACATTTGAAGCAGTGTGTAATTTTACTCCAGTCAAATGTTAGGAAGTGTCTGCAGCAAAGATACTACAAAAAAATGAAAGATGCTGCTGGGGTGATTCATTCCACTTATAGGTTCTACATCACAAACACGCAAGCTGTGCATTGCAATAAGCAGAACCACAATACCATCTCAGTACTACGATCGGCTTTCCACACAAATCAGGAAAGAAGAACCGAATTATAACTGAGAAGCGCAATACCAACATAGAAGTCCAGTCAGGGTGTAAATCCTGGTTGGACAAGAAACCCACAATTGCACTCTATGAGGTCTAGATAACAGCAGACCTTGGAGGTTACATATATCAACTTATTTAACAAACACTAAAGTATGAATTTCAGTGTTGATGGCGTAATCATTATTTAAGTGGGACCCAGGGATCTATTTCTTAAACGGAGTCATATACTCTAGCGGAACTGTTTTGACTCATAGAGGCGGTTCCATGTAAGGGCTCACATTCCTACATCACCATCCCTGTGTCACCTGAGATGATGATGATGATGATTGGCCTTCCGTGCCTACGATCCCACCACTTACCTCTCCATTCATGGACTTTGCCCACCCACATTGGTTCTTCAACTCCTATACCCTTTTGGAGTTTAGCTTGCCATCATTATTTTGGTTAGTGGACCCCCTATACCAAGCGATATAATCATCTAGTCAGATTGAGCCCCCCTCTTTCTTTGCTGACTTGCTTTCACAGTGCACTATATGTGCACACATACATTATTGACACAGGAACATGACAAATGAGGGTGTTTATTCATCATCCCTTTATGCAGAATATTATGTGCAATTATGTGGTATCACAACGTGGTAGTGATGCCTGGTGTTCTGGTAAAACATGTTCCCACATCACCAGTAATATAATCAGGATTGTAAACAACCTTCAATCCAGCTTTAGTTTAGCCAAGCTACAAACAAGTAAGCCTCCTTTGAAAGGATTTAATACTAAAGTCTCTATTAACATAGAGCTCACAATGAGTTAATTATTAGGGACTCGTCAGCCTTCTCCTATTGTGAGGTAGGGTATTTAAGGAACAGTGTATTCATTTTCAATACCTTATAAAAGCCTTATTCCTCACAATGAAGATAGAACTAGAAAGATACAGTCTTTGGCTAGATGGAGGTAGAACTATTTTGGTGTTCACAACTTTACAGGTACAACACTAGGTAACGACCAAACTGAGACGCCATAGGAGTCAATCGATATGGATAAAAACTCCGCCCAGGTTGAACCACCCGTGAATATGGCTACAGAACCCGATGCAGGTGGTCACCCTAAACTCAGGGAAGAAAGGATCGCCCGACGCAGGGGAAAATACGTGTCCAAACGGTCAGAAGAAAGACTATGCTTGTGAAAAGTCCTCCTCGAGCGACTTAAGTGCTGAGCTCAAGCACCTTCTTGAGGAGACATTACAGACCTGGAGAAAGGGCTACAATCCCAGCGGGTTGAGGGTTCTCGGTCTCCATCCACTCTCATTCAAGCCACAGGGATATATCTAGTGAGAGTGGAAGGATGGGCTTTGGCCGTTGTAAGCCTGAGCTTCCCACAAACAAGGGTGGTATGTAACAGGGATTAAACCAGACTCCCCCTTGCTGATTAGGAATTTTAGAAAAGCCTGATGTGAGAAACAGGAGAGAGATTCCTTAGCTCACATTTGGGCTGACAGAAAGAGAGCAGAGAAGCCTGCACACGGACACAGTTTTTAGCACAAATGCTGTGCTGAGATCAAGACACCCAGAGACCTATATTTCCTGGACAGAGGACCCAGGAACCTGCCAGACTTGGAGGTCCACTTGCTTAGGGTACTTCCTGAGACTTTGAGGTGATAGGCTGGTAATGGAAATATCCCTCCAGTCCTGCAGATAAGGTCTGGGAAAGTAAGTGTAGCGCACTTTCTCCAACCCCCTGGGAGATATGGTGGCTATGGTGTATGTGCTGCTTTACCTGCGGCTCACAGGGGTAGTGTCCCTAACTGATGGGCCTGTCCCTGCAGCAACCATAAGATGTAGTGAGTTGGAGCCTAGCTGTGGCCTAAGGAGGGTCTCTACCCTAGTGCACGGGCCACTGACACCCTGTACAGTCACACCATACCCTTCTGATGTCCCAGCTGCGACTGGCATGGTCCTCAGCGCGCCCACATGTATATTTTCCCTGAGCAGGGGATCCGGGCAGCCCTATTGGCTGTGTAGCGTCACATGCTCCTGCAGCCCCTGTGCACGATGGGGCTTGTAGTCCCCGTGGAGCCTTCCTGATATATGCCACCCTGCAGCTACTCTCTGCTCATGCGCGACTGCACTGCGCAGGCGCGACCATACTCAAGATGGCAGCGCCCTGCAAAAGGGAGCCGCCGGGAGTCTCCGGTGATCCGATCGCCTGTTAGCTGCCTGACTCTGCCAGCACCTGCCCCCTGCCTCCACTGCCTAGCGCACCACGCCGGGAGGTAAGGGGCTTACGGGGGACCAGGCTACACTAGTTATCCCTTACAACTGGGAGTCCCAGTTGAAGGCATCCAGCCGAAACGCGTAGGAGTGGGTGCTGTAGGCAGGATCCCCTGGTCTCTCGCCCTCTTGGGATACGTAAATATACCTGTTGAGCTGCTGCTTAAATGCATGTTCTGTGATTTCTTCATATGCATGTAGGATTAAGCTGAGCACTATATATACGTCAAGACTGTGCACTCATTGCACTTTGATCAATATCACTTGTTATTTGTCTATTCAACAGGACTGACTTTTTGCATTGCTGTCTCTAGCCTGTTTAGGTATTATAATCATCACTCTAACAGTCCTATGACACTCTATGAATAGATTTGACTATTTTGAGAGACTTTGGTCCTAGATTTTTCACATTTTTTTTGTATATATTGGTGATTGACCTTCAGTTATTTTCTTATTGCTAAATAGTAGCACTGTTTGCTGTTTTTCCCTAAGACATTGTCTTTTGGGATTTGTATTCAAGTTCGGGATATCATTAATCTATTTACCTGACTTCTTACAGTGCTTTTGTATGATTTAACAGACATGCCAGTCAGCATATTGCTTTGGTTTACGCACAGGGGATCCATGCCATGTTTTAAATTCTGTGCTATCTTTTTATTCTGTTTTGTGACATCCAAATAATAAAATGTACTTTTGATATCGCATATGGTATACCCGAGTGCTACCCTTTTGGGCTTCTTTTTCTTTTGTTTACATAAATATTGGCCCTTTTAGCACCACTGACATACTTATTAAGTATCTATAATATTGTCAGTTTCTTGGTTGCCTTAATTGTGCAGTCTTGTGGATGCGGGATCCACTCTTCTTTAGCTTCCATATATATATATATATATATATATATATATATATATATATATATATATATATATATATATATATATATATATATATATATATGTCACTGACAATGACATTACACTTACAGTACTTCACACTTCCATGTTCATGACTGCATTGTTTACTTGAGCGAGAGAGAGATTACCAAACTAAATGACAACTCACTCGCCTGTTCAATCTGTCATTTCTTATATTAAGTGAAAAAACACCAGTAGTACTGTAAAATATCATTATGTAATAGGTTATATATTATCACTGACATTACATAATGCTGTACATAAGCACTTTCATTTCATATCATTTTGGCCTAACTATATTCATTAAATGTTGTGCTCACAGTTATCCTTGATACAGCACTGTTTAAATGGAGCCGACATTTAGTGACAGAATTACAGAAACAAGTAGTGTAAATCTATCTTTCAGTTAGTGTTCTCGAATTGTAAATTTAGCTTTACAACATCAGTAAAGTTGTTCACTCTTAATGATATCTAAAAGCAGCAATCCCCTACCTCCCCCAAGGAACCCTAGACGATTTTAACTGGATTAATGTTAGTACCTTGCCCCCTGAGCATTTATTTGTAAAAAAAAAAAAAAAGATTGTGTGCTAAAAATCAAGATTGTCTTCATCTCTGGCATCTGTGGTTACCATGGTGACCATTACACTGGGGTTCTGGGAGAACTTTCATTTTAAAGCAGCAGTCCAAGCTGCCGTTTTTAAAAGTGTATTCCCCCCCCCCCTTTTAATATGTGCATCAATACAATCCACACAATAAGTAATTAGCTAAATTGCCAATCGATCCTTTTTCCTGTGATCAATCGGCAAAGATTCAGCTCAGGGGTTCACTAAATGGCTGTCAGTGCAACAGAAGAGGACCAAAGATGCAAAGTTTTTTGGGGAAGATCATGTGACCAGGCAGTCAGTAGATACATATGGTGCATTGCTAGAGAGAGGACAGGGCTCAAAATGGGGTGTGCCAGAGTCTGTTTCAGAAGTGGAAGAGAATGTGACTTTGTAAATGGTTGCTATAGAAACAAAAAATGCTTGTTACATCATAATACATTAAAAATTTAATTCAGAGTTGATGGTTTGTTTTTTTAACAAGTATTTTCTCATAGTACAGAACTGATTTATTTAGAAAAACGCACATGTAGGATATTGCTTGGTCTGCAGCTTTAAAACTTAATACTTCAAATGTGTATATAGTCTGAACAAAGCATCAGATTTTTTTCATATCAAGACAGCATTGGAAAAGGCAAGAAGATATATTTTAAAGTAAGAAAAATAAGATTAACAAAAATAACAATCTGCACGGATTGCTGCTTTAATTAAACTTGCATCACCTCTGGGTCTTGAGTCCTGAGCGCCCTCCTCTGGCCCGACTTATCATTAGATCTCCTGTGTCCTGCTCAGTTCCTGAAGTGAATGAAATGCATACAGAAGATCTTGTATACTTGAAATTCTATAATAAAATACATATAACTACTGTAACTATAGTCTGCACATGTTAAATATAGAAATGCTAGGTCTGTTCTTTATGAATATTCTACATTGCTATGTACATAATTTTATATAAAATATAATGTATTGAGCATTTTAAAGGTATCATACACTAATTCAAGCAGCAGTACGCACATTTTCAAAAAGGGCAGACCATGCTCAGGGGGAAAGATACTACGTACCATTATATCAGTTAAACTCATATACTGTAGTCTTGTGAACGGTTTGCTGCTTTAACTTATAACACATTTGCTACTAGCATCATGCTTGCATTGGTATTTATATGGATGTTTAAAACAGAAACAGAAATATTGATCCTACAGTTACATAGGTAACATGTAAAGATATAGGCAATCAATCCTGGCATTACACTAAACAATGTTGCCCTATTACAATATTTTATGTAAATGAATTATCATTGTGTTGTTTTTATTCAGCTTTTGAAGATTTTCTGAGGGAACATGGTTTTTTCAACGTATTACCAATAGCTCTGACTTTGGCGCAGATCTCGGAAGAGAGGAGGGTAACACCAACTTCATCTTGCAGATTTATTTGACACAAAGAATTCCCTCCTACTGTCTCTGTACGTTCTCCCTACCTAACAATTAGACTATAAGCTCCTCGGAGCAGGGACTCCTCTTCCTTAATGTTACTCTTACAGTGTGTCTGAAGCACTTATTCCCATGACCTGTTATTTATATTATTTGTTATTTATTTGATTACCACGTGTATTACTACTGTGAAGCGCTATGTACATTAATGGCGCTATATAAATAAAGACATACAATACAATACAAAAGAGGGAGGAAAACTGTGCCAGTTATAAAAGTAACTTTGGATCCATAATATTGCGCTGCCTCTCTCCTTCCTTCACCCCTCCTATAACCATTCCCCAAAACGCCGGCACAAGTGCAGCAAACTTGGGCAAATAATGGACAAAAGCACCTTGATACATTGACAGAGAGTTACAATGTCCCAATTTGCTCCAGTGTTGGAGCAATGTTAAAGTTTGCGACACTTGTCACATACTTCCCAGGATGCTTAAGTTCACTAAACTCTCAGAGGTACAGTACATATGACGCATGTGCTGCTTTGCTGGAGCATCTTGCATGGAAAGTTTTTTTAAAAAGCATGCACTATATTACATACAAATTGTCACTGAGATAATTATGAAATCAATTGCAGTGATATTTAACAGGACTATACAAAAACATATAAAGGCAATAGGAAGAATAAATGCAGAGTTGGATGCAATAAAATTAATTGTGCACATTTTAAAATTGGCGGTCAGGCTGTAGATTGCATCTTGTTCATGTGAACAGATGTTCTGCTTTCTTTATGGTTCGACACATAATAGCACAAATGGTACTCACTAAAAGGCCTATTATGGTCTGAGGGAACTCCATCTTGAAATTCTGTGATTTGCAATGCGATGTCCCAATATAGTTTATTTTCTACAAGCTTCACACTCTCTCTTGTTTAAGTGTGAACAGTTTGCACCACCATATGGCAAAGGTGGAGGTCAGACAGATAAAATGTTGCATTGCGCTGAGAATGGTTAACAACATATGAATGTAAATTCTAACACACCCCAAAACTGTTGTAAAGAAGCCCTAAAAGGGGTTTTACTTAGAGCGGCAAATCTGTTTTCCAGCTCCACCCCAGAGTTTCCAGTTCATTACAGGTATTGTGGGCAGAGAAAAAGAGTTTTGTGCCCTCACTTAACAATCTGTGGCCTGCTCTTCCACCAGATTTCTAATGGCTTTTCAATGATGATTTAGGAGGTTAGGTTGAAAGGGATTTCAATGCTGTCCTCTTGCATATCCACCCACCAAAATGCACACACACAATCGCCCAACACCAACTGCAGTAACAGCAACTTTTGTCCAATTTTCGCTTCAATGGCCCCATTGCTTCAGTCTCTTCTACACAATTTCCCCAGGGTCACTAGTTCAACCTAATAGAAGGAGACTCTCTCTCCATATTTCAATGGCTTACACAGGAATAGAATTCATGGCAATTTGTAACTATGTTGGAGGTAAGGCCCCCTTATAGTATCTTGCAGTAATTGTATTTAAAGAAAACTCAACAAAAGCATGAATAAACGGAAAGACATGTTTATAAATAAAGGGAGTAAAAAAGAGAGAATGAAAAACATATATTATTCATATTATAACATGCATTTTAAGGCCAAAGTGAACTACTGGTGTGCTATACAAACATAAAGAAGGATCTGTACACTAGGCTTCAAAACAAGGGTAACAATGAAGCAGAAATCTTAACCAGGTGTATCAATGCAAAAAATGCCATTGAGTTCAATGGAAGTCTTTTTCTTCGCTAGGCTTGGGGCAGTTTTTTGCTGCACTTCTGCCCAAATTGTGCAGCTGGGAGACGGATACATATCCACCAAGGTTTGTATATGTAGTATATTGTATGTCCAAAAATACCTCCAATAAATGACAACATATTACCACTTTCAGAATATACCAAAAGACATGCATTTGTTTTCAGGTAGAGTGGCGCAGATTGCTGTTTTAATGGCGTAGTCCCACAAAACAAATGGAGATTCAGCAGCATGTGTAATTGGTTACATGTAGGCAATTTGCAATTACAAGAAGTTTTCCTAGTAGGTGATTCCATAGTGTTTTCCTAATTAAAACAAAGTGTTTTACCTTACCTTAGTTTTACAAAAATCTTTTCTTCCTTTAGCTCTCTTCAAAGCATATGGCTGACTGAAATAGTATGGCACTAGAGAGCAGGGTGAGTTTGAGTATTTGATTTTCTAAGAAAAAAAGAAATTGGAAGAAGAAATCGTTTCCTACACATAACTGTCGCGTTCCAAGTATCTTATTATAAGTCGCTGAGATCTAGGGGTCCACTACCAAAAGTGCAAGAAGTTGAAATTCAATATACAGTATATGTCTCCACTGAAATTTTGAAGCCATTGGTCCGTGGAATAAGTGTGATAAACTTCTAATGAGTGTGGATTAGTCTTATCCTCACCAGTGCAGTAGAGAATGAGGCCATTGCAAACTCCTCCTCTACAGAAGGAGTTCGTGAGCTAGCCTTTACATGCCTGCAAAGTTCTTGAGGTATCACAACCTATGACAAATCTAAAATCTAGATCAAATGCAGCAAATAACATAAGTCCTTGCTCAAAATACAGAAATTAAGCAAATTACACTGGCAACACAAACGCAACCACTCTGCCCAGTGATATGAGTAATTCAATGGAATTACTCACAGACCTGTCTGAGACATGTGAATGTGCTCACATGTGATATTTTTATTTGCAGTACAGTGGAGAGTTTTTGTCGCATTTTTAACCACCATAACTTATTTTATGTCTGGTTGCAAAAAAATGTCAGCTTCACAAGGCAAAGTCAGCATACAGTAACTATCCTCACACTGATGAGAATTAAAAGGTCGAAACAGCTGCATGTACAGTAGGTTTACAGGCTCTGCAATTCTTTAACCCAACCTGTGCTGAAATGCTGGTTAATATGGCAGGCATAAGCTTATATGGATCCATGTTAAAATGGGTAAGAAACAAATGGTGACACTGTGCTCATCTGCATGTTATTTCCCAGAATCCCTGGCTGCAGTGAAAGCATTGCATGCTAGGAGATAATGGGGAAAGGCAGGGTTGCAGACCTGTCTGAGACATGTAAATGTGCTCACAAGAGATATTTTCATTTGCAATAGAATTTGCAACTATTTCAGTTGTGAAATTGTACATATGAATATAGAGAAGTTATATCTTCAGTGAAGCTTGCTGTCCTCCAACATCTATAATAGACTTCATTAAAATTCTAGGTCAATTAAGTGGACAAAGAATGCGATTCTAAAATGTGCATACACCATTAAGGAAAGTCTGGAGAACACTCATTAAATAGTTTTACCTTACAGTATATGTCCAGTGGATGTTCTGTAGCTAACAAATAGTACAAAATAAAATATAACTTTTTCCCCAAAAAATGTCTCTCTCACCTCAGAGCACAACTAGATCCCACTGCATCACTAGATGGCATGTTAAATATCAAACCAACTTTTTCATTCCTCTTCTTGCCATCTCATTTTTGCTTAGTGGCTCTCATCATATTCATTTACAGTCACATCCCTTTAATGTGCCATAGGACTGAGTTTCTAAAACTATGGTCTGTGTACCACCGGTGGTCTCTGATTACTTTATTGGTAGTATTCAAAGCTTTCAACCCCCTTTATATTGCTCTTTTCAGCTGTCCACTGCATTAATATTGCTGCCAACATATCATTGATGAAGACTTTTTTTTACAACTATATCCAATATATATATATATATATATATATATATATATATATATATATATATATATATATATATATATATATATATCTGTATGCTCATCTGCATGTCTTAGGCAGGTCTGCAACCCCGCCTTTCCCCATTATCACCCAGCATACAGCACTTCCACTGCAGCAAGGGATTCTGGGAAATGACATGCAAATGAGCTCACAGTGTCACTTTTTGCCTCAAAAACCATTTTTAACATGGTTCCCTATAGGCTTAAGCTTGCTGCATGGTCACAGCTTTGAGCACAGCCAGGGTTAAGGTGCATACCCAGAAAACCACCCACAGACAGCTGTTTCGACCTTAATGGGTTTCATCAGTGTGGGGTTGATTTTAACTGGGTATGCAAAGAGGCTATGGGATAGGCTATACCATAATAGTAGATCAGGGGTAGTGGACCCCTAGATCTAAGCCTCTTTGCATACCCAGTTAAAATCTACCCCACACTGATGAGACCCATTAAGGTCGAAACAGCTGTCTGTGGGTGGTTTTCTGGGTATGCACCTTAACCCTGGCTGTGCTCAAAGCTGTGACCATGCAGCAAGCTTAAGCCTACAGGGGACCATGTTAAAAATGGTTTTTGAGGCAAAAAGTGACACTGTGAGCTCATTTGCATGTCATTTCCCAGAATCCCTTGCTGCAGTAGAAGTGCTGTATGCTGGGTGATAATGGGGAAAGGCGGGGTTGCAGACCTGCCTAAGACATGCAGATGAGCATACAGTTGTATTTATATATATATAGCATCTATTTATTTTTTGATTATATATATATATATATATATATATATATATATTTATATTATTTTTTTTTACATATTCATATGCAAACTTAGCAATAAACAGATCCTGTGGTGTGGTCATTCACTTGGAAATTAACACTGAAGTGGCCCATGATAACAAACTGATGCCTTATTGTGTGCACAGACTTAGCACTGTTTAATAAATCCTGGCCTCATTGTTATTATGCATATGCAGCATGTTAATTTTAGAGATACTGAATCTTTAGCCTTGAACATGCACAGTCCAAGCGCATACAAAGCAAAGCAGAGTAAAGGCATTTGATCTGTCTTCATTGCACCTTGTGGTGGTGATTAAACAGCATAACATTTACAAGCTTCCAACTTATGGTTGAACACCTCAATAAACCAGAATTACTGTCTTGACTACATCATTCACTCTTAGTTGCAGTCATTGTTGGGTCACCCTCTAAATATAGGGTTAACATCTTTCATACAGGAAAAATGGGACTACTTATGATTATTAATGAAATTGACAAACAATATCTGGATACAGCAGACAGTGGTGGCAGGTGTCTAATGAACGTTTTATCCCTGTATAGCCCCGGGAGTACAGGCCAGGAGGCCTCCCTCTCTCGTCTTTTCATTTCTTCCTTGGCACATCCCCAGCTCACACAACTTCAATACCATACTCAGTAAAAAGACAAACTATACTCAAAGAAAGCAAGTTATCAACTAATTTGTATATGTATCCTCATTACCTTCTGTATCTGTTTCTGCATGTTTGTCCTTATTTAGTATGTCATTCTGCTTATGTAATATACATAACTTTGTACTGCATTCGGGAATATATTGGCGCTTTACAAATAAACAATAATAATAAGTAGTAGCTTAGTATAAGGACACTGTCTTTGAAGTGGGTCAACATGGTTTACTCTGTGAGTGCCCAGGGGATCAGTAGCAGATTGCATCCATGGACCTTCTGACCCTCGAGGGTTTACATCAGTGTCAGCTGTCCTTGTAACCTTGAGAAAGTCACTTAGGGCCTCATGCAGAGAGCAGCGCTATTAACAATCTCGCCATTTTCCGGCGAAAATCGCGCTAAAAACAGCCGAAAATGGCGAGGTAGGAAAAAAGCGCCATTTTTTTTTCTAATTGAAAATCTCGCCGCGCGGCTGGCGAGAAACTACATCTCGCCAGTCTGAAAATATCCAAATTCAGAAAGGCGCGCTCGCCATCTAGCGGCTGTTTTTGGCGCGATTTTCGTCAATTTTCTCCGCCAACTAAAGTTGGCAAGAAGCAGGAGCTCGCCGGCTATAGGGAAAAAAAAATGCGCGAATTTTTTTTTCTCCCTTTCAGCTGCGCGCATCTCCTCATTTACAATTCTCCACATGCAGTAATGCTAAAAATAGCGGATTTCGCCCATTTCTGCATATGGAGAATAAAACTCTCCATTAAAGCTACTTTTTCTTAAACTCTCCAATTTATTCTAGCGCTGCTCTCTGCATAGGCCCCTTAGTCTCCTCATTGCCTTCTAAGGTACTTAGAGCAGGAAATGTTTGTGCCTGTGAAATTCTATATACAGTACTGCACGTATCACGCCATAAAGGAATAATTATTAGCGTTTTAACTAATTGCTACTTGTCAAGTAGAGGAAACTACTGTGTTTACAAGTAGACAAAGCAGTTAAATGCTGGTAGAAGGCACCCAAGTGGTTCTATAAACCTGCATTGATTGGGAACATTATTAGCACAGGTACCAGCATGTTATTTTTAATAAGCTGCATTGATTGCCTACAATTCTCATTTCTTTTTAATCTATAACCTGCCTAAAACCCATGCCATGACCAGTGCCCACCATCAATAGCAATGGTAATTTATTCTTACATTGAGCTGACACACTGCACTGTAAATAGTCAAATTCCACAGGTACAAAGAGTTGTGTACTAACGTTTTGTGCTTGAGGCACATGAATATAAAGTGATCACAAGCAGATCCACTAAAGGTCAGTATAGCTGTGTTCAATTGTGGCCTTATTGTATTGTATGTCTTTATTTGTATAGCACCATTAATGCACAGCGTTTCACAGTAGTAATACATGTGGTAATCATATAAATAACAAATAATATAAATAACAGGTCATGGGAAGAAGTGCTTCAGACATAAACGTAACATTTAGGAAGAGGAGTCCCTGCTCCGAGGAGCTTACAATCGAATTGGTAGGTAGGAGGAACGTACAGAGACAGTAGGAGGGCATTTTGGTAAGTGCGTCTGCAGGGGGCCAAGCTTTATCTATCATGTGTATAGTATTAGCTACGGTTCACTAAGACAGATTTAATCATAAATGGGTAGCGATATTCATTTGCACACATGGCAATTGCATTAAATAGCCCTAGTGATACAAATAAGCAATAACCCTCTAAAATCATCACCTCTAGCCATGCAATTGTGGAGTAGTGGGAGATATCACACTTTTCTACCAGATTTGTGTGTTAGGACTTCTAACAAAACACTGAGATATGGTATTTAACCCATTTAATGCCTCACGCTACTGCCTACCAAGGCATTTCAAAGGAATGCTTCAGACACCAAAAGGGTTAACACATAACATAACTAGGGATTCAAGTTTTAGATTTCAACTGGAAAAAAACCTTAAACACCACTGACTGATCATCCTGCCCGTCCAGTTAAACCCTATAAAACCCGCTAAAGACACATCATTTCTTATTGAATTAGACCTCTTGTAGCAAACCTGCCCCCAATAGGACACAAAGGCAACCCAAAAGATTTACGGGAACGAAATAAAAAAGCACAGATAAATATCTCATTCAAATGTGTGGCAATTGTTTCCTGTTGTTAACACCGATAAACAGAGATTTTTTTTTTAACAAATAAAAAACACTGGAAAAACAAAATAAAAACACAGATTTCACAAAAAAAAAATGAAACACTGAAAACCATAATCCATAACACAGAAATAAAACTCAAAAGCATACCACGCATACAGTATGCGCAAATATTACGCCTTAAGTGGCTCAAGTGACCAGGTAGTCATGGATTGAGCATGTATGTTTTTGAATCTATTTTGTGGGTATATATGCTAAATAATAATACCAATTAGATAACATCAAACTACACAAGTTAAATGTTGTTGGTGAAAGACCGCAAGTACATTCTGCTGTTTTGCCCCTTGTGTGAATACTTGTGTTTGCAATGGCGGGTATAATTCAAGTGTTCTCATGCAATCTTTCTTCTCGGTGGCAGTGTCTGTTCCACTATAAATATAGTGTGTTTCTCCAGCTCATGTCATGACATTGGCTGTGAACCTCTGGCAGGCCTCAACCTTTAACATTCATGAGGTTCACAGGTTACAAAGTTCCCTAGATAGACAAGAAACAAGAATAGCATTGAATAAAATATCAAGAAACAAAACAAAAAACCTGCCTGTCGGTTCATTCAATCTCCATGTTAATTGTACGCAAAGCTTGCGTAATCTTTCTCTCCCAGTGCATTATTATTAATAACCAAATTGAAAAACTGAAGGTTGGAGATGGGAGGAGAGCAGATTCTGCTCCCTCGCTAAGGCTCAGCAGCTCTCTCCTGCCTGCCACTTCAACCTCCCTGTGATTGATAGCTGCCCTTTTGTTTTGCCTGTGCAGACACTTTCCCTCCCTTTTTCTTTCTCCATCTGTCCCCCCACCCCCCCCCCCCTGAAAAAAAATAGGACTTTTTCTTTTAACTCTGATGCCTGGAAATAAAGCATTCTCGTGGGGTAGGAGGTGAAGGGGACGGAGAATTGAAGTGTCACTCAAGAGCACTTTAGAAATGTTTTTGTTTTCTGCATGGAAAGGCTCTGCTGCTGCTTTCATTTCACTCCCCTCGCGTGTCTGAACCAGAAGATTTCACGTATGCAAGAAAGGGCGCGGAGAAAGGAGAAAAGCACAGGGGGGTGGAGGAGAGGGCAAAAGGAGGGGAATAAAGGAATGGCAGGAAATACAGCAGCTCGAAGAAACACAACGTTGTGCGACTTGCCATAAAAACGATAGCTGAGGCTGTGCACTTAAATAAAGGAGACAGGAATCCTGTTAACCATATCACTGCTGGGTGCGTCTATGAGTGAAGAGGCTATACAAGGGACCACTAGCTAGATTAGCAATGCCAAGCCATTTCCCCCAAAATGTTACATAAAAAAGTAATAATACTTGATTTTTACATGGAGAATATGTGGGTTCACTGAGTACTCATACTAAAAACTTCAATTATGAAAGGGTTAATTTGCTAGTATGTGACATTATTTTTTCTGTTTAATTTCATTTATTAACCATCATTCTGCTGTAGCACGAGTAATTACCGCAGCCAACTGTAGAGTAAATGTGGCTGCAGAAGTTGCCGTGTTGGTAACATTATACTGGCAGTTTATACATAAACGTGAGTGACACTACTTGTAAGTTGTAACACATAGCCAGTGTACTTGAAGAAAAACCTTGCATTCTTTGAAAGTTTTGTACACTATCATTTGATGTATGTATAGCTTTATTTACATAGCGCCATCCATGTACATAGCGCTTTACGGCAGTATCACACGTGACATAATAATATAACACATAATGGGAATATGCGCTTCAGACATAAAAGTAACATTAGGAATAGGAGTCCCTGCCCCGAAGAGCTTACAATCTAAGGCCTGGGACATAGTGCTTTGATCCAGGCTGAGGCTCAGGGAAAGCGGTGCTTTCCCTGGCCTTACACAGCGCGCCGTCCGTGGGCGTGTCGGGGGCGGGCCAGTGACGTCACGGAGCTGGTTCGCCCTCATTGGGCGAACCGCTCACGTGACCGGCCCAGAGCTCCGGCGAGCGCCAAATTTCAAACCTCCGTCAGACACACGCTTCCCCAAGCGTGCGGACGCGTGCGCGAGCCCCTGCTAAAGCCGCTCTCATTGCGGCTGCAGGGGCTCAGTGCCGAGCAGCAGCACGGGTCAGCGCATAAGCGCTGACCATGCCCAAGGCCTAAGTGGCAAGTAGGGAGAATTTACAGAGACAGGAGGGGGACAGTAGGAGTTGATCTACAAGGAACCCTAATGTCGGTCCCCTGTAAGGTATCACAAGTTCACAACATACAAACAATGTGCACCTTTCATCAAAAATTCCAGATAGGACTTATTCTGTAGAAACAAGAAAAATAGAAGGAGCCCAGCAAAGGTAACTTATTCTTGCAAAGTAACTTATTGCTAAATATATTCAATGTTGTTTGTTTTTCTCCTGGGTGTGCAAACCTTATTTGTAAGAATATGTACTTCAGATATTGCATGTACTGTAGCCTAATATGCATGGACTAGAAGCTTTGCATTGCCAGGATACTATTCACTGTACCATTTACATAATCTCTTGTCTCTTTCACAAACTTCTGTCGCTTTCACACACAAAAAAAAGCCTTCAACTATGTGAAGAGTCGGCTAAGGTTTCTTCTCCTGCCTTTCCAGACTGATTGCTAGTTAGCAACCACTTGATAAAAACAATCAGTCACACCTTTCTCCCCTACAGAGAAGCACAAATATAAAATGATCATGTTTGCTTCTCACATCTGCCAAAACTACTAACTATAGTAGGCACAGAAATCCCCCAAAGACAATTCAAGAGATGAATATTTTAATAATAGTTGGCACCTAAGGTACATGCTGAAAGCAAACCCACTCTTTACCTTTTGGAGATGATTGCACTTTTTCAAGTTTAGTTCTACTCTAGAAAATACCTGGTGTCAGTTTAGGGTCACTTTAACCTGAACACTGTATTTTATCTACAGCATTGTACAACAGTTTGAGAAATACACTGAATTTACTTTTATTTTTGACTTCTTGTTTGTCACTAAAGCAAAACACTAATAAAACCATAGTCAGAGTTGTCGAGAATTAAAGCAGCAACCCTCCCCCCCTCTCTTTTTTTCAGAGTGATTTTTTTAAATACAGAAATGGAACCGGGGGTCCTCCAGATCTGAACCATGCTCATTGTTGTTCTTGACCCCCCATCCCCCCTGGATCTGATATACCCTTCTAGTTGCTGGTATCTTCACTCGTATTTGGTAAATCAAAATGGCTGCCAAAGTGTTTGTTTTCCCACCAAATGCCAATAGGAACCTGTAACAGCATCAGGGGGATGACTTTGCAGCTTCCTATTGGACTACCCCAGGAGCCATCTTTGAATATCCAAGAACAACATTGGCAACTGAAACAGTACGTATCTCATGTGAACCGGTTCAGCTCCAGGAGACCCCTGGTTCTGTTTCTGTAAAGAAATTACTGTGTAAAACGAGGGAGGGATTGCAGCTTTAAGTACTTAGTGCAAACCTGGGTATCAATACAAAATATAATTTTGTTCATAGTGCTTCCTATATACCAAATAACACAAGTTATTTGGTCTGTTCAGAAGGTGTAAGGTCAGGGGTTGAAAATGAATTTTTGTGTCATCAGCATAGAGGTGAGATTGGAACACAGGATATGTGATAAGGTCACCTAGAGAGAGTGTGTAAAGAGAAAAGAGAAGAGGTCCCAGGACAGTGCCTTGCGGTATACCCACGGAGAGATAGACAGAAGAGAAGAAGGTGTTAGCAAAAGAGACACTGAAAGTACTGTGGGAGAAATAAGAGGAATTCCAGGATAGAGCTTTGTTACAGATACCAAGTATGGAGAATGTGAAGGACAAGAGGGTGGTCCACAGTATCAAAGGCTACAGAGACGTTGAGCAATATGAGCAAAGTTTGCCTTTGGCAGCATGGAGGTAGGGCAGGTGCATGTGCGGGGCCTCGGCTCTTACCTTCTTTGGTGGCATCATCTGGCAGCATCTCCTCCTCCCGTCATCTCCCTCTGCGTAGTGCAGTCAACATGGCTCTGAGACGTGAAATGATGTTGCATTGCCATGACAATGGGACTTCACGTGACATCGTAGCGCCATGAGGCATCATGTTGTCATGGCAACTCGGCACCACAGGGTATCCCATTGTCATGGCAACTTGATGCCGCATGGCATTGAAACGTCACAAGATGTCCCATTGTCATGGCAACGTGATGCCATTGGACATAGCAGAGCCACGATGAAGGGACCTTGCAGGAGAGGATGCCGGGATATCCTGCCGGAGAAGGTATGAGTTTGTAGAGGCCCCGCGCTCTCCACCCGGCAATCAGTTTAATTGTGGTGGGGTAAAGCATTTATTGTTAATTTTCTTTTATATGTCTAATTATTTATAATGGCATTTTTATAGTGTTTGCATATAAGATTTTCTGTCCTTTTTTCTTGATTGCACACATGCTTTGACTCACCCCCATAGGGAAATTCATCATTATCCCATTTTGTTTTTATTATATAAGAACTACATTTATAAAAAGGTTCTTAGTTATTTTCTTTAATTGATAAAATAGGTGTTATAAACTAAATTAATTTATATAATTTGATATATTATTTTATTAGTGCAAATGTATTATTTAAAGATTGCAATTGTCCTTTTAAGTTTATACACAGATGTGTAAGTATTTTCTGCATTTGTTTTTCATCAGCCACAGCTCCTATGTATTAGTCAATTATATTCAGTTGCCATGAATAGACGAGCCCTGAAGAAGCACGTAAGTGTAAAATGCGTTGAGGTCGTCACTACGTTTTCATATGTCATGACGCAAGGCATCTTTTCAAAACCGGGCCGATGAGCTGTTGCTAGTCCCCTTCGTGAGCAGCAGAGCGCATGCGCAGCTGCTATTGAGAGACACCTCACTCGCAAACAGCTGGGAACTGGGTCAGCTGTAAGGCTCTTACAAAGTTGAGCCACTCGCTGGTTTGTGTGATTGGCGCGACTCTGTGGATGAGACGCTCTTCCACGATTGTCAGGTTCTGCGAGCAGGCAGTCCAGGGACTTGGGGCACTGGGTCCTTGCAGATTGACATCATTGGACTCTCAGCTCTCACTTGGACTTTGTGGATCTCACTTTTACTGTTTTAAATGTAAGTTTATGTATTTGTTGTGTGTTTTATATTACACATATCACCATTCATTTCTGGTGCACGGTGTCTTTTGTTTTTGTTATATATATATATATATGTATGTCTATTTATATAGCGCCATTAATATACATAGCCCTTCACAGTAGTAGTACACGTGACAATTATTTTGCTTCAAGCATAAAAATGTACATTTAGGAAGAGGAGACTCTGTTCCAAAGAGCTTACAATCTAATTGGTAGGTAGGGAGAACGTATAGAGACAGTATGAGGACATTGTATTGTATTGTATGTCTTTATTTATATAGCGCCATTAATGTACATAGCGCTTCACAGTAGTAATACATGGGGTAATCAAATAAATAACAGATAATATAAATAACAGATCATGGGAATAAGTGCTTTAGACATAAAAGTAAAATTTCGGAAGAGGAGTCCCTGCCCCGAGGAGCTTACAGTCTAATTGGTAGGTAGAACGTACAGAGACAGTAGGAGGGAGTTCTGGTAAGTGCGTCTGCATGGGGCCACGCTTTATGTATCGTGTTCAGAATATCCACAGTGCTATTCATATGCTTCTTTAAGCAAGTGTGTCTTAAGGTTGTCTTAAAGGTGGATAGAGAGGGTGCTAGTCGGGTACTGAGGGGAAGGGCATTCCAGAGGTGTGGGGCAGAAAGTGAGAAAGGTTTAAAGTGGGAGAGGGCTTTAGATACAAAGGGGGTAGAAAGAAGACATCTTTGAGAAGAACGCAAGAGTCTGGATGGTGCATAACGAGAAATTAGGGATGAGATGTAAGGAGGGGCAGAAGAGTGTAAAGCTTTAAAAGTGAGGAGAAGAATGGAGTGTGAGATGCGGGATTTGATCGGAAGCCAGGAGAGGGTTTTCATGAGGGGAGATGCTGAGACAGACCTAGGAAAGAGTAGAATGATTCTGGCAGCAGCGTTTAGGATAGATTGTAGGGGAGACAGGTGAGAGGCAGGTAAGTGTGTCTGCAAGGGGCCAAGGTTTATGTATCAGATCTATAATATTAGCCACATAGCTACATATATATATATGAACAACAAGAAAAGAAAGCGCCCGATCCTAGTGCAACATGAAAAATACACTTTTAATAAAAAGATTAGGTCCAACAAAGATGCACTCACAAACAAACAATAAATAAAAGCCTGTAATGAGTATACTCATTCGCCTCCACGTGTTGCTCTGGCTCCCTTGGTGTGCTGCTCTCCCTTGGATGAGGTGTCAGCTACTCCAGTAATCTCCACTGGATACAGGAACAGCAAATGTCTCTGGATCCCTGACCCGCAAGTACAACAGGTCACACGGCCGGACTGGATACCAGAATGGTAAGTATATACCCCCGTAGTTCGGTAGGCCGGTAAGGTGCTATGTCCTGAACCCTTCACACATACTGTATAGGGTGCCCGGTACCTGTACCACCACTGGTACACTGCTTCTCCCTGTAGATGGAGTCCCGGCCTTTCCCGCAATCGTCTCGGAGGGTTCGCAACTGGTGCTCTGATCCGGAAGTGTAAAAGTCACCACTTGGTGAACCGGAAACAGAATACCGTGTCTGTGACCCCGCTGTTGGAGTAATGGAGCCAGCAAAGTCCCGAAAATCCTAGCAAAGTCTAGGCAATAAAACAAAGTGGCAAACGGGCTGCAAACAAGTATATCAATAAAATCTGGTTTGAATACCAGTAAAAAGTCTTCCCTACGCGTTTCTTCACTCTTAGGGTGATTTCATTCATGATCCCCTGATGAAATCACCCTAAGAGTGAAGAAACGCGTAGGGAAGACTTTTTACTGATATTCAAACCAGATTTTATTGATATACTTGTTTGCAGCCCGTTTGCCACTTTGTTTTATTGCCTAGACTTTGCTAGGATTTTCGGGACTTTGCTGGCTCCATTACTCCAACAGCGGGGTCACAGACACGGTATTCTGTTTCCGGTTCACCAAGTGGTGACTTTTACACTTCCGGATCAGAGCACCAGTTGCGAACCCTCCGAGACGATTGCGGGAAAGGCCGGGACTCCATCTACAGGGAGAAGCAGTGTACCAGTGGTGGTACAGGTACCGGGCACCCTATACAGTATGTGTGAAGGGTTCAGGACATAGCACCTTACCGGCCTACCGAACTACGGGGGTATATACTTACCATTCTGGTATCCAGTCCGGCCGTGTGACCTGTTGTACTTGCGGGTCAGGGATCCAGAGACATTTGCTGTTCCTGTATCCAGTGGAGATTACTGGAGTAGCTGACACCTCATCCAAGGGAGAGCAGCACACCAAGGGAGCCAGAGCAACACGTGGAGGCGAATGAGTATACTCATTACAGGCTTTTATTTATTGTTTGTTTGTGTCAGGAATCCGCTCCGCGGGTTACTGGTTACCTTACCTTGCAGACCGGTGCAATTCTGGAGCAGCTCTCCTGGTGTTTGCTGCAGCCTGGATTCACTCACCAAAAGCTATACACACTCCCTCAGGTATCTACTGCAGCTGTGCAGCCTATTATGCAACCTAGACTTGCATTCATTCATTGGAGCAATACCTTCACACCCCCGCTGGGGATTGGCCTGCTGGCCTTTAAGTATTGCCTTCCCATAATGCTCCTGGCCGAGCATAGCCCTTACCGGATGTCACCAACTGTTCTGCCACAAGCTCTTGCTTGTTCCCTTGTGCTGAAGCGGAGGTTTCCCTTGCGCCCTTCAGCTTCCTGTTCTCCTGTGCTGAAGCAGCGGTTTCGTCCCTGCGTCCTTCAGCCTCCTGGATTCCTGCACTGAAGCGGAGGTTTCGCCCCTGCGTCCTTCAGTCTCCTGGATTCCTGCACTGAAGCGGAGGTTTCCCTGTATATCTGCAGCTTCCTGGTTCCTGGGGTCTACTCTTTCCCTAATCTAGAGAGGCCGTGTCCTTGTTCCTGCGCTGCTACAGAGGATTCCCTAACCCGCTCAGGACTCTTGCGCCGTCGCACTGGTTTAACCGTGCAGCTAGGCGGTGTGTAAATCTGGTCTGCCTTCCACCTCCTGAGACCAGTACCATGGGCCATGGTCGCCGCACGCGCAGAGTCATACCCCGAGCTGATAAGCTGAAACGGGGTCCCCCTGACTACCGGTTACTGAACTCCTGCTTGAACTACGTTTACCCTGATGTCTCCTGTCCTGACCTTGGCTTGCCCAACGACGATGCTGTCTTCTCCTATCCTGATCTTGCTACGTACGACTATGAACTGCGCAATCCGGATCAGCCTGCGAGGTTTAAGGTCGGTGCTTTTACAACCCTACCTCAGCCACGCGGTCCGACCCGAGTTTGTGGCGAGCACAACCGTGACAGTAACTACATTGGAGAATCTGCAGTCATTTTTGATTTCCCAGACATTCCTTACCAAATACCTACTTCAGAGACCAGTACTGTTAGGTTTAAACTCCGTGTACTGTCTGGGTTCTCCTCGTCTCTAAGCTTAGGATTAAAAGCATTCAGTAGTCTATATGTCTCTCCTGGGGTTCATGTTGTGTTTCCAGGAGGGTTTGCTGACACATGGCTTTCTCTCAAAAGTGACGCTTTTCCATTTATACTAGTAAGAAGCTTGCACACTGTTTCCCCTCTCCCTGAATTGTGTCTTACTGGCCCTGAGACTCTGAGAGGTAATGATTTTCCTTCAGATTCTGAATCTCTTCCTACAATGGTTAGCCTGACTGGGGGTCCCCCTGATTTCTCTGTCCAGGCTAATCCTTCAGGGTTCAGCATATCTGTAGTCACTCCCTTAGTACTGTCTGAGGTCACCATGCATATATTACAAGTCTTAGGGTTTAAATCTAAGCTATTTAGCTGTCCTGCCTTTGCTGAGACCCAGTCCCTCAGTACTGTGTCAAAAAATGCCCCAGCTAACATAGGCTTACTCTGGGAGGAGATTAAAGCTCCTGTCTTAAAGGGTATTTTTTCTCACATGTCCAGCAAATCTAGAACCTCTGTAATTGTTTCTAAGTCACTTATCAATACATCTGATTTTTTCTCTAATCAAACCCAGACACCCTTACTATCTGTTAGGAGTCTTGGGGTCAGAGATTTTGCATTAGAAAACACACCTATTCCTGTTTGTGTCAGGTTAGGCACCCCTGTGGTTAGGGCCATTGCAGTTTCAGAAAAGACTCCTTGTACTCTTAAGGTGCCTGTCATTAAGAGTTTTCATAGTTCATACTTGCTGCTTGTTGATTCTCAGGTCTCTGTCACTGAAGTACAAATTTCAGCTTCTGATGTTAGTTTCCCTCCCGCCACTACCCTGGCTCTGCCTTTTTCTCTAGTTCCTGATAGGAAAATTCCAAGGTCTATTCCTGATCCACTGACAATACTATCTTCCAATGAAGATTTCCCAGTATTGGAGAGCGCTACTGTTTGCTTATCTGCTTCTGCTAAACCATGGTTTGGGCCCTCGGATTTTTCGGTTGCCCCTGTTATCTCCTCTCAGTTGGAGATACTCTGTCCGTATCCCAAGATTTCGGCCCCTATGCCTGGTTTACTGCTTGCCTTGTCACCTTCCATACCTATACCGGGAGAAGCTTCCAACCAGCCAATACCCTTACTAACCATTACCTGGGAGCCTTCTAGAGGAAAAATTCCTCGCAAATTCCAACATACAGTGGTCAGCCAAGACTTTTTCTGTTACAAAGTTCCTCCTGGTGTATTCGATCAACTAGCAGGGCCGCTGATCCTAGATTCCGATTCCTTTATTAAGGACTGGGCTTTCAGTGGGGGTCCTTCTTCCGTTGCTGCCCTGGAGCCCTCTGGTTCTTCACAGCCCAGGATTTCCAAGACATTTTGCGAGGCGAGCCATGTACCAAGGATGTGTCTTCCATCTATCTCATATCCTAGAACTTTACTCACCAAAAAACTGCTCGTTTACGGATGTCCTTTCCACCTAAGGAATTTTAGGAACAACTCAATGTCCCCAAGACCCATGGATGGCCCTGGCTGGCCGCAGTTCTCACCGGGGGGTGGGAGTACACTAAGGGTTAACCACGAGTCCCTGGACCACGACTCTAACCCCAATCCTAGACGGTTCAGCAACAATTCCCGGTCCTCCAACTCTATGAGTGTTCATGTTCGCCCGGAGGTCTCACGTGAAGGGGGGGATACTGTCAGGAATCCGCTCCGCGGGTTACTGGTTACCTTACCTTGCAGACCGGTGCAATTCTGGAACAGCTCTCCTGGTGTTTGCTGCAGCCTGGATTCACTCACCAAAAGCTATACACACTCCCTCAGGTATCTACTGCAGCTGTGCAGCCTATTATGCAACCTAGACTTGCATTCATTCATTGGAGCAATACCTTCACACCCCCGCTGGGGATTGGCCTGCTGGCCTTTAAGTATTGCCTTCCCATAATGCTCCTGACCGAGCATAGCCCTTACCGGATGTCACCAACTGTTCTGCCACAAGCTCTTGCTTGTTCCCTTGTGCTGAAGCGGAGGTTTCCCTTGCGCCCTTCAGCTTCCTGTTCTCCTGTGCTGAAGCAGAGGTTTCGTCCCTGCGTCCGTCAGCTCCTGTTCTCCTGTGCTGAAGCAGCGGTTTCGTCCCTGCGTCCTTCAGCCTCCTGGATTCCTGCACTGAAGCGGAGGTTTCGCCCCTGCGTCCTTCAGTCTCCTGGATTCCTGCACTGAAGCGGAGGTTTCCCTGTATATCTGCAGCTTCCTGGTTCCTGGGGTCTACTCTTTCCCTAATCTAGAGAGGCCGTGTCCTTGTTCCTGCGCTGCTACAGAGGATTCCCTAACCCGCTCAGGACTCTTGCGCCGTCGCACTGGTTTAACCGTGCAGCTAGGCGGTGTGTAAATCTGGTCTGCCTTCCACCTCCTGAGACCAGTACCATGGGCCATGGTCGCCGCACGCGCAGAGTCATACCCCGAGCTGATAAGCTGAAACGGGGTCCCCCTGACTACCGGTTACTGAACTCCTGCTTGAACTACGTTTACCCTGATGTCTCCTGTCCTGACCTTGGCTTGCCCAACGACGATGCTGTCTTCTCCTATCCTGATCTTGCTACGTACGACTATGAACTGCGCAATCCGGATCAGCCTGCGAGGTTTAAGGTCGGTGCTTTTACAACCCTACCTCAGCCACGCGGTCCGACCCGAGTTTGTGGCGAGCACAACCGTGACAGTTTGTGAGTGCATCTTTGTTGGACCTAATCTTTTTATTAAAAGTGTATTTTTCATGTTGCACTAGGATCGGGCGCTTTCTTTTCTTGTTGTTCGCAGATTCTGGGGAGGTCGTTGGTCCTTGTGGAGAGCTGCCAGATCCTATTTTTGAGCCCTTTTTTCCATTTTTGCTTTTTATTTTTATTTTTTCATTTTTTTCATTAATATATATATTTTTTTCAATTCATTTTTAATTTTTCATTTGAGTTAAAATTTGCTTTTTACCATAATAATACATTTTAACAATTGCAACAGTAATTTAGGGTTCTTAACTATTTTAGGTTTATGTATTATGGTCCACCAATACACTCACTTATTATAAGCTTGTATAGTAAATACCAGTATTAATTCAGCTATTGAACTACCATCAATGTATGTTTAGTCGATCATTTTTGCTAATCAAGATTGTTTAATATCACTACTATATTTAGATCTCGATTACCTGTTGAGCGCAGTCAATTTTTTGTTTGACATATATATATATATATATATATATATATATATATATATATATATATATATATATATATATATATATAGACAAGAAACATACAGCGCAGATCTTAACAATATGTTTAAGCGGAGGATAATATACACACCACCTATTAAGCCAATACAATCTTTAAATGAGGTACATACCCTGGAATACAACTATCCCTACAAACTGCAGCCAAATTAGGTCTGCGGCTCCACAATCGCCGCCTTGAAGATTTGCAGAAGAATGACCTAGGCGCAAATAGGACAGGGAAGAGAAGAAACACAAAAAAGAATCATAGGGCAGTATATCTAGTTATAAACAGACTATAAGATGGTAAGAGATGCGCTTACACAGGTAAGTTTTTTCAAAGCATGTAATCCTCTATGGGACTCACGAACACAGCTACTGCAGCTCTTCTCCTTGGCCTCTGGATCATACGAGTACTTGTCCACGGGAACTCAGCGGCGGCTGCAGCAGTCACGGATGGTCTTAGGAAGCCACTTGTCTCTGTGGATGGATCTCACAGGGGGGGGGGGGTAGGGAGGGAATACAGGGAGGGACAAATATGTGTAAAATCTTTTTAATCTAAAAATAAACTCATCGTAAAAACAGGTAATCTGCCCGAAATTCACTCACAGAATGTGAGTTGATTACCTGTTTTTACGATGAGTTTATTTTTAGATTAAAAAGATTTTACACATATTTGTCCCTCCCTTTATTCCCTCCCTACCCCCCCCCCCCCCTGTGAGATCCATCCACAGAGACAAGTGGCTTCCTAAGACCATCCGTGACTGCTGCAGCCGACGCTGAGTTCCCGTGGACAAGTACTCGTATGATCCAGAGGCCAAGGAGAGGAGCTGCAGTAGCTGTGTTCGTGAGTCCCATAGAGGATTACATGCTTTGAAAAAACCTACCTGTGTAAGCGCATCTCTTACCATCTTATAGTCTGTTTATAACTAGATATACTGCCCTATGATTCTTTTTTGTGTTTCTTCTCTTCCCTGTCCTATTTGCGCCTAGGTCATTCTTCTGCATATATATATATATATATATATATATATATATATATATATATATGTATATATATATATATATATATATATATATATATACACTGACAGTGACGAACACACGCCCTTTTAAAGAGCCACACATTTTTTTTTTAACTTTCCCTTCATTTTGTCTTTTAATATGCTGTGAAACCATTTTCCTGTACAGTATTTGTGAAGATTTTAGTCATTTAATACACTTAGATTGTCTACTCTCCGGGGGAAGGGATTTCCTTTCCTATTGTTTGACTTTGTCGCGCTTATTATATTATAATTCCCTGTATTGTCTTTGTGTATAGCACTGAGCTCATTGTGGGCGCTATATAAATAAAGATATACATACATACATACATTTGAAATAAACTAATCTCTTCTCCAGGATTGGAAAGTGACTTTACAGCATATTGAATAGAAGCAATTTGAAGAAAAAAGTGGAGGGGAGGAAATGGCCTTCTGCATATCATCAGCACTAACAGCCTTTATAGTAAAGCAATGCCCTTTCAGGCCGAAAACAGCACTTAACACTGTGTTATTGAGCTTTGAAGATACATGTTAGCACTTTACTAGGTGTTAACTTAGGTTAACACCTTGTTAAATCAATAACAGACCTCTGTGGATCTGACCCTCCGATTGATTTATAGTTGTTTTAAGTACAGCAACTTATTTTGTAAATATTGTGAAATAGTCTGAATTTCCTAGATTTTAACTGTGTGATGTTCAGTCTAATTACAGACTATATCTATGTCATATGGACGAGCACTGCAGCTTTGGTCACAAACTGTATTTGCAAACTTTGCGGAGATAATTGTTATTCAACCCCTGTTCTGCTCTGCAGGGGAATGCTGGGTCCTCCAACAGCAAACTAAAGGTGTGAATGCCCTCAATGTTCAATCAGATTGTATATCAGATATTTAAGAGTGCCATAAAGTCATCTACCATATGTGTCTAGGGTTTCATATAATACTTTACTGCACTATAAGGTTCCTTATGGCCCAGTCACTTGAAGCACTAGTAAGGAATCTTAAGTGCCAAAAAGCAATATGTACTAAGAGATGCTGCTCCAAATTACACCCTCTGGTGTGAGAAGACAGTTCACAGCATTCAAGTGAAAGGGACACCATGAGATTGCCACATCCGGACACTGAAACGGTTAAAACCAGTTTATTTTCAGGGATTTCTTACTGATTATTAATGTAAGCCAGTACACAATTTCGCTCCTCCCCTGTACTTACCTATACTGCAAAGAATTTTTTTTTTCCATCTAAAATATTTTACAGATGAATACTAGAGTAGTCATATTGGATATGATACAGCAAGTTTTCATATTTATTATACATCCAATTCACCCGATCATTCGAAACCCATTTCTCCTTTTTTTTCCCACCCTTCTTTCATTCTTTCATTCTTCCTTTCCTCCTTTTATTCATTTACTCCCCACACTGCCTCCATATTTCTTTTCTTTCTTTCTTCCTCTCTTCTTTCCTTCCTTCCACCGTTCCTTCCTTTTGTTAATAATGCAGTAAACTGGATAAGAGAACATAAATATGTATCGCGAGGATGGAGCCCCTGCACTGTACAACGTACACTGTGACTGGGTGGAGGAGTGACTCAGTGAGTAAAGTCATCTGAGGGGTTCAATTCCTGGTGTCCTCTCTGTTATGCTCGGCCTGCCCGCAAACCAGACGAGCCCCCGGTACTGAGGGGGAACGGAAGAATACCACGCACCTAACAGCAAGCGGGGGTGCGATCGGAGTGTGGTAAGCAGCGTATCTGGTCGGGGACAAAAATAGGTGTAATAAGGTACTTTCCAAATCCGGCATAGAATGGTCGAGTCCGTAAGCCAATGGTCAAGGAGTAGAGATGATTGCGTCATAGAGAGTTCGTAAGCCAAGTTCGTGGAGATGAGAGCTGCATCGTCGAAGGTCCGTTTTCCAAGTCCAAGGGATATAGAAGACAGCGTGGAAGAGAGTCCGTGAGCCAGGTCCGGGGGGTCCAGAAAGCAGCGTGGTCGAGTATCCAAAGCCATGGTCAAGGGAGGTCAAGGTCCAGGGAGGTCAGCGGAGAATCCGGGTTCCGGAACAGGGGCTGAAAAAACAAGAGCCAAGCAGAAGCAGACAGCACCAAGGTACAGTAGCTATGCAGAGCACTGGGAGAATGGGGAGACAGTGCTAAATAGTGGGCAGTAACCTATCAGGGGAAGGGAGGAGCAGAGGTGCAGTCCAGGGATCCATCCTGATAGGGGACACGGGCCTGGGGGCTGGCCCGAGTAGACCTGGGGCTGAGGAGCACGCAAGTGCGCAGGCCCGTAAGGAGAAGGCGGGACTAAGTTCAGGATGCCGGGTATGAGTTGCCTGAGTCCGCGCGCCCCTGTAATATTGACGCGTGCAACCCGGAAGAGGGAGAGCAGCCACGAGGGGGACGCCGACAGCAGAGGAACGCCGCCGGGGATTCGGGGCGGTGGCTGTACCAGGTAAGGGAGCGCCGTGAGCAGAGGTCCCCGCAGCGCGGGACCTTACAGTATCCCCCACTCAAGGATCGGACTCCGGATGATTCATCCAAGGTCTGTGGGGAAATTGTTGGTGGAATCGTCTGAGTAGAAACGGAGCATGGAGATCAGACCGCGAGACCCAAGACCGTTCCTCAGGTCCGTAACCCTTCCAGTGAACCAAAAACTGGACCTTGCATCTGGAGATGCGAGAGTCGATGATGGACTGAATTTCGAAATTCCTGTTGTCCTGGTACAATAGCGGGAGGAGGTCGAAGTGAAGGATGAGAAAATTGAGCGCCTTGGATAAAGAGTTTTAAGAGCGAGACATGGAAGACGGGTGAAATCTTCATGGAGGGGGGCAGAAGGAGTTGGTAGGCCACAGGGTTAACTTGTCACAGGATGGGGAAGGGACCCAGGAACCTGGGAGACAATTTAGGGGTTGGAGCCTTCAATTTCATATTTTTAGAAGAGAGCCAGACCTTCTCTCCAGGTTCAAATTTATGAGCTTCCCGACGAAGCCGATCTGCCTGTCTCTTCTGCCTCAGGACTGATTCCTGTAAAGCCGTTTGAATCATCCTCCATGACTCCTGTAGCGTGGTAATCCTAGAATCTGCTGCAGGCACTGCAGACGTGGGTAAATGCATAGGAAGGCGACTAGGATGAAACCCATAGTTTACAAAGAACGGTGATTCCTGAGAGGATTCATTCTTGAGAGAGTTGATAGCAAATTCAGCCCAAGGAAGTAATTCTGCCTAATTATCCCGGGAGTCGGAAGAAAAACATCGCAAATACTGTTCCAGGGACTGGTTCATGCGCTCGGTTTGCCCATTAGTTTGGGGGTGATAACCCGAAGAAAAAGAGAGTAATGCCTAGCCTCTGAGAAAACGCGCGCCAGAACTTTTAAACAAATTGAGTACCATGGTCAGAAACAATGGACAGAGGAACGCCATGAATACGGAAAATTTCTTTCACGAAAATAACGGCCAGGGTGGACGAATTGGGTAAACCCTTGAGGGGAACAAAATGGGCCTGCTTGGAGAATCTGTCAATGACCACTAGGATCGTAGTCATCCCGTTAGAAGGGGGTAGGTCCATGATGAAGTCCATGGCAATATGACTCCAAGGAAGGTCCGGGACCGGGAGAGGTTGAAGTAGACCAGAAGGTTTTTTTTTTTTCAACTTCAAATTTTCTTTATTGGGGTCGCATATTCGTACATTGTATCACATCCCATTGTGTTACTTCCCCCCAATAATGTTTTTTAAACATACATCAGGCAACGTTAACTGCCACAATACGAAACAAGGATAACATAGACAGGACAGACAAAACAAACCAGACGACGGACAGGGTAGGGGGGGGAGGGATAGGGGAGGGAGGGGGGATGGGGAGGGGAGGGGGGGCATTCTTCTCCGGGTACAACCGATGACGAGTTGTCTCTTAAGGGCTTCATGTCTTTTCGGTTAGTACTCCTTGCTCCTATCTCGAGCACTCAGTGTTTTCCCTATTGTTTTGTCTAGGGGGGCTACTATGTAGGGGGCTGTCGACTACCTGTTCGTCGCTATTTGTCATCCGGTCTCTGACCCCCAAAGGAGAACGCACCTGAACCTATTAAAGCAAGATTGCGGTAGCATCCACCCCGGGGATATCTGTCTGTGCCAGCCAAGGCGACCAGACTTTTAGAAAGTTTGTGCCGGTGTCATTAACCAAACTCGTTAATTGCTCCATCCGGCAAACGTGCCAAATCCTATTTCGAATCTTGGGGATAACTGGGACTTCTGGTTGCTTCCATAATGCTGCAATCTCGCATCTAGTGGCTGTTGCAAAATGCGCGATTAATTTGTGCGTCGCATTTGACATACCCTGGATCCGTCTGCCCAGCAGGAACAACCACGGGTCCAGGGGGATCTCCCAATCGAGAATACGCTGTAACCAATGTCTAATCTGTTCCCAAATCGGGACTACTTTTGTGCAGGACCACAGCATGTGTCGCAGGTCAGCCACCTCCCCGCACTGTTTTGGGCAGAGCGGAGAGTAGCCCTTAACAAATTTAGCCAATCTAGCTGGGGTGTAATACCATCGCATCAGGACCTTATACACGTTCTCCTTTAGTGTGGTACATATGGAGCTTTTAGCTACTGCTTGTGTGATCTGCTCCCAGTCCTCGTCCTCTAGCGTCTCCCCTAGGTCAGTCTCCCACTGTCGAATGTAGCTTAACCGGGTCTCGATTGTTGTCTCCGGACAGACCACTTCCCTGTACATTCTAGATGTGAGTCCCCTTGTGTCCGCGTCTCTGGAACACAGCTGCTAAAAATTGGTGCGTGCTGGTCTAATTGGGGTTTTGTTGTAAAAATCTCTGATCTGGAGGTACCTAAAGAATTCTGCATTTGGGATATCCGTTGCGGATTTAATTTGCTCAAATGTTTGTATATGTATCCTACCCTCCAGATCGTTAAGACGAGTGATGCCCGCTTGTATCCAGTACGTCAAGTTTTTACTGTTCAGCCCTGGAGCGAAATCTGGATTGCCAATGATTGGCGTCATAAGTGATGCTTTTGTAGTTAATTTACATCTAAATTTAGTGGCCTCCCACACTCGTAGCGAATTGTCAATGGCCTGAAGCAGTGTGCCTATTTGGCGTGCCCTACGTTTGGGCAGCCAGATCAGCTTCTGGATGTCAATCGGTGCACAGCACTTTCTCTCCAACTCTACCCATCTCCTAAGGCTTGGGTCCATGTGCCATTGGAGAATTTGAGCCAATGGGGCCGCTTTGTGGTAAGCAAACAAACAAGGTACCGCTAGCCCTCCTCTTACTGTTGCAATTCTTGGGTTTTTCTTGATCCATATGAATTTCATAATAGTTGACTGAAGGGAGAGGATGTCAGAGTGAACCACCGGTACAGGTAGGCTCTGGAAAAGATATAACATCCTTGGGAGGAGATTCATCTTCACGCAGTGTATCCTTCCAATCCATGAGATGCCCCCTTTTGCCCACACTCTGAGATCCTCTCTCAACGCCTTTATTAACCTGGGAAAGTTTGCCTTATATAGAGTTTTGTACTCCCGTGTAAGATACACCCCTAAATATTTGATAGCGGAGGGTTGCCATTTAAAATTGAAGTTGAGATCAATCAGTTTTTCAACTTCCTTGGTAAGGTTTATATTGAGGGCTTCTGATTTGGACTGATTGATCTTAAAACCGGAAATGTGGTTAAATTTGCTCAGGATTCCAAATACATTAGGAAGGGACGTGAGCGGTTTGGATAGCGTTAGGATAACATCGTCCGCATATGGAGCGGCCTTATACTCGTGCTCTCCATCTGAGATGCCTGTGATATCTGGGCTATTACGTATGTGCGCCGCCAATGACTCTATACAAAGGGTAAACAGCAACAGCGACAGCGGGCATCCCTGTCTCGTTCCACTTTTTATGTGAAATTGTCAGAGGGAAAACCCTGGTGCTTCACTCTCGCCGTTGGGCCCTCATACAGCGCCAAGATGGCCCTCATTAGGCGTCCTCTAAAGCCAAACGCTCCCAGTGTTTCCTTTAAGTAGGGCCAGTCTATTCTATCAAAGGCTTTCTCCGCGTCCAGACTTAGCACCATAGAATGTGTTTTTTTCTTTTGGGCCAAATCGATCAGATCAATAATTCTTCTGGTGTTGTCTGCCACTTGGTTGCCTCCGATAAACCCTACCTGATCCGCATGGATTAACCTGGGAAGGACACTACCCACCCTGTTTGCTATGAGTTTAGAATAGATTTTGATATCGGAATTAATCAGTGAAATGGGCCGGTAGCTCTTGCAGTCTGCCGGGTCCTTTCCTGGTTTGTGGATCACAGAGATGGATGCCTGAAGCATTTGTGCTGGAAAGGAGGCCCCTTCCAGAATATCGTTAAATAGTTTTAGCATATGTGGGGCTAGAATTTTAGCGTATTTCTTATAATATAGATTAGAGAAGCCATCGGGCCCCGGCGCCTTGGCCGGTTTTAATGCTTTGATGACTTCCAATATTTCCTCTAGAGTAAAGTCCGCCTGCAACGCCTCTCTCTCGTCCCTTCTCAAGGTTGGTAAATTTGCCTCTTTTAGGAAGGTGTTCAGTAACTCTCCCGTTTTAGTGTTGTGAGTGAGCTTGTCTCCATTATATACAGTAGTTCTTCGTAGTAGGTTTTAAATGCCTCTACGATTTTCCCAGGTATGGAGGTAAGGTCCCCCTGTTGGTTCCGAATTTCGTGAATAGAGTAATTTTGAAGCTTCTTTTTTAGCTTATTGGCAAGTAGTGTATCAGGTTTGTTTGCTTTTTCATAAAATTTACGCTTAGACCAAGCCATTTCCTTCTCAGCCTGGGAGGTAAGGAGGAGGTTGAGTTTAATTTTGGTGTCTAAAAGTTTTTTAAGCGTGTGTTCCTGCTTATTAGTTTTGTGCAGGGCAGAGAGCTCAGCTATTTGTGTTTCTAGTTCCTTAGTTTTTTTCTCTCTTTCCCGTTTCCGTTTGGCGGCCAGGTTCATCAATATTCCCCTGAGGGTTGCCTTATGAGCTTCCCACAGTGTGGCTTGTGACGCCACGCTCCCCTCATTCTCCTCAAAATATTTTTTAATTTTTTCACCTACCTCCCGCCCGAGATCTGGGATCTTTAAAAGGATCTCGTTTAGCTTCCAATTCGCTCTAGGTCTGTCCAGCGGAACCAATGTGCACCGCAGCTCTATAGGTGCATGGTCAGACCATGAAATATCATGGATCTCTGAGCGAGAGACCCCAGGGACCAATCTATTGGACACCAGGAAGTAGTCTATCCGGCTGTATGTGTTATGGGGGTGGGAGTAGAAAGTGTATTCGCGTACTCCTTGATGTTGCTCTCTCCATATGTCTATAAGCTGACAACTTGTTAGGCCTTTTGTCAAAGTTAATACGTCCTGTCTGTGTGGTTTGTTAGTGGTCGTGCAACGGTCTAGGCTTGGGTTGAGAACTCTGTTCAGGTCACCCGCTACTATAATGTTCCCCTTTGCGACTTTACTTAGCTTATCAAAGAAACTACTGAAAAAAGATGTCGCGTTGTCATTCGGGGCATATATTGTAGCATGTGTTATTGGGTATTCCTTAATGGCGCCTGTGATTATCAGATATCTCCCCTCCCTGTCGCTATATGTTTTGTCATGTCTGAATGGTATATGATTGTGGATTAGGATGGTGACCCCTCTTTTTTTTACTCGAGCTGAGGCTAGGAAGTGAGTCCGAAAGTCTTTATCAAAGTACTTGGGGAAGTTGGTTTGGGAAAAGTGGGTCTCCTGTAAGAAGAGCACCTCTGCACCTTTGCATCTGTAGTCTCTGAATGCGACCCTCCTTTTAGCAGGACTATTAAAGCCCTTAACATTATGGGATACTAACACTATGTCCTTACTCATCAGTAGATCTGTGCCGGGCCGTCTGACGTAGCTTCATCATGTCTTTCCGGGTTTGTCTGTTTGTGGGTCTCCAGCTTTTTCCGCCCGCCCGACTCTCTCCGGGACCCTCTGAAAGGACAAGGGAAAGGGAACATACACCAAGGGACGGGGGGGTAAACAAATACACAACACAACACGCAGTAACAATTAACACTTCTCGACGCTCTCTTGCATCTCGCCGAGATGTCCGCCTCTGGGTTTGTGGCTCTTGTGCTGGATGTCCAGTCTTGGGGCGTGATGTTTAACACCCCTCCCTGACCATCTAACCCAAAGGGTTGCGCCAGTGCGCCTCGGGGCTTTTCTCCCCCACCCTAGCGCCAGGCCCATGCAGACTTCGGAGCAGGCTTCCCCCCGCCGCTCCCCCCCCCGCTTCCCTTAAACAACTAAAACTTCCTACCCACCGAATTTTGGCTAAACCAACCAGGTCCCATTTGTCCCGTTGCCCCTTCTATAGAAGCTTCGTAGTTGCCCTCGTGAAGAGACCCCCTGATGTGTCTCTAATTTGTCTCTCCCCATAACGTCCCCTTTTGATACTCCTCTATACTATTGCTCCTCCCAGCTTCGGGCCCTACATCTGTCTCTCTCCACCTCCTAGTCACGTTTCTCTCCTTGTCACATTTTCTTCCTTAGCTCACGCTCCCTTAGCCACTCTATCACTTACTTTGTTCTCACCGCTCCTGTTTCCACCCTCTCTACCTGTCCATATACTACCTGCTTGTACCTTCCGCTTCCCTCCGTCCCTCTGTGTCTCTCTTATCTACCTCCCCCTTCCTGCTCTATCACTTTCATCTCTCCTTCCTGCTTTGGTGCCCCCCTCGGATGTCTCCCCCCTCTATCTACGTGCTTTGTCCTTCTACTCCCTTCGTTATCCTAATCACTTCCCTAGGCTCCATCTATTCCTCTTCCTTTCTCCCTGCTCCCTCCATCTATCCCCTGTCTCATCCCACCTAATTCCTACCTTCCTCTTCCCCTTTATTATCTTGTAACCTCCTGTCTTCCCTTTCTGATCCCACCTACTTCCACCTTATTCTCCGCTGCCTCTGTACTGCCCTCCTCATCTCCCCCCCTTCCTTGAGTCGATCTGGGACCTCCATCTTCCACTCCTTCCCTTTCCCCCTAGGCCCCGGTCCCTTTCTCCACCCTCATTCTTCGCCCCGCTACCTCCCAGACCTTCTCCTCCTGCCTGTTACTGTCTGTGCCTCTCCTCCGCAACCGAGTCCCGTTTGAATTTGGCCGCCGTTAGATAATGCTGTCCGATTCATGCCGGCGACTGCCTTTTTGTGTGCCCCGCTCCGGCGCACTTCGGCCACCTCTCGTGTCCTTCCGTCGCTCATTGCCTCCTCCAAGATGGCGTCTGTTTTGCCGGTTCCGCCCCCTTCCTGCTGACGTCTTTCCGGGCCGCCGCCATTTTGGATCCAGCTTTCTCCCTAGGCAGAGGTGCGTACGCGCTCTCCCGGCTCCCGCCCGAACCTGCCATCCGGCTCCTGCGTGTCACCTTGGCTCCATCTGCCTCGTGCTTCGCCGCCATCTTACGCATAGGGATCCATCTTGAACGCCATGGGGGAATCAGCTATCTCTTCTTCGCCGCGATCTGGACTCTCAGGGGGTAAGTTAGTTCAATGTTCATTGACTAGCAACTTTGATCAGTCCATTAGGGCACAGTTCCTTCGTCAGTGAGCGTTGGGACCTGGTATACTTAACTTAGCAGCACAACCAAACAGCTGCATAACTTGTAACTGGAGTTTTATCTCCCTTTCCTAGGCTTTATCCTTCTGCGTTCGGGGGGACTTTGGGGTCTGTGACCAGATGGGGTCCGGGGTTGGGCTCGCAGGGTCAGCATCTACGGGGTCTTCTCCCAGTCCCAGCTTGCTCAGGAAAGAAGGTCCATCTTCCGGGACCTTGATGGTGAAGGTTCTGCCTCCCCGAGCTACTAGTAAGCCGAAGAGGAACGTCCACCGGTATCTGACTCCCTTCTCCCTCAGGGTTCTGGTAATGGGCAGCAGGTTTCTCCGGCGGGCCAGCGTCATTGGGGACAGGTCCTGGAACACCGAGAGCCGCACTCCTTCATGCTCCACAACAGGTAGGGGCCTGGTTTTATTAAGGATAGACTCTTTTGTTCTATAGTAATGTAGACGTATTACTATGTCTCTCGGTTGCTCATTTTGTAGTGGTTTAGCCCTCAGCGCCCTGTGGCATCTGTCCATTGCCAGGGTGTCTTTAGGGTTCTCAGGGAGCAGTGTCTCCATCCAGTGCATGATGTACTCCTCACAATCCAATACACTCTCCGGGACCCCTCTTATCCTGAGGTTATTCCGCCTGTCGCGGTTTTCAGCGTCTTCTTGACGCTCTTTTAGTTCATTGATTTGCTCTTGTAGGTCTGTAGATTTTTTGTCTTGTCTCCGAATGGCTCTTATGGATTGGTCCACTTTTATTTCCAGAACTCCTGTCCTTTCTCCCAGCCCGGACACTTCCCTTTTCAGCTCTCTTATTTCTGCTTGAAAGAATGCTTTAAGATCCGTGCAAAGTCTAGTTATGTCACATTGCCTTGCCGGCAATTGTTCCTGCAGGGTTAATTCCTCCTCCTCTCCGTCGGGCTCAGTCTCTGAGCCGGCGTTTGAAACCGGCGCCATTTCTGAGCCTGCACCGCGCGGTCCTGTTCTGCCAAAATATTCCGGTAGCCCTCGTTTTTTCGTTGTTTTGAGGGTCTTCCGCGACATCCTGGGTATCTGCTTAATCTTTGTGTGTGTTTGTGTGCTGTTTGGTGGGAAATTCGGTGGTTTTTGCACGATATACTGGGAGGCGAGGCAGGGAGCTATCAGACTAGGCTGCCATACTCCTTGCCGTCGCGCATGCACCTCTCGACCAGAAGGCTTTTGACGGACCGATTTATTTTGGGCGCAGACTGGGCAAGAGGAGGTGAAATCTTGGATGTCTTTTACCATATTGGGCCACCAGAAAGTCCGCTGGATCAGATCCGTAGTCTTCTTAGTGCTGGGATGACCAGCTGATCTGGAGGAGTGTCCCCATTCCAGAATCTTATGGAGGAAACATGGAGCTGTGTAAAGACGTCCATCAGGAACCTCTAGCCCTTCGGGGACCTGTGATTGAGACTCCAAAACCTTATCCAAAATATCAAAAGAAGCAGCAGAGATAAACAGTCAGGGGGAAAGGATATTTTCAGGAACCTCCTGCAATTTCTCCTCAGTGTCGAACTGATGAGTCAATGCATCAGCCTTGATATTTCTAGTCCCAGGAATATAAGAGATGACAAAGTTAAATCTCGAGAAGAACAACGCCCATCGGGCCTGACGAGGACCAAGGCGACGAGCACCCTCGATGCAAGAGAGGTTCTTATGGTCTGTAAGGATCAGAATGCGTTCCTTGGTTCCTTCGAGAAGATTTTATTTATTTTTTTATTTATAAAAATATTTTACCAGGAAGTAATACATTGAGAGTTACCTCTCGTTTTCAAGCATGTCCTGGGCACAGAGTTAAGACAAATAATACATGTTTACAAATACAGTTACATAATGAGCAGGGTATACATTATATAGAAGACATTGCATGCACAGTTAAAGATAATTTGTATTATGGGCGTATGAAACAGTTACAGACCAGATTAAAATGTGTGACAGCCTTAGATTTGAAAGAATTTAGACTGGTGGTGGATGTAAGAGTCTCTGGTAGGTTGTCTCCATTCTTGCAACGCCATCTTGATTGCAAACAACGTAATTTCTCTCCGCCGGAGAGAATTTCTTAGAAAAAAACCCGCAGGGGTGGAGTTTATCTTCAGGGGTGGTTCTTTGCGAGAGTACCGCACCGGCTCCCACGTCAGCGGCGTCGACCTCAAGCGTAAAGGGGAGGGTGGGGACAGGGTGTCGCAAAATGGGGGCCGAGACAAAGGCTTTTTTGAGAGACTCAAAAGCACGACTGGTCTCCGTCGGCCAAGAGATAGGGTCGGACCCTTTTTTAGTAAAGGCGGTAATGGGTGTTACCAGAGTAGAGAAACCAGCGATGAATTTTCTATAGTAGTTGGCGAAACCATTAACTATTGTGGGAAAAACGTGGGGCTCAGTGTGATGGCACCTACATCAAGCCGGCCCTGCGTACTGTGCACTATACTGTAATTGTGAAGCACTTTGCGCCCCAGTCAGAGAAAAGTGCTATATGAAATAAAGTTATTATTATTGTTATAGTGGAGCAAGCAGGAGTAAGTGTTAGTCTACTGTAGTAGACTAACATGTAGGATACAGTATGTGTGTATGGTGAGAGCTCAAGATGCGTGATTTATTTATTTATAAAATGTTTTACCAGGCAGTAATACATTGAGAGTTATCTCTCGTTTTCAAGTATGTCCTGGGCATAGAGTTAAGATGACAAATAATACATGGTGTGACAAACAGCTTACTCCGGGGCTCCGCTGCTTGTCCGGGACGGTTAGAACACGGTCTTTTGGGGTAGGTTAAATGAGGAGGCGTCACGTACTGTTCCTTTAAACAGGCTGTGCCTGGTTTATTCAGTCCCAGGCACTGAGACTGCCACAGTGCATACAACAAAACACATCAAAACAAAAGCTGCTCACCTGAGCGATAACTTAACTTAGATTTCCCTAACTCAGGGTGGAAGTGGCTTTTCCACTTTCCAACAACAAAACAAGGTACTTTTGCAGAGTTAGCCAAATGAACAGAACAATTGAACCTGTGTGGGGAAGGGGCTTCTCCCCACTGTGTTCAGCAGCCTTCCAGGCTCTGGAGAAGAGACAAGAGCAAACAGGAAATCAGTCTTACATACCTGATTTCTAATTAGCATGACAGGTGACAGAAATCCCTCAGTTCCAGCGCTTGCCCAAAACTGTGGGATGGAGTGCATGTATTATAAGGCTGCACTCCCAGGCCAGACAGGATAGAAACTGTTCAGTATCCTGGGAGCCCTATATATGGAATTTATTACCATCCCCTGGTTTCTGTCACATATCCTCCCCCCCAACTCAGACCCTGAGGGATGAGCGACCATGGATATTAGGGAGTGCATCCTTGACAACCCGTCAGCATTGCCATGTTTGTGCCCTGACCTGTGTTCCACAGAAAATTTAAAGGGTTGTAGGCTTAGGAACCACCTGGTCACTCTAGCATTCTTTTCCCTGTTTTGATACATCCAGGTAAGGGGTGCATGATCTGTGACCAACCGGAATTTTCTCCCCAACAGGTAGTATTTGAGCGTCTCTACAGCCCACTTTATTGCGAGACACTCTTTCTCTACTATGGAGTAATTTTTCTCCTGGGGATTTAGTTTCCTACTTAAATAAAGGATGGGGTGCTCCTCACCTTGAGACTCCTGGGAGAGTACCGCCCCCAGCCCTACCTCAGATGCGTCGGTTTGGACTACGAACTCTTTGGAGAAGTCAGGTGTGACCAACACTGGTTGGGCACAGAGAGCTTCTTTCAGGCTTCTAAAGGCCTGTTCGGTTTCGGGGGACCACTTTACCATAAGTGGTCCTCTTGCTTTTGTGAGGTCGGTTAGTGGGGTTGCCTTAGTCGCAAAATTGGGAATAAACCTTCTATAGTACCCAATTAACCCCAAAAAGGTCCTTACTTGTTTTTTTGTAACTGGCCTTGGCCAACCTTGTATCGCCTCCACTTTGAGTGTTTGGGGTTTGAGTAAACCTCTGCCAATAGAATACCCCAGATACTTGGCCTCCTCCAGACCAATGGTGCATTTAGCGGGGTTAGCAGTTAGTCCAGCAGACCGAACTGCGTCGAGCACAGCTTGGACCTTTGGAAGGTGGGATTGCCAATCTTCACTATGGATTACCACATCATCCAGGTAGGCAGCAGCATACCGAGCATGTGGTTTTAAAATTTTATCCATCATTCTTTGGAATGTGGCGGGAGCTCCATGTAAGCCGAAAGGCAGCACCCTATACTGAAAGAGGCCGTCTGGGGTTGAGAAGGCTGTCTTTTCTTTTGCCCTTTCTGTGAGGGGAACCTGCCAGTACCCTTTTGTTAGGTCTAGGGTTGTGAGATATCGGGCTTTGCCCAGTCTCTCTACAAGTTCATCTACCCTGGGCATAGGGTAAGTATCAAATTTTGACACCGCGTTTAGTTTCCGGTAGTCATTACAAAACCTTGTTGTACCATCTGGCTTTGGGACTAAGACTATAGGGCTGTTCCACCCACTTTGGGATTCCTCAATTACGCCTAGTTTTAGCATTTTTTTAACCTCTAAACTTATAGCCTCTCTTTTGGCCTCTGGGATTCGGTACGGTTTAAGGTTAACTCGGACCCCCGGTTCAGAGACTAGGTCATGTTCAATTACGCTAGTTCTACCTGGCTGTGTAGAGAAGATTTCTTTGTTTCTGCTCACTAAATTCTGAACCTCTTGTTTCTGATGAACAGACAGGGTTTCAGCTATGCTAACCTCTGGGTCAGTTTCTTGACTCTCTGACGGACCTGGGGTTACTAGGGTTGACAAGACTTCTCTATCTTTCCAGGGCTTGAGTAGGTTTATATGGTAAATTTGCTCAGGTTTCCTCCTACCTGGCTGTCTTACCTTATAATTTACTTCTCCCACTCTTTCCAAGACCTCATATGGCCCATGCCATTTAGCAAGGAATTTACTTTCCACGGTGGGAACCAGAACTAGTACCCTATCACCTGGAAAAAAAATTCTGACCCTAGCACCCTTATTATACGTATTCCTCTGTGCTTCTTGAGCTTTCTCCATGTGTTCCCTCACTATGGGTAGGACTGCAGCAATGCGGTCCTGCATCTGGGCAACATGCTCTATTACACTTCTGTAAGGGGTAACCTCGTGTTCCCAAGTCTCTTTGGCTATATCCAGTAAGCCCCTTGGGTGTCGGCCATACAATAGTTCAAACGGGGAGAAGCCTGTGGATGATTGGGGAACTTCCCTAATGGCAAATAACAGGTACGGTAACAAACAATCCCAGTTTTTCCCATCTTTATCGACCGCCCGCCGTAACATGCTCTTTAAGGTTTTATTGAACCTTTCCACTAAACCATCTGTTTGTGGATGATAGACTGAGGTTCTGAGATGCTTGATTTTTAGGAGTTTACATAACTCTTTTGTTATGTTTTTGGCCGAGGTGCTACGTAGGGGAACTGCCTCCGGATATCGGGTGGCATAATCTAATATTACCAATATATGCTGATGTCCCCTAGCAGACTTTATTAGGGGTCCTACTAGATCCATAGCAATCCGGTCAAATGGTACCTCTATTATGGGAAGGGGTACCAATGGGCTGCGGTACGCCTTGAACGGGGCGGTGATCTGACATGCTGGGCATGAGGAACAATAATTCGTAATTTCTGCCAGAACCCCAGGCCAATAGAAGCTTCGGAGAACCTTTTCTTTTGTCTTTTCCACCCCTAGGTGTCCCCCCAATGGATGACTATGTGCGAGGTGTAACACTACATTACGGAATGTCCGTGGTACCAACAATTGTTTAGTTGTAACTGATTTTCTTTTATCAACCCGATATACTAGGTCGTTCTCTACCTCGAAGTAGGGGTAAGCAAGCGACCTATCTGGTTGGCCAAGAGTACTATTCAGGTCCCGTATATTTCCCCTTGCTACCTCTAATGTGGGGTCCTCCCACTGGGCCTTCTTAAAACTCCCAGGACTGACCTCTAGGTCAGCGAGGGTCTTATCCGGTTCTGGGGTGGTAAGTGTCTGATCAACATCCTGATTTGGGGTATTCCCTACCAAAGTAGTGATGGGGAAGGGAATTTTACAGCACTCCTCCTTTTCCCCCTTCTTATTTGGGCCCTCGTCAACCTCCATTTCTGAAAACGGGAAAGGATTTATTTCTTCTAATACTTCGTTATGGTCCGCTATTGAACTCTGGGCGCTATTCTGAGCGGGGGACCACATTTTTAGAAAATGGGGAAAGTCGGTCCCTATTAACACATCATGTGCCAGTTTGGGTACAATACCCACCTTGAAATCTAAAGAACCAAACTCTGTTTCAAAAAAAACATCAACAGTGGAATATTCATGATTATCCCCATGTATACAACAAATTGCCATTCTTTGTGAACTGTTTCCCTGTTTCTTCTTAATGGGCAAGAGGTATTCGGACACTAGTGTGACCATGCTCCCAGAGTCCAGAAGTGCCCGAACCCTCCTACCATTAACCTTTACAAATGCCCACAGATGGTTATTCAAGGGGTCCTCTGGGCTAGGGCGCATACATTGGGACAACAGCGAATAAGGTTCCACGCTGTTGCATTGCATGGGCTCATCATTTAGTGGGCAGATTTTTGCTGTGTGGCCCCTCTCATGACAATTTACACATTTAGGTACATAGTCTGTGTCCCACTTAGAGCCTTTTCCCGGCTCCCCATGTTGGCTATTGCCCTTAGTGTGCGAACCACTGTTGCTGGTGCTGCGTGAAGGTGGTCGCCGCTCTTCAGCTCCCCTTAACCCCGGTACCCTTTTACCGTCTCTGGAAGAGTCCTGGAACCTCGGGTAGTGGGGTTGCTCCACGACTGGGGGTTGCGGGTGCTCTCCTGCTGCATTGTACCTTTCTACGAGGGCCACAAGCTCATCCGCATTGTGGGGGTCACTCCGACTGACCCAATGGCGTAAGGCAGAGGGAAGTTTCCTCAAGAACTGGTCCATGACCAACCGTTCCACGATGTGGCTTGCTGAGTTGATCTCGGGTTGTAGCCACTTCCGGGCGAGGTGGATGAGGTCATACATCTGGCTTCGGGTGGCTTTATCCATCGTGAAGGACCATGCGTGAAACCTTTGGGCGCGAACAGCCGTGGTTACGCCGAGGCGGGCGAGGATCTCGAACTTCAATTTTGCATAGACGTTAGCTTCGGCTGGCTCTAGATCAAAGTAAGCCTTCTGGGGTTCGCCGCTTAGGAAGGGTGCGATTAGACCAGCCCACTCAGCTTCTGGCCATCCCTCTCTCTGTGCCGTGCGTTCAAACGTGAGAAGATAGGCTTCCACATCATCCGAGGGTCCCATCTTCTGAAGGTAGTGGCTTGCCCTGGTCATTTTCGGAACTGGGGCTGCCGCTGCCAGTGGAAGGTTACTGATAGTCCCCCTCAGGATCTCGAGTTCCTGCTGTAAGCCCTGAGCGAACCGCTGTTGCTCCTCTCTCAGCAAGCGGTTTGTCTCTTGCTGGTTTGCATTCGCCTGTTGCAGGGCTTCATTCGCGTCTTTCTGGACAGCGACATTGCGTACCAGCGCACTCACCACGTCTTCCATCTTGTTTGGAGAGAGAGAAAAAAAACTTTTTTTTTTTTTTTTTAAAGTTCTTTAACCCCCAGACCTTTTAGTGTTCTGCCTGCATTCTCCACCATATGTGACAAACAGCTTACTCCGGGGCTCCGCTGCTTGTCCGGGACGGTTAGAACACGGTCTTTTGGGGTAGGTTAAATGAGGAGGCGTCACGTACTGTTCCTTTAAACAGGCTGTGCCTGGTTTATTCAGTCCCAGGCACTGAGACTGCCACAGTGCATACAACAAAACACATCAAAACAAAAGCTGCTCACCTGAGCGATAACTTAACTTAGATTTCCCTAACTCAGGGTGGAAGTGGCTTTTCCACTTTCCAACAACAAAACAAGGTACTTTTGCAGAGTTAGCCAAATGAACAGAACAATTGAACCTGTGTGGGGAAGGGGCTTCTCCCCACTGTGTTCAGCAGCCTTCCAGGCTCTGGAGAAGAGACAAGAGCAAACAGGAAATCAGTCTTACATACCTGATTTCTAATTAGCATGACAGGTGACAGAAATCCCTCAGTTCCAGCGCTTGCCCAAAACTGTGGGATGGAGTGCATGTATTATAAGGCTGCACTCCCAGGCCAGACAGGATAGAAACTGTTCAGTATCCTGGGAGCCCTATATATGGAATTTATTACCATCCCCTGGTTTCTGTCACAATGGTTACACATACAGTTACATAAGTAAACACGGTATACATTATATATGTACATTAATGGCGCTATATAAATAAAGACATACAATACAAGACATTGCATGCACAGTTAGTGATAATATATATATAGATGTATGTAATAGTTACAGACCAGATTAAAATGTGATGGCAGCAGTGAGAGTCTCTGGTAGATTGTTCCAGTTGTGGGGTGCACGGTAAGAGAAGGAGGAGCGGCCGGATACTTTGCTGAACCTTGGGACCATGAACAGTCTTTTGGAGTCAGATCTCAGATAAGTGCTGCATGTTGTAGGGGTGAGGAGCTTGTTCCGATAGACGGGTAACTTGCCCAGAAAGTATTTGAATGCAAGAAACGAAATACGAACTTTGCGCCTAGACTCAAGTGATGACCAATCTAGTTCTTTGAGCATTTTGCAGTGATGTGTGTTGTAGTTGCTTGCTAAGGTGAGTTTGGGATGCCGAGCCATATACTATGTCCCCATAGTCGATAATTTGCTTTAGCATCTGCTGTGCGATACGCTTTCTGACCAGCAGTCTTAGGGAGGATTTGTCCCTGTAACGTACACCTAGTTTGGCATACAGTAGGTTTTGGATGTCAGGGTATCAATGTGCATCCCAAATGTTAAATGGGAGTCAAACCATATGCCCAAGTATTTAAAACAAGAAATAGGAGTTAGGGTGGTATTAGCGTTGGTTCTGAACTGGAGCTCAGTCATTGGAAGCTTTAAAAATTTAGCCTTGGTCCTAAATACCATTGTTACAGTCTTGTTAGTGTTTAAAAACAGTTTGTTTTGGGAAATCCAATTTTTGAGTCTCAAAAAGTCAGATTGAAGTATGTGTTCAAGGTCGGAGAGGCTATGGCTATGTGCATATAGGATTGTGTCATCTACATACATGTGCATTGATGTTCCCTTACAAGCTGTAGGAAGATCACTGATGAACACTGAGAAAAGTAGGGGCCCCAGAACAGAGCCCTGCAGGACACCACAGGTGATATCCAAATATCCACATTTGTTACTATTTAGATGAGCTTTCATGTTTTTTGTCTCTTTGAAGGCTGAAGTTCAACGTACACTAAGATCTCCAGTCAAGAGAATCAGGCAGACAGCAGCACATTGCCTATACTGTGAACCTTGCTTTTCTGTATGAGTGCAAGATAAATCAACTGTCTAGTAAACCAGAGGCTACACAGAACAGCAGAATAAAACAATAACAGAATAACTTCATAAGCTTTTTTTTTTACCATTAGAAAAACTAACAAAGAAAAAAATATATATACCCAACAACAAAAATGACAGGAGAATATTTTGCTCTCATGGGCAACTTCTTAGTATTACAAAGTGCAGCATAATTTATTTTTGATAAATGGCTAAACAGTAGCATACTGGTTTATATTCCATCGTATATATTTTGTTTACAAAAATCTACTTTTATTTTCATTTGAGTAAGAAGGGAAGTAAGAAATGCTAGGAATACGTGTGCAAGCCAAGGATTAGTGATTGAAAAAAGAATAGATCTCTCCAAATTCTTTCTAGTTACATAGTTTACATTTTATAAGCGGATAATTTAAACAATATTTATGTTGCTTTGTGTGCTATGGGTATGACAAAAGTAATTTTCTTAAATATATATACTCACACATGTTGCAGGTCTCTATTAACATAACATAAAATCTCCATTCATATTCACTGCGAGTATAAAATGTGTCACTTCATCCTGTGTAAAATTGTCAAAATCTTCCCTTTCCTCTGTCAATCTCCTGCTAAAACTCTAATACATGCCCTTATCCTCTCCCACAGGATTATTGTAATATTCTGCTAACGGGCCTCCCTGCCTCACAACTTTCTCCTTTGCAATCTATTCAAAATTCTACTGCTAGAATCATTTCACATTCTTCCAGAACAGTCCTTCCACCCATCTCCTCCTTAAATCCCTCTCCAGGCTTCATATCAAGCTTTGAATCACATACAAAGTTCTGCACTCATCTGCTCCTCCCTAAAAAGCAGCTTTGATCTCTCATTAAATGTCCCTGCTGATCTCCTGTACTCTACCCATAACTGTCTCCTTTAAACCCCTTTCACCTCTACTGCTCTCTCTTGCCTTAAACCTTTTTTCCCTCACTATCCCTTACCTGTGTAGCTCCCTCACACTCCACCCCAAGCACCTTCTCAACTCAACTTTAAGTCAAACCTTAAAACTCACATTTTAAATTAAGCATTTCTATAGCCTGGACTCGTGGCTACAGTCCCATAAACGCTCCTGCCAACCATTGTGGCCTACTACTGCACTTATTCCCTCACCTGTTCTCTGTAAGTCTCCAAACATCCCAACATACCACTTAGATTGTAAGCTATGAAAGAGTAGGGATTTTCAATCATACTATCTGTTTTTTTGTGTGTTGCACTTATTGTATTCCCTGTATTATATTGTCTATTTTGTAAAGCATCAGATATACTGTGGACACTATATGAATAAAGATATACATACATATGTAAAACCTCTTCCCCCAGTGTCCCAATGTCTGAAAGGTGGTTGATTAAAGTGCATGTGATGCTGAGAGGCTCTTGTTACCTTATTTCTCAGGGGCTGGCATCTGTGCAGGCTGGTGTGTTGAGGAAATGAATGGAGGGCACCAGGAACTTTTCTGTAACATTAATAGAACAGTCCAACACAACTTCTTCTTTAGGGGGTACTCATACAACATTCCCCAAAGAGGCACAATTCTTTCCTCTGTTGTCATGTCATTGCAATGCATTTGCATAAGAGAATGTGGGCTCTCACACCTTCACTGGGTCCGTTGGCAGGGTGCCCTCATGGTTGAGGCTGCACACCTCTGCTCCTGCATTTTGAGGACAACTGGGAACCTATCCATTTGGCAGCTATGGGGCGATACTCTAAGGCCCTATCACTAAAGAAACTATGATGGAGTGCCTTGCCATCTACTTTTGTTGGTAGGACACAATTGAGGGCCCTTATAGATGGACCCTAGAATTGGTTGTGACATTTCCCTCACTTGAAAATAGCAAAGAGGCTCCTAGTTACTTACTGCAAACTGTGTACATATTTACAGGTGAGACCCCATCCTCTGGTTCCTCCTGGGATCTGAGGATGGAGTTCTTCTCCCTGCCAATTTATGACCTATCTCCCTATCCCAGTCACTGGGCAGAAGAAGGGCAGGCTTTGCTTATGCTCAGTCACCCTAGATCAGGTGACCCTACCAGCATATTCTGGAAGCAACGAGTGGCCAAGCACCTGCCTAATCACTTTGCAAAATGTGCATCCTAGCTACTTGCAACATTTTATCTAAGGGCCATTACTAGGATAAATTTTAACTCCCTGTAACTCCTTAGATTAGTGAGGATCCGGCAGAGGTGCTACACACACAAAACTGAATTCCCCCAATACATACATTTATTGGCACATACCAGCGTGTATGCAACCTACAATGTTTGAAGCAGTCCACTTTTTATATGCTGCATCAATTGCTATAATTCTGTTACTTAAATGCGAAATATGAACTAAGATGGTTTATTGGAACAGAAGAGTGATCGAAGGGACTGCCGTTTGCTGTGAGGAAAAGGTTCAGGAACTCACCAGTGAGTGATATTAAAAGTCTTTATTGACCTACATAAAAAAAAGAGACAGAACTCCTCCTCCCACACGTTTCACGCCAACTATGGCGCTTTGTCAAGGAGTGTGCACTGAAAGACAGAAGTGCAATTTATACCTAACCCACACAGACATATCAAGCTACACAGTTTGGTGGGATCCACTCGCCTCCCTGTAAGTACCCCGCTTCATTCGTTCCTTACACTACCCCTTCATTAGTCTCTCCCCTCCATCTATTTATCACCCGGACATTGCTCTTATTTCATTATAGTATGAACGCAATTCGCTCTGCCAGTCTGCTTTAGTAGCTGATTTTCATTTTTTTTTTCTTCTAAGATGGGTTATTGTATGAAACCACTGAAGAAAATGTTATTTTTATCTTCAAATGTGTATATTATTGTTTTTGGCAGAAGGTGCAAAACTTGTTCATCAGCTGCTGTTTTACTTATGAGTATATACTTTGTCTTCCAGTACTGATTTTGCAAATCCACGTAACGTTTATTTATTGATAACATTTCTGATTACTAATTTACGGTGTTATATTTTTAGTTGTGTTGCAAAGTAAATATTTCATTATTTAAGTTATTTAGTTACTCATTTAACTAATAAGAAACAGGATCATAAAATTCACATTTACTGCAACAATAGTTTTTGATCAGAAGACTCAATCCATCACAATTCACTGAACAGACTTTATTATAATGGGTATAATTCTGATAATAATAATAACTTTATTTCAAATAGCTCTTTTCTCACAATAAAGCTCAAAGTGCTTCACAATTACACAAATACACAATTACATAAATTCATAATTACAGTATAGCCCGCGATATGCAGCACTCTACATGGAATTTTTACAGACACTGTCCCTGCCCAGATGAGCTTAGAATCTATGTGTTTTTGGTGCCTGAGGCACAAGGAGATAAAGTGACTTGCCCAAGGTCACAAGGAGCCATGGTGATGTTGAACGTTATTAAAATTCTACAAGGTTTATTCATCAAAAGATGCCAAGTATCACAAAATGCATCTTTTTCCCCGCAGGGAAATTGTCTCATTTTCATGTCCTATTGGCCTACAGTATGCAGAATACGTTGAGTAAATGTTCTTTTAAAACATAAAGCAGCAGTTAATTTTAGCAGAAGGAAAATAACTAATCACCAGATGCTCATTCCAAAAATTAATATTTAGCCAGGAAACTGTTCTAGCTAATTTATTTTACCAGCTTTGTGTGCAGAAGTAATGAAGTTCTTCACTAATTTCTTCCCTTCCATTAATTCCATCAGTAACAAAAACACCAGTAAGGAGGTGGCACGTAGTATAGCAACATTTCCTATTACTGTAGCTGCTTTCAAAGATATTTACTCATTCGATGATGAATGCAACATCAGCATTTAATGCACTTATTGGAAACAAAACGGGATATCAAAAAAAAATATTTGACTTGGGATGGACTGCTGCTTTAAAAGATGTGTATAATGATGGCACATTAAAATTGTGATGGCGTCATGGTAATGTGATCTGCACTAATATGGTAATGGAATCTGTCAAGCTTCTAGCTACTTGCAACCATTTGCAAAGCACAGCAAGAAGCCTACAATGGTCATGACCGCTGAGCAGGCATAAAATAACATAAGCGCCAACATCTCACAGTTTTATATATTAACTCCTACAGGGTCCAAATGGTTAATACAAGTACCCAAAGCTAAAGAAGCAGCAGTCTGTGTGCATCATTGGTATAGCATAGCATTAAGATGTTTTTATATACCCTATACAATGTAATGGTTTTCATTTCAGCACTTGTGCAGCGCGGATAATAGCAGGTAGATCATACCAGCATGTAAGTCTCCAAACATTGCCATAAGCTTACTGAATGAATAAATTAAGAAAACAAGAAGAAGAAAAAAGATGTATGTATCAAATAACATTTTGGAAGGTTTACATCAACATGCAGTGTGTTAGAAGGAATTGTATCAGCAAATTCTTGTACGACGCCTCTGAGGAAAAATGGAAAATCTATATTAAATCACAACCATATGAAAGAATTCTCAGCATTATAAGAGCAAGTTTATGCTTTACAGTATTTCCATTCTCTCCCTTTCAAAATAAAATACCTGCCTCAGAATGTTGTTAGGATGAGGAGTATGCAGCCATCTGGACGTAGATCTGCACAATGTCTAGAGGCAAATCGCTTGCATTCATCCATGTACACCCTTGCAAATAAGACATAGATTTTGATTTAATAAACAGGATGTATTTCTATTCTTTTACCAACTGTAACAAGAACATGTGGAACACAGAAAGATACTACTGTATAAGCAAAGTCGTTATTTGCTCTTTCTTCTCGCTCATACAACTGCCAATGATTTCTTTGAAAATGTTCAAAAAAGCGACAGTGTCATTTTTTTCTAATAAGAACATCAGTTATAGTTTCAGCAAAATCTATTTTTTTTTTAATATAAAATGACAAGGAATGAAAGAAAAAAAATCAAATAATTTTTTTCAGCCATACTGTTCTATACTAGGCTGTGGGGATTGGTAGAGCAATGCCTTTTTAATAATCATATTTTATTGATTTTCCAACGTATTCTGTAAACATAGTACAGAAAGGAGTTCACACAAAGAAAAAAAGAAGGGGTAAGGGTATGGAGGAAGGATATAGAAACGAGAAAATTAACATGGGGAGAGGGAGAGGTGGGGGTTAGGTGTTCTCAACTCAGATCAGTGGTGCAATTACATTGTTGTGAAATAACAAAGATAAAGATTCATAGGTGCAAATGACAGTTTAGGTCAGTGTTTCCCAACTCCAGTCCTCAGGGAACCCCAACAGGTCAGGTCTTAAGGATATCCCTACTCCAGCACAGATGGCTCAGTCAAAATGACTGAGCCGCTGATTGACCACCTGTGCTGGAGCAGGGATATCCGTAAGACCTGACCGGTTGGGGTTCCCTGAGGACTGGAGTTGGGAAATACTGGTTTAGGTAAACACGGTGAGGCGACATCTCGATCACCCTACTCCAGGGGAGAGCAAAGGTCCTAGTACCTCTGACTCCTCTTGATTCTATCTACTTGTGTTGGTAGTTATCAGCTGCCCGTTATGGTGGAGAGGTGGTACGACCAGGCTGCTGTTGCACAGTAGAAATTTAAAGCAGGACCGAGGATTTGTCCAGTGTCTGAGTAGCTGAGTCTCGGATGCTGTGGTATATAAGCCATGACTGCCACACCCTCTAACACTTGGAACAGGAATCCCACAAGAAACTGGTCATTCGAGCAATGCTTTTATAAAAGTAAGAAACATATGTTTTTCCTTCTGTCAGAGAACATGGCAAGCCTTCAACATTTCATTTTAGTTTTGGAGTGCAACAACTGCAATTACTTTCCTTTGAAGTAGGGCAGCTCTGCTCACAGTAGTTGGGTTTAGTGAAAACTGCCTTTTACTTGTTAATAACACCAACCTTCACCCACAGTGTCCCAGATGTCAGATAGTATTATAAGAAGAAATGCCGGTGTTCCTGCTCAGAGGAGCCTTTCCTTAACATGCAGAAAGGAATGAAGAAGAGGTTACTACAGTCTTACAAAAACAATTTAATTTAGCCAAAGAAATCCAACATTTTGGTTGCTACATGCATGCTGAGGGCCCTCACCCTGATAAAATTTGCATGTAGCAACCGAAACGTTGGATTTCTTTGGCTAAATTAAATTGTTTTTGCAAGAACGTAGTCCCCTCTTCTTCATTCCTCCAAGGGGCTGCACCATTCTGAACAACACAACCCTTATATATTTATAGTCGCCAATTGTGAGAATGTGTCTAGAAGTGGCACACAAGTTGTGTTTCCTATCTTTTCTGGATGTCGTCAGCCGCAACATTTTGCATTGTTTGAAAAGTATTTTTTTTAAATTACACATTTCTGCAGAGAATTTGCTGATTCTCCTCTTCCAGAGGGAGAGGTAGAAGTGGGGAAAAGAGTCATATTTAGTAGAGTACCCATTAATTTATAAAACTTCCCAAACCCTCCTCCGTACAACATGTAGGAGCACACCAAAGATACCTGGGAAATAAGATCATTAGTATATTTAAATAATCTTATTTGCATATGCAGATTATGTTATTTCTCAGGGTTATAATCTAGGTTGGGATTTAAAAGGCTTGACAAATTGCTTGCAAACTCTGACAAGATCATTCATTTATTTTTTTCACAAAAAAAGCCACTTTTGTGCTATTTTTGACATCCCATGAAAGTTTGGAGAAAATGGACTCATGGCCAAATGTAATCAGAAATGTTTTTTTAGTTGTGTTGTTCCTTGCTATATGCATGTTTTAGGTTATCCGTCGTTTCTTTTACCCAGGATATACTGAAAAAGTTGTATAATACAGCAGGCATAAGGTTATAAGGGTCCATGTTAAAATGGACAAGAAGCCAAAAGTGACACTGCGAGTGCTCATTTGTATGTCAATACCCAGAATCCCTGGCTGCAGTGGAAGCACTGTATGCTAAGGCTAAGGCCCCGCTCCCAGAGTCAGCGTGCCCGCACTGCAGACAGGCGGGGCGCTGACATACACAGACCGCGATATGCGGTCTGTAGGGAGCCGGAGCGGGAGGTGGGCGGGAGTGGGAGGCTTGAGCGGGAGGGGGGCGTGGCTTGAGCGGAGGGACCCGCTACTCTCCCCCCAACCCCCCCCCCCTCCACGGCTCAGGCTGCTGATTGAAGGTAAGTAAAGCAACACACACACACACTCATACACACAGACAGGCACAGGCACAGGCACATACACACAGACAGGCACACACACACGCAGGCACTCATACACACACACACACACACACACACAGACAGAGGCAGGCACTCACGCACTCAGGCACACACATACACACACACAGACAGAGGCAGGCACTCACGCACTCAGGCACACACAGACAGGCACGCACTCAGACACACACACAGACAGGCACTCAGACACACACACAGACAGAGGCAGGCACTCACGCACTCAGACACACACATACACACACACAGACAGGCACTCACGCTGCTTTCACTCCACACTCCTCCCCGCTACCCGAAGCCTCTCCTCCTCCCGAAGCCTCCCCTCCTCATTGGCTCACAGCCACACCACGTGACGCGTCAACGCTAGGGATCACCATTCTCTTGTATCCCATAGCGGCTGACGCGCCACAGCGTGTAGTAAGCTGTGCCGCCAGGGGGGACCGGGACCGGCTCCGCAGGATTCCCCTGCTGGTGGAAAACTCGCGTGTGGCCGCCAGCGCCGCCGGGCGCACTGGGTCCCAGGCCTAAGAGATCATGGGGAAAGAAAGGGTTGCAGACCTGTCTGAGACATGTAAATGTGTTCAGAAGTGGTTCTTTTATTTGCTGTACACTATACAGGTGGAGGGTTTTTGTTACATTTTCACGCACCATGACTTATTTTGTCCCTTTCAATTTATTTTTTCCAAACACCAAACTGCTCTTACCCTCAGCATTAATGTGTGATAAGCAGAAATGGCAAAGGAGGTATGGCACTCTGCAGCAATGGTCTTTAAGTTAGGTGGGGTCTCACATGTCTTAGTCCTGCAGCTACTGTATTCAGTGCCCAATCTCATGTATTCAAAAATGCCTAGCAGTTGACTTCACTAATTGGCACCATCTGAAAATCTCCAGCATGCACTGATGGGATTTATTTACTTACCCTAACACAACTAAAAGCTTTGGCATTTGTAGAATTTTTTCACACATTCTGCTCATGAAATATAAACACTCCTAACATTTTCAACACTAAATTTATAATAGGAAAACAGTATTATTAAAGGTGCTGTGAGCTAACAACATATACGAGAGTAAATGTGAAAGCACTGGAAAGATGAAAAGCACTGTAACAAACACAGATTATACCACCAGTTCCCAACTCTGTGCTTGTTGGATCAATGGGGTTGCATAGTCCATTTATATAAACTAGGTATGTGTATTTTTTTTTACGTGAGCAAATTCATTGGTTATCTATAAACCTGATATTGTTGTGGTTCCCTTTAGATAGTCTGTAGGTCCACAGGGCTGCAAGACTCATTATGAATTGGACAGGGGATAATTTGGGGTTCATGTTTAGAGGAGAAAAGGCAATTCTGCATCTGCAGTGACGTCTACCAAGTCATAATGTAGGTTTTAGAAATGAAAATGTCAAAGATCGTTTTGGAGGAAGAATGTGATGAAAACGGAAAAGGTTTGTAAGAGATAATTGTAGTGATTAGTGGAACGGTATCTTTAGGCAAGAAGCCCCACGGTGTTCAGTAAAGACACTTTTTTTTACTTTACAAAGAAAATTGCAATTTACACACTGTATTAAAGGTCTGAAGTTATATCTTTAGTTAATGTTCCATTCATCTAGCTTTTTCAAAGTGTTAATTTTTTTCCATGAATTTTTATCTGTGCCCACATTTCTGTGCTGCGGAGTAGTTATTTCTGCTTCATGGAGCTGCTCACACAAGGTTTAGTCTAGTACGTCTTTGACCTTTCCAGAGAACAGTAGTATACAGGGATGTTGAATTTTTTAAGCAAACATGGCATTAGCGAATTCAATATTCAAAAGCCACTCGTCTCTTTTTTTTCATGATCAAAAAGTGTATAATTTTTAATGGCTTAAACACAAGGGTGAAGTAGAGAAAGGTTAATTTAACAAAGGCAAAACAGTGCTAAAAATGCTAAACAGACCCACACTGTTATGAATTGCATAGGGCAACTTCTGCAAAAAAAAGCATAGAAAGCAGTAATGTTCAAATACTGTCCATTAGTTGTGCATTCTCTGAACATCTTCACTGAAAAGTAAACATTGCAGTAAGGAAGAAGTGACATTCAGCACTATTCTACATATTTGGGTCTCAAATGCTATTTGCATATTTGCTGACCAAAGTGCATCTTACAACTAACATCTACTTTCTTCTTTGATTGTACTATGATCTTACAGTCATTGCCCACTGTTTCTCCAAAATGACAAACAATAAGAAATTTAATTTAAAAAATGCTCCTATGGGTACCATTTACAACATAAGAAAATTACACAGTGAGTTAAAATAATAATAATTATTGTTTCAACACAATTTGATGGATGACTTTACACAGCTTTCTTAAGGGCACCATTTAGATCCTTGCTTTCTCTCTTTTAGTGGCAGATGGTTTGAGATCCCTGGGCTCACTGTGCCCTGACGGTCTGCCCTCCTCGTGCAGCTGTTTGGAGGAGGAGTGGTCGCCAGGCCTCCAGAAGAAAGTAATGCCCTTAATGAACCATATCAAGGCTATCAGTGGGGTAGCTCACTAACTGCTTTTTTATTACTGTCACTTTACCAGCGCTGATACTTCTGCTCTTAGAGAGTTATGTCAGCAATTGTGAAGCAGCTCACAGGGAGACTGGATGCATGCAGTGGTATGGCACTATTGCAGTGCAGACCAATAGAACGCACAGGAAAGATTATGTGAAGAGCCAGATACCATCATTAGTGATGCTGTAACAAATGAGACATTGATATATTGTCCTCACTGAGATATCCTGCCAGGCTATTATGGTTCTCCTAATGAGGTTGTCATGCATTTCTCTTTATGTAGCTATTAAAATCTTGTCTACATCTGCTGATGTTTTCCTGTACGGGGAACTCTTGATATTCTCTCTGTCATGCAATCTGCCCCTTTTTTGCTGGCAAGTGCCACGTCTGACCTTGCAACAGAGACAAATATTTTACGTTGTTTTAACATCAGACAGATCAAAGGCTTCTGCGAAACAAAGTACACAATAGGAGTAATATTCCCATTCTGAGAAATGTGACTATTTCAGGCCATGACTGAAGCTAGAATAAAACAGATGGATGCTTTTATTGCTTGGCATAATTTCTGGAAATTATTTGATGACGTAGTTGTGTGAATAATGTGTGTAATCTTGATAAAAACTTCATTTGTAACCGGCACCAATGCTTTTGGTAAAGCAAACATAGTAATTAGACATACTGAAGATTCTGCTGCTTGTGAACTCTCAATGCAACACTTTTCACAAGTGGCTCCTAACGGGCATGGACTTCATGCAACAACTTGGTATGTTATTAAACTAGGTTAATAAACTTTCAAAGTTGTTAAAGTATCAATTGTAGATTGTGGGGACATTGTGTATGGGGTATTGTGTGTGGGGGGTATTGTGTGTGTGGGATGTGGGTATTGTGGGTGGGAGGGGGAATTGTGGGGTAGCGTGTGTGTGAGTGTGTGTGCGTGCTTGCGTGTGGCCAGTGGGGTGGGGAATTGAATATTGGGTTGAGTGTGAGGAGGGGGGATTTAAGGAGTCAGATTTGAGTGATAGGGGGGAGGAGTGTAAGAGGGGAGGAGAAGGGTGTGACGGTGAAGGGGTACCCAAGCCATTAATAAAGGTATTTGGCCCGGCTGGGTGCCCCTGAACCAGATTGGGAATTGTAGAGTGTCAGCTCTGCAACCCAACCAGGGTAATAATACTGTAAAATGTATTCAAAATGCCTGTGTCTCTCCCCCCTGGGATAAAGGGGCGAGATTAATACCATGTACCGACTGTATAAGCCATGTAGCAGGGTCCCCTGAGTCATATTATAAATGGGAAATGTCAGCTCTGCTGCCCACTACGAGTTGAGAGCCTGTACATGCATTAGAATTGTCTGTGTGCATCCGGCTAGGGATAACTGGACCACACGCACTAAAATGAGCTGCATTGGCTGGCTGCAGTCCTATTAATGTGTAATAACATGTCTAAAATGCGCCCGCTAGGAATAAGGGTCTTCTATCACTGTTTAAGGGGTTCATTGGATAAGTGTGCCTGTGGTTATGTGGTGGGGCCCGGCATTGCAACACTGTATCTCTGTGTAACCACAGACAAGCAAGGGAAGCTAAATTGGTTAAGTGGTCTGCGGTCATGAAAAGATGCTGGATTGAAACAATGTATAATGTGGTCTCGTCATCCAATTAAGGTGAATTGAGAAAGTGCGTCTGCGGTTATCGATTGGGACCGGGCATTGCAACATTGCATCCCGCCCCAAACCGCAGACCGGGGAAAAGTTAAACCACAAACCACATCACAGCCCACACATAATTAACTAGCTAACTTTTGATAGGAAGGTCCTAGCTCTCTGATTTTTGATATGCAGGGTACTAGGGGGGTAATCATTTAGACAGGTATAGTTATGATACTCTAACATTTATATAAAGTCATAAATGAGAAGTGGCTCTGATTTTAGTATTTTAAAGTTATAGGAACCGGGACATTTAAATTTCAGCCAGGCAGGACAGCGGATATATTAAGCATTCACTATTGTCGTTTATGATCAGCCTGTCCAGGGATGAGTCATGCATAATGTAAGTCCAGACTTCTGAGACTCCCTGTGGAGACGACTCCGGGGCTTTAAAAGGTGCCGACCTGGTGAAGGTGCTAAATGTCAGGAACTGTATATAAACAGTTTGCCTAGCAGATGTCTGGGCATCCTGGAGAAAGGTAGACATGCTGCCACTGTGCAAGGGGGCTTTGTCAGGTATGCTAAGCGGGTTAAGTGTGAGGTTAGCGCATGACCCTTGGCATACCGTGAAGCCCTTTGCCGGCTGCAGGAACTATTGGCAAAGTTGGGAGGGTTTTTATAAGCCTGTGCAGGCTATCAGGTGGGTGTTCAACTGTGATCCATGTGAAAGTATAGCGTGCGGTACAGAGACGATTCCATCGTAACCATGGATTGTACCCTGCTACGAAAGTTCATTAGAACTAAGGACTTGTAAATGAATTCTGCAAGGGCAGAACGAAGATACTTCTTTCGGTGAGGATACGGAGGCTGCAAGCAGCGCCCCTAGCCAAAGACTGTTTTGCGTCTCTTGTTTGCATATCAACCCCGCTTCTGGGAATTGATACCTAGAGACTGTATTTCGTGGACTTTCGTTCTGGAAACCATTTATTTAGTTTTACCTCATTCCCGTAAGTGTAATTTTGTAAATCAAGCTGTGTGTGTTTCTTGTGTGAATAAATTACAATTTATTTTATCTCACGTTTTTTTCAATCAAAGGATCCGGGTAATTTTTGTGTTAAAAGCACTGGTCTCCCGTGACAAAGGAGAGTGAGAGAGAGAGAGAGAGATGATAGTGAGGGGGTTAAGAGAGTAGAGTGAGGGTGTGAGGTAGGGAGAGAGAGGGGAGAGGGGGGGAGTGAGAGACAGAGCTGGGGAGATAAATATATGGTGCAGGGGAGAGTGTGAGAAGAGGGGGGAATTGAGAGGAGTGAGAGAGCAAGGAGGTGTGTAAGAGAAAGTGTGGGGGGGCTCGCAACACCAATGATATGGGGGGCACAGTGGAAACTCTAGTCCTGGGCCTGAGGGACGCTGTTGGCAGCCGTGAATCGGGTCTTCAATCACACTTACCTAGTAATCATATTCAGTGTCTTATTTTTTTTTAAACACATTAAGGAACAAAATATTATTTTACTTTGGGAGATAAGCTGCTAATACCTAATGTTACAGCCACATGCTATATATCCACTGAACATGTACTACAGGGAACATTTCTGTTTCATATGCTATCTTTCTCCTGTGTAAAACGCACTGAGAGGGTTTTAAAGCACTCTTATCGGCTACATAGTACACAAAGTATGCAAAATAACCATTTTGGGTGTAAAATACACAAACAGTACAACAGTTTAAAAAATAGATAATACCCATGGGGGCTGGAACTAAGGGTGTGGGGGTGCTGCAGACCACCCACCCCCCCTTCTCGGTCTGGATTTTTACATTATAATTTATAATGTAAAAACCCACATGAAGGGAGGGGGGGGGGAGTTCTGCAGCACCCCCCACACCCTTAGTTCCAGCTTTCATGGGTATTATCTATTTTTTAAACTGTTGTACTGTTTGTGTATTTTACACCCAAAATGTATCATAAATATCTTACTTATTTTCTATGTCCAACAATCCCATCCAAAAAATAGTTGCTGCGTCCCTGAAATTTATACCCAACTTCTTTCTTATAAAGCTAGTTAAGTTAAATTCAGAATTTTGTTTCTTTAAATTATGTGGTCATACATTTAGGCTTTGAATTATTCCTATTTTATGCCCCCCACTATAACAATAAAGTCCATGCAATGTACATATTTCTTGTTAGCCACAATGAGAAAGTCTGAAGAGGACAAGTGTCATCACTCACTATTACTGTAGTAAATATATGAATGGATACTTAAACATTGCTCCGCAAGAGGTAAAGAAAGACCCTCATCAATCCTCTAATGAGGCAGATCCAAATAGTTGAATACGTTTTGATACACAATGCATCAGTGTCTGTTTTTTGTTTTAGTGAAACAGTGGCCTCTATCCTTTTTTCTCTGGTTAAATGCAATACAATAGGCCATCACCACATGAATCTATTTTTTCCTAAGGGGGTTTTAGCAGGGTTATAACTGTTTAATCAGGCAGTGAGAAGAAAAGAATCCCTCCCAGACAGTACAGTTGAAAGGAGGCTTTTCATTGATCCACCGCACTGGCCTGCCTTTTTATTTTTCATGGTGATCTCCTCATACCCATAGAGGTAACATGAAGTCCACCCAAGACTAAAACCATCTGTCCATGACAAGAGACTTTGGGAACCTTGGTTTATGTGTGGGCAAATCTGTTTGTTGTTCACAATAAATACCTTTTTCACCATATTTCAGGGTAATATTCCTATTATTTCGATATTTACCAATGTTTGTGAGATTGAAATCAGAGAGTCAGCAACCAGACCTACTTGATGAAAACATCTCAGTGTAACGTTCACTGTAAATTATATTTAAAAATAAACAAAATAAATCATTTTCATTTATTGCTACCAAATTTTTTGTATTATGCGCTCAGAAGAATTTATCTGCATTTGAATCCCAAGCAAAAGTGTTGGTGAAAAGACATTATTAGTAGTTAATGTTACAATGTATACTTTCTAGCATAGAACGTCATAGGCATAATTTATCTTTGCTCTTCGCTGAACATTGTTGGTGCCTGAAGCACATTGAGATACACAGTCATATTTAAAGGTACAATCCCACATAGTCAGCCAGTTGAATTTCTTAGGTGCCTCTGAATGGGGACGTGTTTGTCAGTGGTTTTATCTACCCTGAGAACCAATAAGGATAAGGCGAGGTGGGGAGGGGGTTCTAACTGCATAAGCACTTGCTGAAAACACACAGTGACATCAAACAAAAGGAGTAGCCAGAAGAAATCAATCCCCAGCCTAGTATGACTTTTAAAAATAATCTAAAAATTCTTGAAGTTTCATATTTGGGCAAAACAGGTATAAATTAACCTGATGCTACCCCTTGAACATGTCACTGGAATTAGATCACTTTGGCGCTAAGAGAGATTGCGCCTTTAAGTAAGTGGTTTAAATTGATAAGACACTTTCCCCCAGAAGACCAGTTCTCACCCCAAATTATATTTCAATATAGTAAACATTTGTAACTCAGTAAGCGACATAAAAGCGTACAAAATATAAATTACAGTATGGAATTAGAAAAAGTGCAGAGAAGAGCCACCAAATTATTAAAGGGGATGGAAAATCTGATTTATGAGGAGAGGCTAGCTAAATTAGATTTGTTTACATTAGAAAAGAGGCGTCTAAGAGGGGATGTGATAACTATATACAAATATATTCGGGGACAATACAAGGAGCTTTCAAAAGAACTATTTATACCAAGGATAGTACAAAGGACTCGGGGGCATCCCTTAAGGTTGGAGGAAAGGAGATTTCACCAGCAACAAAGGAAAGGGTTCTTTACAGTAAGGGCAGTTAACATGTGGAATTCATTACCCATGGAGACTGTGATGGCAGATACAATAGAGCTCTTCATAAAAAGGTTGGACATCCTTTTAGAAAGGAAAGGTATACAGGGATATACCAAATAAGTTAACATGGGAAGGATGTTGATCCAGGGAGTAATCTGATTGCTAATATTTGGAGTCAGGGAGGAATTTATTTTCCCCCTTATGAGATATCATTAGATCATTAGATGAGGGTTTTTTTGTTTGCCTTCCCCTGGATCAATATACTGTAAGTACATATATAGGATAAGTATCTGTTGTCTAAATTTAGCATAGGTTGAACTTGATGGACATATGTCTTTTTTTAACCTCATCTACTATGTAACTACGTCTGTTGTTCATTGAGTGAATGAAAACAGAATCACATTCAGTTTTGTTATTTTATTATTTGTATGGTGCATTTCTATTAAGTGATATTAAATAATGCTAGTATGAGAAAATCTGACCTAGCTACAAATTGAGTTTCTAATGTCAGGAGTTGCTGTCCAGGTTGCAAAAAAATACTCATTCACTTGCAGTTTCCAAAATTACTGGCAATGCCATTTTGGTTTGTGTTAGACCAAAGGACATTCTGACATTCAGGGCCGTATCCAATAACTATTCAACAAAGGAACGAAACAATTGCCATTTTTAACTTTCTCATATTAACAATAATGTAATGTATTTTCCTCATATTATCTTAATTAAAGTACTAGTACATGTCCCTGCAGTGAAGGGGAAAATGAATAATGGTACTGAAATTATTTGTACATTAACAGTCCCTCAAAGTTACACCCCAGTACCAAAATAATAGCTGTAAAGCAGCCTTTAAATCACAATATCGTGCCCATTAAAAAGAACTCAGAAAAGGACCTATTTTAGAAGTGATGAGACAGAGGCCCTGATCCACTAAAGGGTGGTAAGCTTCAGCTCGCCCTTACTCCTATTCATACATTGGGCTTTTCATAGTCCATTTATCAACTTCCTAATCTGGGATTTCCATGTACTCTTTGGTAGTGCTTTATAATTCTTCTGCACCCTCTTTACTGAATAAGTGGAAATGCTGCTTTCATATTAGTTCATACACATGTACTGTAATTATGATACTTGAAGGCACATTTACATATTTGAGAAAACAAACAGGCAGAATGGCGCACTGAGAAGCACAAAGTTTATTTTAATAACCCCAAGAGGTGAGTTTAATGCAATAAGCACACAATGACTACTAAAACACTAAAATAACAAGGAGGGGTGTGAGAACCAGGGAAACTCACTGCTGATACACCAAAAAGGGGTCCGGGCCCAATCTACTTACATAGAGATGGCAGTCAGCACGTGCGAAACGCGTAGAGTGTCACGTGAAGCTGGCCCTGTCGATTTTTGTTCCGGCTGTGGTTGTGTCTGAGAACGCGGGTCTCCATGCTGACTGCTATCTCTATGTAAGTAGATTGGGCCCGGACCCCTTTTTGGTGTATCAGCAGTGAGTTTCCCTGGTTCTCACACCCCTCCTTGTTATTTTAGTGTTTTTGTAGTCATTGTGTGCTTATTGCATTGAACTCACCTCTTGGGGTTATTAAAATAAACTTTGTGCTTCTCAGTGCACCATTCTGCCTGTTTGTTTTCTCTTGTCTGTGAGCTCCCTTGCAGGAGCCCACGATTCTGGGGTCGTGGAGTCCCCATAGGCAGACGGCAGCAAGAGAGCCTCGATTCCTCCCCCCTTTCCTTGCATCTCTCCTGACAGCACCAGCGCGGAGTGACTATTTTTGCATTTACATATTCCTCTCACCAATGCCAGTTTACTGTCTAATATCACTTTTGCCTTTGGTATGTCTTTCATCATGGCACTACCACTATATGTCATCAGGCAATCTCTCTCTCAAACACATTCACTAAATCATTATAAAAGAGACACACAAAGAAGGTGTTTGTACACCGAAACGTCGGATGGTTTGTGACTGTAATCGGTCAATAAAATGAACTTTTTATAAATTATTGCATTTCTTTTGGTGTGCTCAGCTTCCTTTCTATCGTATGGAAGAGAACAGCTCAGTACATGAGGTTACATTTCTTTAATTCAGTGATGTCTATTCACATTTATTAACTTACACACACAAAGGCATTAATTCATTTACTCACTTCCAGGTAGTTTTATGCAAACACAGGGTAAGAACATCTAAGTCAGCTGGGATGCGAGGATAGAAAGCATGCACTCTTCAATTTTTGCATTAAATGCCACACTTTCAGACTCTTAACTATTAATTTCAATATTCCCAGCCATTCCCTTGTTCATTTGTATACTGACTCATAGACCCATTCAGTCATCTTTCTTTCACTGAAGCACACAGCATATTGTAACACATCATGGTCCTTTCATATCATCAATCTTTTCCATAGCTTCGCTGATAAAATTCTGCATACATTTATTATCACAGAGCTCTTGATCCAAAAACTCATTTATGGTACTACAGCACTAAACAATCCAGAGGCTTGAAGTCTATGACACAGAAGCATATAAATTCATAAACGAAGACCTTCATACTGTATATTACCATCTTATTCATTCTTTCATCCAGTTCGTGTACATCCTTTTCAATTTTAGCTTTGTTGAATGAGGTGGTAGTAAATGAAGGCCTTTATTTATGAATTTATATGCGTCTGATCACAGACCTTTATCTGCAGGCCTTGGATGAATAGTTTTACAGCAGTAGTACTATAAATGGATTTTTTTTCGAAAGCTCGGTCACAATGAATTTGTGTTGATTTTTCATGAGTAAAGCTTGCAGGAGATAAATGATATGAAAGAATCACACTGTGTTTTAATTGGAATATAATAAATACCCTTTGTTTATGCTTTTATACCTTTAATAGCTAGTTGTACAGAGTCTACAACAAGTTTTTTTCATAGATAGAATTGTCAGTTCTTGGAAGAAAGAACCTTATTACTAAATTAGTATTAATCTATTATTGAGATTATGTATTGATTTCTCTTTTCTTTTTGTTCTCTCTTGTACGTATTTTTTAATCAATATTTTGAATGTATATGATGTATTAAGCTGTTGCTTCAGTAAAAGTGAATGTATGTGGGGTTTGATATGGATAGCATTTAGCTATCAGGTATTTAGAAGAAATGTATAGTGCTATGTATATTGTATGATTATAATCATACTATGTTTATTTGTTTTTATATTTAATTTGTATAAATGATGTGTTGGAATATGTTAGGCACTTTATATTGTACAATATGTATTTTGTATGCTTGGAACAAATTGACACACATAGAATTAAATTGTAACCAAATTGAGACTTTTCAAATCAAATTGAGAGATTTGTCTTTACCTAATGGACTGCCCTATATAAAGAAGATAAGTGAAATGACTAGTTGATTATCAGTCCTGAGGAAGCTTACTTTGGTGGAACGCGTTGAGTTGAGTGCAGAGGAGATGAAAGTGATGTATTGTTGAGAAGGGGCTGACCACTGGATGTGATGAAAGATGCTGGAAGTGAGAGCTGGTCGCTGCATCGTGGTCTGTCCTGGACACCCAGGGACAATACAGATTTGTACCACACTGATACAATCTTTTCAAATTGCTTATTGTAATTCTTTTAAATGTGAGTGCAATCACATTCAGAAACATTTCTTCAGGTGCAGTAGTGCTCGGACTTCTAAAAAAGGGGACACTTTGGCATGATTTGCAAGCTTAAAATGCTTTGGCCAAAGAATTTAACTAAATGACCCTTACTTATGAACAGAAAAACAGATAAGTATTTAACTATATAATTTGTCCGGTTGGATGTAGCACTGAGGGTTTTTGTCTTTTGTTATATTACATGAGGTCATAATCCCAGTAGTGCTCCTTTTCAAACACATTTATATGGTGTGGTGGGTTTGGTTTCTGAGTTTACAGGGGTTGTATGTCTAGCCATGTCTGGTTTTGGCTACTAATCTACCCTCCCTAACACTTAAGCCCTGGTATCAGTGCAGGCAGTGTTAAGTCCAATTTGGGGTTTCCCCTGCAGTAAGTAGCTCCCTTGAGTAAAAAGGGGGCGGTACTAAGGCCTGTGTTCTGCCCAATCCTGGGATCAGACCTAGGACCCTCCCCCACAGTACTTAAGGGGCTGCACTACCAAATTTAGTCAGTGTTCTCTCCCTTGAGAGAGACTGTCCAAGGAAGTGTGTGGGCAGGGCTCTGACCACCTTCCATCCCCTCCCTTAGTGGTGTGGGAGTGGGGACTATACCTCCTACTCCACTAGGGAGTAGGGGAAGAGCTAGGATAGACTCTCTGCCCTTGCCTCGGGGTTGATTCCAGGGACCATCTGGAGGAAGTAAGAGACCAGGGAATTCGTTAAAGGCTGTATCCTGTGAGTTGGACAATAAAACCGTTCCTGTTTTATAAAATATGCTCTTGCCTGAGACTGCAATCTATCAGGGGGAGTATCAAAGGGTTCTCCTGCAGGGATTGTCTCCGGCACTCCTGGAGCCTGCAAGAGATGGAGGCACCGCACCATTGAGAGAGAACCATCTGTCACCCAAAAGCCTGTCTTGTCTTCCCCAATACCATCGGCGGAACCTCCGAGCTTCTGTGAACCGCAGGTAACAGCACATGACACCCTGTAATAGTGTAATCTCCCAGTGGGTGGGGGAAAACCTGTTATATGTGTGTTTGTAAATTTCAATTAGTAAACAATTGTTTGAAGGTTTGTGACCCCTCCTCCCTGGGTTTAAGCTCACTCATCCCACTTTTAAATAGCAGTTCTTGTTACACACCTGTGAATGACCAGTCTATTAAGACTTCTTCCTCCATTAGAGAGATTATAAGAGCTTTCTGCGGGTACAGTAGTGTTAGGACCTACAAAAGAGGGAATACTTTGGCGTGGTTTGCAAGCTTACAGTGCTTTGGCCAAAGAAATTAACTAAATGACCCTCACTTATGAAAAGAAAAACAGATAAGTATTTAACTATATAATTTGCAAAAAGGGGCTTTTTGTCTTTTGTTATATTCAGAAACATTGTGTCAATATATAGTTTTGTACATATAACCCTAGGTCTTGCCTTTCTATTCTGCTTTGAGCCATTATTGAAGACGGATCCATTGACAAGAGATGTTCCCCTTTCTGTCACAGGAGGTTGTAAATGCCAGTATACCACTGATCATATGTGAGTGCATATATTGAGTCTCCTCACACGTTTATAATAGTTGTGAATTGATTAAAGCATGAGATTTTCTTTGTCATTTTTAGTTTAAATCGCTTGCGTTCCCCATAAACACAAAAATCAATCACTTGAAGACTAAACACATAGTTTTGAAGCTCGGAGCAGCAATGAGTTATGTAAAACACAATTGCAATATTGCAATATTAGATCGCTGAAAGACAAAATAAATGAATTTATTCATTCACTTTATTTATTTAATATACATAAGTTGTCACTTTATATATAATCGTTGTACATTGTTTTCACTTATTTGTATACAGTACCTACTTTATTTATTTTCCTACCTTTATTACTTATATTTATTTTTATTTACTACAATTCACAGGTTACTTGGATTTGTAAGCTTGTTTGCAATTCTTAAATAGTACTGGTAATATTGCTGTAAGCTGTCTTCCAGTGCCAAATGGTGTCGTATGGAACAGCACTGCTTAGTAAATGGGGGCCTAAACTCTTAATATAATAACCCACTAGTGTATATTTCACTGAGTCCATTGGATTTTTCTCTTTGTTTGGTACAACAAATTGTCCTATGCTGGCTATTAAGGTACAAATATAGCAAGATGTACAGCATTGGCAATGTGACAAGGTGCGAGATTCCACCGGCGGGAAAAATGTATGCACTGCAGTCCGGTCGCCGGCAGCCAACAGAATCACATCCATGTTTTGTGGGGTTTATTTATTTAATTGTAATTCAGTATGTGTCTGGCAGATGGCATAGTCAATATGTTCAGGTGTCAAATAAATTATTATAAGATGGAGACAGCTTTGTATGAGACTCTATTTATTTGATCATTTAACACCTCCCTCAACTTGTAAAGACTATACTTCCTTAACTAAGAGCAACAATTAAACACCCCCCTGCTAGAATTTATCATCAATTCTTAAATGAGAGGCACAGGATGCCCCACAGTGCCCGCCGGTACTCCACGGAGCATCCCCACATTCCTGCGCTGGCAGTTCCCACAGGAGTACTGGGATATGATGGACTGTGTCTGGATAGTAGTTTTCTCTACCAGAGTAAGTGTGAATACGGTACCTACTAATAATTGTATGTCGTGTTTATGTACAATATACAATATGTACAATTTACTGTAGTGTTTCAACTCTCTATTACTTTATGTTTTGTAGAGGGACACTTGTCGAGCTAACACTCCTTCCTGCTGAGTAATGCACAGGAGGATGAGCACCAATGGCCTACTTGGCACCAGCTGGACGGGGACAATGGCCTCCCATGATAGCTGGAGGAGGGGATGGCAACTATGAGGGGTGCATGTGTGTATTTTTTATGTTTTGTTAGCTCCTTCCCTGACTGTTTTTTTATTACTGTATCCCATCTCTTATATTACAAGTCAAAAATAAATAAAAATTGTTATGAAAAAAAAAATTCTGTTTTTATATTGTTTAGGGCAAGAGCGGAGTAATGAAGTTCACATTTTAGAAGGGCCTGATTGCCACACGGGCTTTTACATTATCACTACCACATAATGCTAACCCTGAACGGGGCAAATTTGGTCCAACAAATCCATGTGGGAGATTTAGGTGGGTGTTTCTAATAACTTTCTCAGTAGCCATGTTGTATGTGTATTTCGTTGTGGGGTGAGGATGTTGTGGCGGTCTTTTGTTGTGGGTAGTGGGGGGGAGAGTGTTGTGGGGGGTTTTCTGTTGTGGCTGATAGGGGTGGGGTAGGTGTATTCGTGTGGTTGGATTGTGAGGGGGATGTTATTTTATAATATCCAAAATATTTTATATTTGTATAACCTTTCTATGTTTTGTAATAATTTTTCTTTTTGGGACGTACAATTGTTTGAAGTGAATTTTCACTAAAAAGGAATCAGTGATCAGCTTAATGAACGTAGCTTAATGCAAGCTACGAAACAAAAGGTTTAGAGATAAAGCAAAAACTAGGCCTGACAGCTCCGAAGGGAAGAAGAAGTCCCAGTCCTATAGGAGAGAGAGAGATGTAGTGAGTTAAGGGAGGGTGATTTTTAAGTTTTTTTAAATTATATATATATTTAGTATATACAGGTATATATTTATATTATCAATATTTAGATATTATATATATACTAGCTTATATACCTGGCGTTGACCGGGATTTCATGTCCACGTGTACTGACCCAGTCGTGATGCAGGATGGAGCTGCCTGGACTTCAAACATGCACGGGTAAGTAATGGGTGTGTGTGTTGCTGCTCCTCTTGCTCCTCCTGCTCACGCGGTGTCCCCCCCTCCTGCCCCCGGTCCCTGTGGCTGGCTACCCACGCGGGGCAGTAGGTTATAGCGGGGGTGTTCCTTCCCTCCCGTGTTCCTTCCCCCCCCCCCCCCTGGTCCCGGCGCTCCTGCTGCCCATGCTGGGTGGGAGGTGGTAGCGGGGGGTGTTCCTTCCCACCTACCCTCCCCCCCCCCAGTCCCCGTGGCTGGCTGCTGTGTTCCTTCCTCCCACACCCCCCCCCCGGTCCCCGGTGCTCCCGGGTAGTTCTTTGCCATTGTGTGATGTCACTGCGGGCGGGGTTAGTGGGTTGCAATGTAACCACCCAGCCGGTCACAAACCCACAAACCAAGAAACAATTTCTGACTTTTATATATATATAGATAGATATATAGTTTAATGAATAAATAAATATTAAAAAGTAATTTATTGTGCAGTTAACTAAAGTACAACAATATAACAAAAAATGTTATAAAAATGTTTGTTTTTTAATGTATCTACAACTTAACCATAGCCCCAACATAATTAACCCCCCTATACCATTACATTAATGCACTCACTCCACCAGGTTCTTTTTCCTTTTCGTGCTTTGTAGGAATGCAATTGACAGCCATTTGCAGTGTGTCTTATTAGGCTGGCCTTTGGACAAAGCAGCCGCCTTGGGACCTGTGCCTTCGGGGGTCCTGCACCATTGGGTGGCTCGCGCTCCCACCTCTTGCCGGCACTGGGATCCAACTTCCGCCTGAACAGAGTGGGGAGTGTGGGGCCTTCCCTCCTCCAGCTCCCCCTCCGGTCGAGCAGAAGTTTGATCCCGGCCCCAGCAGGAGGAGGACGGTGACTGGGGCCCCCAGACCAGCAGGACAGCTTCTCACCAAGAAAGGTGTGCGTGTTTTTTTCTTTATTTGAGAGGCGTCTTTCATTTTCCACAGCAAGTCGCCTCCTGTAGTGTCACGTTGCTATGGTGACTGACGTCAAATGACACCACAATGTCATATGATGACACATTACTACGGCAATGTGACAACACATCTCGCTGTGACGTTATGACGTACGTCGCTGCTGGAGGAGGACCACTCTTCAAGGTACAGTGGCAAGAAAATGTTTGTGAACCCCAATGATTATTACGGGAATTCCATAGTTTTTCCATGATAACATTCTTAAATAACAACCTTTTCTTAAATATCCAATAGGTTTATATTAACTAATTTCATGTCTTTTGACACAAAATGATGTATTAATTAGACAAATAATGAGTAAAGAGTCAGGGTATGCGCAAAAGTAAGTGATACCCTGGTTTTATCAGCTAAATCAAAGGGGATAATTAGAATCAGGTGTTTAAATAATTAGGTAAATATTCAGGGGTGAGTTTGGGAGGCCCCAACCTATATAAAGATCAGAAACTTTGTGAGTTTGATCTTCATCATACAGGTGTGTGGAAACATGTCATACCACTATCAAAATAAATCCCGTAGGACCTCAGAAAAGCAGGTATTAATGGTTATCAGTCTAGAGAGGGTTACAGAACTATTTCTAAGGCTGAGACCCCGATGTTGGCGCTGCAGCTGTGATCCCCGGTCTGCGGTGAGCTGTAGGGGGAAAGACGGGGGGCGTGATGGGGGCGCGGCCCTGACATCACCCGGTAGGTTCGCCCTCATTGGCTGAACCACCGTGGGGCGTAGCCAGCGCTCTGTCGCAAGTCCTGAACACAGTTTTCCTGTCTTCAGACAATTCTGCTTGTGCAGCGCGGCGGCCAATGCAGGTAGTGGGCCCGGCCCCATTGAGGAGCGGTTCTTGTCCCTGCAGTGCATGCCATAGCGCGCGCTGCAGCAGGCACCGGGGACCTAGCCTTAGGATTTGGGGCTCCACCAATCCATTGTCAGACAGAACTACAAATGGAGAAAGTTCAAGACCACAGTCACTATACCAAGGAATGGTCGTCCTACCAAAATCTCTCCAAGAACAAACCGGCAAATCATTCAGGAAGTCATAAAGAACCCCAGAGTAACATCCAAGGGTCTGCAGGCCACTCTCCCGTTGGCTAATGTGAATATTCATGAGTCAACTATCATAAAAAGACTGAACAAGAATGGTCTTCATGGAAGGATACCACTGCTCTCTAAAAGGAACATTACTGCCTGTCTCAAGTTCGCCAAAGAGCTAGGGTTGCCAGATGCCTTGTCCAAAAATACTGGACACAATGGTAAAAGTTGCGACCCCCCTAATACATATATATTTTTTTAAAACACGTTCCGAATACATATAAAATATAGCCCCACCTCCCCAATAGGTGAAATGGGGGACACAAAATGATTGTGTACCAAGGAGAATTCACTTAAATGCACAGAGGTGTGCATTTAAGTGAATTCTCCTTGGTACACAATAATTTTGAGTCCCCCATTTCACTAATTCACTTTCAGTTCACAGTTTGCACCCACTTATAATTATCATATGACTGTTTGTTAATTAGCAAGATTTAAGTTGATCACTCCCTATCCCCCCTGTTTTCTGTATCCACCTCCCAAATACATATAAAATATAGCCCTACCACCCCCATATATATTAAATATCCCTCACCCCCCCCATATATATTAAATATCCCCCCACCACCCAAATACATATAAAATATCCCCCCACCTCCCCAATACATATAAAATATCCCCCACCTCCCCAATACATATAAAATATCCCCCCACCTCCCCAATACATATAAAATATCCCCCCACCTCCCCAATACATATAAAATATACCCCCACCACCCCAATACATATAAAATATACCCCCACCACCCCCATACATATAAAATATACCCCCACCACCCCCATACATATAAAATATACCCCCACCTCCCCCATACATATACAATATACCCCCACCTCCCCAATACATATAAAATATACCCCTACCACCCCCATATATATTAAATATACCCCTACCACCCAATATATTAAATATACCCCCACCACCCCAATACATATAAAATATACCTCCACCTCCACAATACATATAAAATATCCCCCCACCTCCCCAATACATATAAAATGTACCCCACCATCCATATACATATAAAATATACCCCCACCTCCCCAATACATATAAAATATACCCCCACCACCCATATACATATAAAATATACCCCCACCACCCCCTATATATTAAATATACTCCTACCACCCCAATACATATAAAATATACCCCCACCATCCATATCCATATTAAATATATCCCCACACCCCCCTCCCCCCCACATTGTACTTTACCTATCTCCTGCAGGAAGCAGACAGCAAAGAACATCTCTGGCCCGCCGGGGTGTAGGCTCCGCCCCCTCTGTCCTCTGGTTGGCTGTCCTCTCCTCCAATCAGGGACTACACACCAGTCCTCCTTGCTCTGCCCAGCCACCGTCCCGGCCCGCCCTCTCACTGCCTCCGCCCGCTCTCTCAGCACTAACGCTTGCCGCCGCTCTTGCAACTGACCATGCCAGCCCTTGTGCTGCCACCGCCGCAACAATGGTAATACCGGTATTACCTCCAATTTTATACCGGAGAGGCAGTATAATTACCGGCCTGTCCGAGTGAAAAACAGACATCTGGCAACCCTACAAAGAGCATATAGATGATCACAAGGCTTCTAGAACAATGTTCTCTGGACAGACCAATCAGAGGTAGAACTTTACATCCTCAATGAGAAACTTTATGTTTTGCAAAAACCAAACACTGTGTTCATACAGAAGAATCTCATCCCAACCATCAAGCATGGTGGTGTGAGTGTGATGATTTGTGGCTGCTTTGCTGCCTCAGGACCTGGACGGCTACTTTTTCACACATGTATATTGAATGTGGAATAATTTGTGGATAAATAAACTTATTTAAATGACTATCCACCAATCACGTATCCGTCCAGTTTCGTGGCATATGTCAATTAGGTGACATCATCAGTAACAGTGATGTAATTACCATCGATATCAAAGTGTTGTAATTTAAACAATTCTGAAATTCCATCATTTTTATATAATAAAAAATACAATAAAGTACAAAGTGAATCCATAATTAGTGCAAAGTAAATCTTCATACACGTTACTTCATTCATACATTTTTTACGACGCATACATTTTACTATATACTTTTTAAGCTGTAATCAGTTGCTTGACTTGAAAGGACTTGTCGTTCAAAGTTCTAGTAGCCATATTGGTCGTGGACAAATGAAGATTCTTTGTAGGTTGTGATACCTGTTAGGAGACCAAGATTATCTCACATGTACACTATAATTTAATCTATTAAGGACCCTGATGATGGTCCCTTTAAAGGTTTCCCTACTTACAATTAATCTTGCCCTAAATCAAGCAATACGTCACATTTCTACATATAATATTTGGTTACATCACTCAGATGTTGATCAGCACTATGTGAGAACTTTTATGATTAGTAGTAGCCTAATTGTTTCCCCAATATAGTTGATTAAAATAAAATAACAATTATTTAGAATTTAGTATCTTCTCAATTTGTTTCTGGTCATTTTAAAATCACTCTCTTCTTTCTCTCATTACGCAAAACACAATAGTTGTCATGTTTGGAGTATTCTACACTAACTGTTAAAGATGATGTGCACACATCTTCCTATTAAGTGTTCTTTTTGGAGCAAAGCTTGCAGGTTATTTGTAATAACAGCAATTTACATTCATAGGCAAATTAGAATTCAGTACATCCTGTGATCAATGTGCACGATTACACTCAGGTACATATTTATGAAGCTTGATTCTCTCAGCAACTATGTTCATACAAAATGCACCCCATTTACATGGCGTATTGCTTTTCGTCTGCTTATGGAAGTCCTAAAAATATTCCATAAAAATGTAAATAGTTTCAAAACAGCACTTGCCACTATAGTGTAAAAATAAAGCAATGCTGAGTATGACACATCTTGTGGCTTCTTTTGATATGGAGAATATAAGTATGTATATATTATATATACATAAATATATATATATATATATATATATATATTATAAAAAAAAGAAGAGAAAAAAGCACCTGATCCTAGTGGGATATCTGGGTATAAAGGTTTAATAAAATGGACTGTAACAATTGAAAACTCACAATGTAGCCATAGAATAAAAGCGTGGTATGAGCGAACTCATGCACCACCATGAAACTCCAAACCGCTGTCTGCTAGCTCCGTCGTGGGATGTATCCCTTTGAAACTCCACTGCAGGTGTCACCGTCTATGAGGTCCTCCGGCAACCCGGATGTGCAGTATTATTGTTCCTAGTTTGAAGGTTCCCAATTCACGAGGGCAGTAGCAGTAACCTTCCTCGCTCAGCCACTGTAGTTCACTCGCACCCCGTGACCCTATGCGTTTCTTCCGTCAAGGCGGATTTCATCAGGGGATGAAAAGCATAGGAACACTTAATAAAAAATAATAATTCATTAAAATACACAATCATTATAGACAAAATTAGTCAACTAAATTTGAATCAATATTTTAGATTAATGAATACTTATCCAGAATGATATCTAGGTAGACCTAACGAAATACTATGTCACAAAACAAACATTATATAATAAAAATGGAAAAATGATATATTTCATCCAATATTGTTGGTGATTTTCTTCCCAATCTTTTGGGGGTATAGTCCTTGTATACTGTGGTTCATGGTATATTGTACACTTCCAAAGATTTTGTTGTTGGGAAAAAACACAATGTAAAAACTTGTTTGGAGGACTTAGCCTCTGTATCAATCCTGAGGTACTCAGAAAGGTAGCATGCAGAACCTTATTTGAAATAGTTGTTAGTTGTATTTTTCATTTAACATCTTTCTTATAGTTGTGGTAAGAAGATAAGGGGTTAAACTTCTTTTGTAGGCAGATTCTTCTTTATATATAGTGTTGATCACTAAGGGATATACAAATATATTTAACCTCTGTGTTCCAAATCTTGATGTTTGTTTTATGAAGATGGTTTTGGTCTGTTCTATGCGCAATCACTGCTTGAGATCCAAGTTGCTGTTTTACTGTTGTTAATGGTGTGTTTGCATGTGGGTGGGGGCTGTTTCAATGTACATACACAGATTTACCTTCAGTGTTCGCCACATGAACCACTGTGCCCTCCGGTCACTTTGGTCGCTCAGTCCTGTGATTAGTAGTCCTCTCCAGATCCTCTGCCATGTGTAGGCAATCTTGCAGACCCACTCTGCACTTTTATCCATGCAGTCAGCACTACTGTCTCACCACACACCACAACACAGCTGATCCCTCTGCAGTCTTGGATTCTGGCGCCAATTGGAAATCACACAAGTAACTCCTTGCGGATGCTTGTGAGGTTCAGATTCAGGCTCAGGCTCACCACCTTCGTCAGGGGTATAATTCCTAGCTTCACCTTGCACTCTTATATAGTCACAGAAGATTATTTGCATAATTACTTTAGGATTTCAATTTATTTTACAATTTTCCTTTGACTTTTAAATGTTTAACACATTAGTAACAGCAAAGGAGTAATATATCTTATGACATGCAATTGTGGAACACAATATGTGGGACGAACAACCGAACTTTAAAGGTACTGTTAATCTAATAATGTTGAAATGAACATACTGTAGAAATGGATCATATGGAAGAAATGGACTGGGGGGTTTCTGGAGATGAGGTTGTTGGTGGTGTGCAGAATCCATTTCGTCTCCATTTTGTCTGTCTTTGTCTTCACGAGTCTCTGTCTTATGTTTCATGCTTGTTCCTGCAATAATTTGTGTGTGAAAGAATGTGTTTGCTGCTTGTGTATAATTTTGGCTACCAGAAGACTCAAGGACAAAATCGGCCTATGGCTCAATGCCCAGAAATGAGGGAAAGGTGCGTATTCTGCAGTTATACAAACTTAGAGATAAAAATGTATCATAACAGTTCTTGTTTATTGTATTAAGATGTTTTAACCCAGTTTTTACTTATTTTAGTGACCTTTATAATGATTGGTTTAGAATAGGGAGGATATATTTTATTCTACTTAGCAACTTATTTTAGACAAAGAAACTCATGTGTAAAAAAAGGCTGCATGGACCCTCCCCTTGCAGAGTCTCTTGTGACACTCCTGTATGATCATTCAGAATATTACAAAAAACTCTCATTACCTACAACCCGTGTTTGCTCTTATCTTCGTGCATTTGCAAACAACGACAGTACGCATGGGTGTACACATACGAAATATAGAAAAGGGCCCAGAAACTCATAGTGTGTCTAATCACTATAAAAATAACCATCAGTGCAACCAAAATGGCCTAATATTTTGTGGTATACAATTAGTAACAAACTGCTGGCGAGGGGGAGACTTTGTAAAAAGAATATCACAACGTGAATTCTATTGGATCTATACCTTAAAAACTTTAACCCTATTAGGCCACAACGTCGTGGATATAGATCTGGTCTCTTTCCTATAAAAGTTCCCCAGTTCGTCCTTGGGAATTTTTTAAAACAATATGCATTGTCCTTTGTCTTTTTGATCTATACCAACTGTCACTCTTAGCTATGTTTTCAATGTAATAAATATTAACAAAAAATTGAAATCTAAACATTCATAATTAAATATATTCATTAAGATTTTCCAATTTTTTTGCCAGTCATCTAAGAAAAATTGGTCAAATTATAAGTACCAACTGACAGATACATGAAAACCAAATCCTGATGATCCCTATAACCCAATTTGGATAAATATCTATAAAGATACACAGTTTGACCTCTATTGATGTTTTAGGTAAAGACACTATCAAAAAATCTGTGCGTAGCTTAGACATAATACTAAATATAACATCCAGTGAAATAGAATTGTAAAATATTCTGTCTGGAATTGCAATTATTTCTCTACTAAGGTTTAACAACCCAATATATAATGAATTGAGTATTTCCCTCTGCATTTCTATGGGCACATCATGGACTGTGTAGATTAATATGCACGGTAGTTGATGTACCATTATGGAGCTTTTTTCACATACCTCTATACAAATTTTTTTTTTTTAATCTAGAATTGGATACACATACTGCTTGTATAAAAGCAAAAACAAGCTTGAAAATGCTTTCCCTTTAGGGAGAAAAATCACAATATATGGAAAATGTAATGTTGAAGTCCCACATAAAGGTGAAAAATATATCGTCATGAAATACTTCATTTCATATAATTGTGAGTACCTAGTCTCTGAAAAATAAAGTTGAAAACTTGACAACTCTTTTTCTCTTTGTAGAATCGATACAAAATGTAAACAACAAATGATTAAAAACAAGATAATGTTCAAACAATTAATGACTAAAAAAACAAAAACTACATTTGTCTATTATAAATATGAGCCCTCTTCCTTCCCATACCCTATTTTCCATGTAAATGTATGAAGCTGTGGTATATGTTATAAATACCATCTACCTTCTATGGTTGAAAAAGACCACAATGTTTCTTAACAACTGAAACATTTGGAAACAGTAGTAACAATCACAAAGAAAAAGTATAACACATACAAACTCCACTTACTGTATGCTGAATACAATGATATGAATATGTATTATATATATATAGTTATGGTGGGTCAAAAAGACAACAAAAAACCTCCACCATTAACATATAGCCAATAAATAATGTCACTTGTGAGAACATTCACATGTCTTAGACAGGTCTGCAACCCTGCCTTTCAACCATTAACACCTAGCATACAGTGCTCCCACTGCAGCAAGGGATTCTGGTAAATGACATGCAAATGAGCACACAATGTGTCACTTTTGCCTGGAATATAAAAAAAAAAGGGTAATACATATATGATAAAATACCAATAATGTTTATTTTCTGTGTTCAACTTGAATGCTATACCAATTTTCACAAAATGTAGAATGGTGATTAACCAAAGCATTGATGCAATCAATGAAGATTGGATAGCAAATTGCTAATTCTACAAATTACCTAAAATCAAACCCTGTTTCAATGCTTTCCATGAAAAGAAAGGTTGATAATAACTATACAAACAAAAATGAATATTGAACTATGTGCTAAACATGTAAAAGTCAAAGAAAAAATGAAAATTGTAAAATAAATTGAAATCCTGAAGTAATTATGCAAATCATCTTCTGTTACTATATAAGAGTGCAAGGTGAAGTTAGGAATTATACCCCTGACGAAGCCGAAAGGAGAAACGCGTAGGGTGAGCCTGAACCTGAACCTGAATCTGAACCTCACACGCATCCATAGTAGTTACCTGTGTGATTTCCAATTGAGGGAGGGATCCGCCGTGCTGTTGTGTTTGGTGAGACACCAGTGCCTACAGCGGAACATCCGTGGAGAGACAGCCGTGCTGACTGCATGGATTAAAGTGCAGAGTGGGGCTGCAAGATTGCCTATACAAGACAGAGGATCCGGGGAGAACTACTAATCACAGTACTGAGAGGCCAAAGTGACCGTAGGGCGCAGTGGTTCATGTGGCGAACCCTGAAGGTAAATCTGTGTATGTACATTGAACCAGCCCCACCCACATGCAAGCATACCATTAACAACAGTAAAACAGCAACTTGGATCTCAAGCAGTGATTGCGCATAGAACAGACCAACACCATCTTCATAAAACAAACATCAAGATTTGGAAGACACAGAGGTTAAATATATTTGTATATCACTTAGTGATCAACACTATACTGTATATAAAGAAGAATCTGCCTACAAAAGAAGTTTAACCCATTCTCTTTTTGCCACAACTATAAGAAAGATGTTACATGAAAAATACAACTAATAACAATTTCAAATAAGGTTCTGCATGCTACCTTTCTGACTACCTCAGGATTGATACAGAGGCTAAGGCCTTCAAACAAGTTTTTACATTGTGTTTTTTCCCAACAAAAAATCTTTGGAAGTGTACAATATATCATCAATACTATACCCCAAAAGATTGGGAAGAAAATCACCAACAATATGGGATGAAATATATAATTTTCCCATTTTTATTATATAAGGTTTGTTTTCTAACACAGTATTTTGTTAGGTCTATCTAGACATCAGTCTGGATAAGTATTCATTAATCTAAAATATTGATTCCGATTTAGTTGACTAATTTTGTCTATAATTATTGTGTATTTTAATAAATTGTTATTATTTTTTATCAAGTACTAGCTGAGAGACCCGGCATTGCCCGGGATGTGAATATCTAATAATTGTTGGGTTGGGGTGTGAATGTTGGTGGGTGGGTTACTTTACTGACTTATTACTGACTGGGTGGGTGGGTTACTTTACTGACTGACTTGGTGGGTGGGTTACTGACTGACGCTTGGGTTACTGACTGACTGGGTGGGTTACTGACTGACACTTGGCTTACTGACTGACACTTGGGTTACTGACTGACTGGGTGGGTGGGTTACTGACTGACTGGGTGGGTGGGTTACTGTGTGGGTGGAGGAGACAGTGTGTGGATGAGTGGGTGGAGGGAGACAGTGGGTGCAGTGAGGCAAGAGGCGCACGTGGAGGAAAGCTGGAGGCTCCCAGGCGATCGGCTCCTCCCCCCTCTCCCCCCTCCCCCTGTCCCCGGTGCTTGTTACCATCCCCCCGTCCCTGGCGGGGTTTCTCCCCCCCTGTCCCCTGTGTGTGTTTAGCCCCCCCCCCTCTCCACCCCCCCCCCAGCGGTCCCCGCTGAGGGAAGAGAGAACGGGGCCCACGGGTGGTGAGGAGAAGCGGCGTGCACTCCTTCCACCCCCCCTCCCCGACGCTCTCGTCGCCCCTGCTGAGGGGAGGGGAGAGAGAACGGGGCCCGCGGGTGGTGAGGAGAAGCGGCTTGCACTCCTTCCACCTTTTCCCTCCTCCCCGGCGCTCCCGGCGCCCCTACTGAGGGGAGGGGAGAGAGAACGGGGCCCGTGGGTGGTGAGGAGAAGCGGCTTGTGCTCCTTCCTCCCCCCTCCCCGGCGCTCCTGGCGTCCTCGCTGAGGGGAGAGAGAATGGGGCCTGCAGGTAGTGAGAGCTGCGGGTGAGGGGGGGTGATGGGGGGAGAGCCGGCGGGGAGGTGAGCTGTGGGTGAGGGGGGTGATGGGGGGAGAGCCGGCGGGGAGGTGAGCTGTGGGTGAGGGGGGTGATGGGGGGAGAGCCGGCGGGGAGGTGAGCTGTGGGTGAGGGGGGTGATGGGGGGGAGTCGACGGGGAGATGAGCTAAGCGGGATTACAACACGCATGAAAAAAGAAACAATATGAGTGCATATCATATTCTTTAATCAACATTTACATTTTGGGGGACATACTGCACCATATATTTTCTCTTGTGTTTATTTTCCATATTATGTACATTTACTAATGAGAACAATCAACTGCGTCCCAAGAAGTCCACCCCTGTGCTTCATCTTTTATTATGTCACTACTTTATTTTCTGATCCTATCACTTTTATAAATATATTTTTAACCCTTGAATCACTGGCAGCTCAGATTGTTTGTGCAGCTTTCTTACAAGATAAGAGGATTAGATCACCTAAGCGGACTAGGGACAAGTATATACATATACCAGTTCATTTCTGGCCAATATCTTTCGAGTGAAACAAATAACGACAAGGACAGTGGGCTTATTGTATTTGTACCCCATTTTAAAAATGGTCTTTCAATTAAACACACATATTTCCAATGAATCTTCTTCTATATACAAAAACATACTTTTTAATGCACTTTTGACTACATAGTAGACATATATCTACATAGCTAGATGTGAAAATACCGGCTATTACCCAAGGGTAGAAAATGAAGGCACAGAGAAAAGAGTTTAGTAACTAGAAATCATGTAATATTCATTTTCAGTCTTGTGGTAAACACGATTGCAATGTGACTAAAAAAAAACTTTCAATCACATTCCATTGTGCCCAGTAATGTCATCCGACAAGAATCTTTCCTGTCTATTATTAAAGTTCGACACAGAGCTCTCTGCCCCATCTCTCTGGCAGTCTATGCAATAACCTAATTAGTTTCTGTGGTTGTTCTATATTTGTATAGTTCATTTCCAATAATGCATTCCATTCTTATCTAAACAGCATCCTAAAGAAAACCACATATTTATATTTCCAAGTTAGTGATTCTATATCTTATTATCGCCTCAGCAGAGTACTGTATGCAGTATGTACTGCTACAAACTGCAAGGATGCAGCATTTGCTTGCAAGTTTAGAGATTGTATACCTGTAATTCATTTTTATTTCCCTGGTGCAAAACAAAGTTGGGCTGGCTATACTGGAAAGAGCTCCCCATCACTATTTAGGAAATTAACAATAGTACTAGTGCCAGTAATAATCATCTCAGAATAGGAGAAATAGAAAAAATGAAATGTTACCCCAGCTAGATCACAGACTATGCAAATGTAATGAATGCCATACAACCGCCAATAGGGCAGAGGTGGGCTACTTCAGTCTTCCAGGGCCACCAACATGTCATGTTTTCAGGATATCACTGCTTCAGCACAGGGGCTCAATCAGTGTCTCAGTCTTTAACTCTATCACCTGTGCTGCAGCAGGGATATCGTGAAAACTGGACATGTTAGTGGCCCTTGCAGACTGGAGTTGCTCACCCCTGCTACAGGGTGTGCGTGTGTGTGTGTGTGCGTGTGCATACTGTATGTGTATAAATGTTGTTTAGCAACATGATGCATTCAGTCATTTGGTGGTTGTGGTATATCATGGGGAGCACAGTACCATACTGTATGCTTTCAAATGTAGAAAAGCTTCTGTTGTGTTTTGTTGATATATCACAGGAACATACAGTATAACAACCAGTGAATGTTTCCCCACAATGTTCTTATTATTTATGGACTCAGCAGTCAAAAGAGATATTGACAAGAGATACCGTAGATGTTAGTTAATACAGTAAAAAGATGGAATTCATAAAGCACTCATTAGAGCTTCTTTAATGAAGTAATGAAATGCTTAAATGTTATACTTGCTCCACGAATTAAGCAAAGATGTTCATCAAGCTTTGACCTTGGTGTACTAATGCAGATTAGTAAACAATTGAAAAAATATGACACATGAACAATTTGGAGAGGTTTGGCTGGTATAACTATTAGAGATGAACATTAAATGACATATTGTAAAGTTAGCATTAACTTTTGCTTATAATTCCATTTTAGGGGCCTATTCACTAAGCTCTGATAGAAAAAATCGCCAGGGTTTTTAAATCACCATTTTTGACAGCGTGGCTATCACAGTATGCAGAAAGCCCCGAATACAGTGATAGCAACATTTGCAAACATGGCGAGTAGCCGGCGACGAGATGATAACCCTCTGAAAAGGGCTCACCCGGCGAGTTCTTTCTGCTGCATAGAGAGAGAGCCGCCTCTCTCTGCACATATCTTGCCCGAATTATTTTTTAAATTTACATTTTATTACTAGTGTACTGTACGTGAGCAGGGGGTCTCCGGAGAAGAACCGCATTGATTTGAGGTTCGGGGACCCCCTGCTTCCAGAGATATAGGCCCCGTTATGGAGTGCCTGTATCTCCTATGCATTTGATTCCCACAGTCACGTGACGCGGGACATTTCAATGCATAGGAGATACCAGCACCCCATAACGGGGCCTGTATCACGGGAAGCAGGGGGTCACCGGACCTCAAATCCACACGGTTCTGCTCCAGAGACCAATAACATGCTCTCATGTACACCAATAATAACAATTATATTAAAGCAGATTCGTTACCTTAGCGGGTATCCGCTAAGGCAATGAAGGTGTTAAGGCACAATAGTAGCTCTATTGAGGGAAAGGGGGTGATTGAAGTGGGTACTTGGCCCTTCATTCACCCCCTCTGCCTCCAATAAACATAACAATATGTAAAAAAAGGGGGGAAGGGGAACACAAAATGGATGTGTCCCCTAAAAGAATTCACTACCTGCACTCCTACATAATATAAAATCTAACTTTTAATGAATTTACTTAAAACATATATTACCAAACGTTGTGTACTTATGTATTAAAAATGAATTAAATTGACAATGTCGTGCATCCCTGTCAATAAATGTGTGATTATACAATCCCAAAATCAATATTCCTGGGGTTGGAAGGACAGAGGATGCTGTAAGTCAGGGTATTAACCCCTCTGGAGCACCTATGCAAACAGTAGGTAAATGTATCCTACTCAGTGACGTCCCTGAAGAAGCTCCTTTGCTGGAGGGAAACGCGCGTTGGACGCGCAGTTGTGTCAGTCTCCTACTTGGAGCTGTTTTTAATGTAGTGCTCTTAAGTCTCCTGGTTCTATCTATGTAGACAGCATTAGCTAGATAATTTTACCAACAGGCAGTGAGTTTGCCTTCCTGCTCCATATGATATATGCACAATTAGAGCCTCTTTGCGGGGCAACTCACTGTTAATGATACTGTAAGTGCCAGCTTCACTATGTTGTGAATTATTTTCCATTAATAGAGCCTGTGTCAGCGGTACCATCTAAGCATATGCTACGTCATATAACATTTACTATCACTGTAGGTGTTTGCTGGTATATATCTGAGCAGGATTGCTGGATTTCTGACCATTCTAAGGCTTTGCCCCCGCTGCATGCTGCAGCGTCCGCTGTGGCGGACGCTGCGCTCACCAGAGCCCTCCCCGCAACGGCGCCGGGCCCGCTGCGAGGGGGGGCCGCAGCGCTCGTGCGAGAGCTACTCCTGCTCTCAATAGAATTGAGAGCAGGAACTCGCGTCGAGCGGCTAGGCACGCCCCCCGGCAGTTCAGCCAATGAGGGCGAACCTGCCGGGTGACGTCATGGCCGCGCCCCCGTCACTCCTCCGGCACGCCCCCCCCGGTCTCTGCTCCTGCAGTGAGCTGCAGACCGGGGAATCGCCGGAACGCGCAGCCGAAAGCGCGGGCGCGCATTAGAGCGCCGTGACCGGGACCTTAGCCTAAGGCTCACTGAGTAGGATACATTTACCTACTGTTTGCATAGGTGCTCCAGAGGGGTTAATACCCTGACTTACAGCATCCTCTGTCCTTCCAACCCCAGGAATATTGATTTTGGGATTGTATAATCACACATTTATTGACAGGGATGCACGACATTGTCAATTTAATTCATTTTTAATACATAAGTACACAACGTTTGGTAATATATGTTTTAAGTAAATTCATTAAAAGTTAGATTTTATATTATGTAGGAGTGCAGGTAGTGAATTCTTTTAGGGGACACATCCATTTTGTGTTCCCCTTCCCCCCTTTTTTTGCCTGATTCACTTTTCAGTTCACAGTTTGCACCCACATTTACAATTACCACTATTATATACTTTATTACTTCACACAATCAGTGTGGCCCTGTGATCACTCCCGAATCTTCTCCTTGTATTCTAACAATATGTAATAACCAAAAAAACACAAATCAACCACCTCTTGTACCCCCACATAAAACCATTATTTATTTATTTTAACACAGGTTTGATCACAGAGGCCGGCGGGTGTCCCCAGGTGGTCCCCACGGGTGTCCGGGTGTCCTCAGGTTGTCCCGCTGGTGTCTGTGGACCCTCAGGAGGTCCCCAAGAGTGTCTGTTGGCCTCCAGGTAGACCCTGCGAGTGTCTGGGGGCCACACAAGGGGTCCCCGGAGGGCCCCACGAGTGTTTGGGAGCCCTCATGTGGTTCCCACGGGTGTCTGTGGGTACTTGGGTGGTCCCCATGGGTATCCAGGGGTCCTCGAGTGGTACCCTCGGTTCCCTACTGGCCTGCAGTACCAATCCTGTTAAAAAAATTAATATGGCATACATTTCAATAAATACACCTCCCCCCTACAATCTAATGGCCCCTAACCCCTTAATCACTGTAGCGGTTAATAACCACTATAGTAATTAAGGGGTTAAGATGAATACATTATCAGTCAATGGGCAATAAAAAACATAAAATAAACAATATACAATCCTAAAATCTGAAACAAATACATTTACATACATTCAATATTTAACTTACCTTTAGAAGCGTTGGACCTCCAAATCCAGAGGTATCAGGAAGCTCTCATACCGCGACGTCATCGAACTCAATCAGACGTCATTCACCTTGAAGATCCGGACCAGGAAACCAAATTCTTCTTTATTTTATCTTCTATCAGTTTCTTCTTTCTTAATCTGTGATTATTTCTTTATTTTCTTTATCTTCTTTCTTCATCTGTTAATCCAAAAACCCAATGGCAAATCCACAACACGATGTTGACTCAGCGGCTTTTTGAGCTCAAATGAGGCGTCAAGGCCTTAAATATGGCTTATGACGTCACATTTTTGGGTCAGATGGTACAGCTCCAATCTGATTGGAAGCTGTATCATGTGCCCACCTCCTTTTTTTTGTGAAAGATGTGACATCATCTCCAAGGGAGGTACGTCACATCCTTCAAACCCCATGGCCATATCACATGGTATTAGAGCCAATGGGATTGAAGACAGTCCCAGTGGTTGCTGTACCATGTGACGTCGCTTTAAGGGATGATGTCACATCCTTTTGAACTAAGATAACCCATATAGCTGCTGTTGTCCATTAACCCCTTCATTGCCTTAGCGGTTAGCCGCTAAAGTAATGAAGTTGATGGTAAATGCATTTTTATTGCATTGGATTGATGCCTGAGGTCTCCTGTGCTGATATTAATGGGTATCAACCCGATACAGGAAAAATGCATTTTTTTCCCCTAAATCCCATCTCGCCACCTTACCGGCAGCTTCTCACCATCGCCTTCCCTGGCGAGGCAATTTTGAGAGGAAATCTCAGTTCTAGAGACATGATTAGCCTCGATAAGCTAATCGGGCTATTAGAATACCACGAGTTTGAAAAGCTGACGAAAAGTGGTGATAAATGTCTTATCAAAGTGCGTTTGGTGATTTCTTTTTTTCGGCCAAATTTTTTGCTGAAAAGCTCTCTTATAGCCGACTTATCAGAGTTTTCTGAATAGCAGTAGGCTTTTTTGGCGATAAGGTGGCGATAAGTGACTTATCGGAGCTTAGTGCATAGGCCCCGTAGTTGTGTATGAATTTCTGTTCATAAATAGGATCAGACTAAAACAAAACATGTACTAAGCTTTACAAACTGAATTTTTGGAGCAAATTGGTGCATGTCCCTTCAATTTCAGTTGCACTTCTGTGCGCCTGTGTACTAACCCAAAATTTCTCCAGTGGCGTAAAAAATTATTTTTTAACATGTTTTGCAGCCCAGAAATTAACTGTGCTGGGCATAGACATGTAAATGTGTCTGTAAAATTCTTATATGCTACGTACCGCGCACTATACTGTAAGTGTGAAGCGCTTTGAGTCCCATTGGGAGAAAAGCACTTTGATATAGTTGCTATTATTGTAAATTGTACAGTATGTACAAAAAAATGTGTCTGTGTCAAAATCGTCCTCCAAATTCACCCCCAGCCATGAGCACCAAGGGTGGTCTGTGCTCTTCCCTTACTCTCTAGTAGAGTAAGGGATATGGTACTCACTCCCACTCCCCAAGGGGAGGGGACAGAAGGTGCCAGAGCCCTGAACACCTCCAGTGTGAGACCAGTCTCTCTCAAGGGGAGAGACAACTGAAACAATTTGGTAGTGCAGCCCCTTATGTGCCGAGGGGGAGAGTCCAAGGTCTGAGACCCTTATTAGGCAGAACGCAGGCCTTAGCCCGCCTCCCCCCTTGTCACTCAAGGGAGCTGCTTGCTAGTGAGGAAAACCCTGGATTGAGCCCAACACTGCCTTCACTGATACCAGGATTTACATGTCAGGCAGGGTAGATTAGTAGCCAAGCCAGGCATTGCTACACTTATAAAGGATCTCTATGTCTATAAATAACTGGGTGCTCTGACACTTCCATTGACTAATAAAATGCTATAGCAAAGTTTACCACAGCAAACTTGTAAATGCCATAAGAGCATAATGATCCCAGCACGTAAACGAATTACCGTTATTACAGCATAGCTATTCATATAAACTACAAGGAATTATTTTATATACTGTATGTGTAAATACAGTACTTTGGTCTCCAAAAAAATTGCATTGGCTGATCGAAATAAAAATCCTAAATGAACGAGAGTGCATAAAAATCCAATATTTTAGTGTAATGCTTTGAAAATGATTGTTCTTAGCACATTAGAAAAACATTAATGGATCAACACCTCAACATTAAATTAAAACATCATAAACATAATATTATTAACACAGACAGATATGAAATACACATTATACTTTTGCAATTTAAATAGAAGCTAGATGTATCAAACATACACAAAGTGACAATCCTATCTATTAATAGTGTTGATCCTTATAATGTTACAAATGAGGGGAAGCGTATGCCACCCATAAGTCATACATAAGGTGGAATTTGCTGAGCATCCAGTTATCATCAAAAGCAATTACTGAAAATAATTCATCCATAAAAATCATCGCAAGTTAATTTAAAAAATAAATTTGTTTTAAAAGTCTAGAGAGGACAGAGTCTACAATTACAAAACTATCTCAGAAAGTCAGATGGTATGTCCAAAAATATTGTGCAGTGAAAGTCAATGAAGAAGCAAAAATCTGCTTCAGTATAAGAGCAGATTGCTGAAACCACAATTCAGCACATCGTATAATACATTTCAATAAGATAATATCTCTCAAAAGGCAATGTTGAATTTTCCCGCAGTTCATATCAAGCAGAGAGTTGTCAATGCCACACAACTTGAATTTCACACTCACTTGTAGAGGATGGAGTGTTTATTCCATAATGCAGTTACACCAATCATTGCAAGCAATTAGAGAAATAAGGAGAAACATTCATTAAAATTAACAATCATTAAAAATAAGAAGTGTACAGTATGTCCCTACATAATGTATAAACCCATTATAACAACGCAGAAAAAGTATTCTCTTAATTCAGAACCACAATACCATTCTCTCTAAAGTAAGCATTAATCTGATATTTTATTGTCACTGTATGGGGTTTACCAGACTACACAGGATTACAAAAAAACAGGCAGAATGTAAGAGTTTATTTTGGATGGAGCCAACAGGGAACAACACAACACAAAGTCCAAGCAACAACTCACCAGGAATATGGAACACAGGGGATTTCTAGCTCAATAAGTGGAGGGCGTTGCCGAAGCTAGCTTACCCTGGATTCTGCCTCGATCTGTCAATTCCTGTATAACCTAGTGACAAGGGACGAGCACGCCAGGTCCACATAGTTCATAATACCGTCGGTCTCTAGTCTCCAAACCAACCATGAATAACTGTGGTGCTTGGATCTGTGTCGGTTTCTATAGTTTCCTTGCCTCCATTTGGGAACATGGAGAACCGAATTTTGACTAATCAGCAGAGAACTTCCCTCCACTGAGCCAATCAGGAAAGAAGGGTGGATCAGAAAGAGACCAGTCAGAGCCGTGGCAAGCCAGTGTCTAAGGACAGCCAACGAGGTGGGACTAGGGAGCATGAGAATGTGTAACTGACCAATGGGTACTGAGTCAACGGGGCTAGAACTCAAACCCCGGTTCCCAATTTCTGCTGCATACCTCCTGCAGGGTTAGAGGCCTCGCTGCTGGGGAGAGAGCAATACTCCGCTTTTAAAATGGGCACTCTCCTTGCAGGCAGGCTTGCCCTTCACCACCTCACTATTATCCACAAGCTCTGCACTTGGCCCCCCCACAAAGACTAGTCCTCTGAATCATTGTGTGTCTAATACTAGCCATTGTTCCAAGCCTAGGCACACAACGAGACACAAAGATACAGTTTGACATAATCAACCTTCCAGAGAAACACAGTGTCAGAGATGCATAACTTGGGATAACTATTACCAGGGCTGGCAGCCATTTTCCATCCCTGGGATGGCCAGTCAACCCTTTCACTGGGACGCCATCTTGACTAGTAGATGCAGCAGGCTGGCTTTATTTGTACGATATGCAGTAGAGAAAATGCATGCATTCAGTGTTAGAGGTATGGTGGGGTACTTAGCTGCGTGACGTTCGGGGTAATCCTAGGGTCCCAGGAGCAGTCAATGTTCAAAAAAGAACATTTATTTGTACCATGCCACTCTACCCCTACCATCACAGTTATCATTCTGGAGAAGGAGTAGCACAGGTGTAACGTCACTGACATTGAAGCAGGTAAGCACTGTTCCAGTACCAGTGTCAGCTACTTGTGACCTTGAGATGGCCACAAAATTATTTTTATTGCGCTGCATACATTGCAGCATTTTTAAAAGAAAACAAATATTATTTTGCTTTTGAATTTTCTTTAGAATTCTCCCTTTATTTCTCAATGTTACCATCTCAATTTCCATTATGGAAACGTAATTGGAATTCACATTATGGATCTCTAAAATGGCAAGAAACGCATATACATTTTTATGATTCATTTTGTCTGTGGAACCATTTTTATTATTGCAGACATGCTTTAGGATTTTGTACCAGCAGTTATCTGGTTGCCATATCATTTCAGATCTTTTTGCAGTGGCGTGTGTGATAACAAACCATATGTTAGGCACCATAGTTAATAAATTGTTTGACAAAAACCCTATTACCATTGGAATCGTCAAATATATTGTCTCGCAAAATAACTTGCAAGATTCACATTTATACACACCACATGTGACCTACAAACTGCCTAATGGTTATGCAGGAATGGATCTCTTAAGGCCTTGGTCGTCTTAATAATCTGTAACCCTCCCTACACAGCCGTATAAAGGAGTTTACATAGGTGTCTGTGATGTGGACTACTCAAGGTGCATTACCTTTGTCTGGGGTGCTGGTCCACGCAGGCTGGGTATATATGCAGATGTTAAATATGGGCAACAGGAACTTTGTAGTTATAAACAGGACAGGCTTTATTGATAGTTCAAAGGTGATAACTTCTTCTCCAAATGCATTATTGCATCGCTGAAGAGGCACATCCCTTGGACAGGTTACATGAACGATACATTTATGATAGCTTTAGTTTGAGTACTGTATAACCACTTCTTTCAGGGCCCCAGCTTGGGCTACTCTGTGCATCCTCTCTAGAGATTACTTACTGCTTGCACTCTGTATTACTCTACTTTCTCTACTATGTTTCCTGAATAGGTAACAGAGATCATGGTCCACATATACTGGCTCATCTCCTTCCCTTGGGGATGCTTACCACAGGGATATATTGGTTCACTTCATTCCCTTGGGGATGCTCACCACAGGGATAGACTAGTTCACCTAATTCCCTTGGAAATGCTTAGCACAGGGATTTACTGATTCACTTTGTTTCCTTGGGAATGCTCAGCACAGGGATTTACTGGTCCTCCTCATTCCTTTGGGGTGCTCACAAGTGGGATAGGCCTTCGGGTGTCTGCCTTCTTCTCTATCAGAATAGTCCCAGAGCTGCATATTGGGCAACTCATAAGGGACACAGGTCTCCCATTTGGGGAGCCTGTGTTTATCTTCTTCGATACTCTAGGAAACCTAACTACAAGGGCACTTCCCTATCTACAAAACAAAAAAAGGGCTGCCTACCCTATGCAATTTATTTACATTGCTATATACAGGTGAGACCTCTCCACTGATTATCCTCCAGAGGTCTGAGGGTGGAGTTCTAATCTCCTCCTATATATATTTTATCTTATTGCTCCCTATTTCTGGGCAGAACTGTCTTTGCATGGGTCATCCTGAATCATGTGACCAATCCAGCATGTTCTAGAAACAGAGATTAACCAGGCCCCTGCCTTGTTACTTAGCAACATACTGTCAAATGGGGCCTTACTTCAAGTTAACCCTTTAAATCTTCTTTAACCACTTAGTTGAATATAACACCCAGAAGGGGGGTTAGAAATCCTTTGTGTTTTATCACCTAAACTGGACCTCAAATCTGCCTTGAGCCACCGAATGTGTCAGTGATTTTAAAAGAGATTTATTAAAGTATATTTCTGTTTGCTTTATGTAGCAATACCATCATGAGTTTTCTTCTCTGAACTAAACCAATTCCAATTATAAATCCAATTCTCTTAATTGTTATAGCTTCTAGCTTTAGAAAAGAAGTACATTACCAAGTGGTCTTCTGGAGCCAAAAGATACCTTCCAGCTACCGCCATATTTACTAAGTAGCTGAGGTATGCCTTGCGAGTGTTTGCCACTCCAGAAGACCTGATGCAGGTGCAGCTCCAGAAGACCTGATCCTGTAGACATGGCACGGTGGGTTAAATTAAAATGAGCTAATTTAATGTCAGACTGTATTTACTAAGCAGTTGTAGCCATTAGGTGGTCTGGAAGTCACTTTCCAGAAGCTATATACTGTAGATGCATTTCAATAAGATGTGGTTTGTTTTCCAGAATGAGGTTTATTAAATATGGTGATATTGGTTTCCCCGAGGCCTTGTCTTCTGACGCGGTCCTGACAATGCTTAGTAAATCTGCTCTTAATTTCTTTTAAATGAAGTATCTTAAATTTATGCAAACACACAATCTACATAATTTAGCAATATTATTATTATCGTTTATTTGTAAAGCACAACATATTCCGCAGCGAGATTCAATGGGGGTGCAGAGTTATGTGAATTACCTAAACAGAATGCCATAACAAATAAGGACAAACAAGTAGAAAAGGTTATGAGGGCCCTGCTCAGGAGAGTTTACAATCTAGAGGGAATAAGGGGCCATGTTGGAATAAAAGGTAACGTGCATGCTCATTGTGGGAAGGAGTGTGGTCCAGCTGCACCTCTGATCCCACTAAGGTTTGGGGGTGAGGATGTTAAAGAGTGTTAATGTGGAGTTTGGTTCAATAGCACAGCTGGTCCCAATTGGGTTGGAGGGTAGGTGTAGTTCATTATTGTAAAATTGTTATTCTTGTCATGTTTAGATCTATTGTGGGACTATTTTATCACATATAAAGTTATATTCTGCATCTGTGCGCTTTTTCCGCCTATTTTCGTTTGTCATGGGCGGAATGTGAGAGGCGTTAAGGGATATATTTGGGGAATGAGAGCTAAAATGTAAGGGGGACAGCATTGTTGACAGATTTTTAAGTCAGAACTAGGGCTTTAAATTTTATTCTAGAGGATATGGGAAGCCAGTGTAGGGATTTGCACAGAGGCGCAGCAGAAGTGGAGCGGTGAGTGAGGTAGATAATACCTATCATATTGCATCTGTATTTGTCTCATATTTGTTCTACCTTTAGGAGCAAAATGCAGACAATGGGAATCTTAGGATGTGCTATCTGAAGATAATTAAAGGTCTGCTTTGAAAATGGGCTACATTCATAACCTCATTGAATATCTTCCATAATCTATTCGATTGAGGAACAAGTCAGGAAGAGGAAGAGGAGGTGTTCTCCTACTGACACAGAACAACGCTTCCTAAAGGTGTGAAGACATAGCAAGCAACTTACATTATGTTCCTCCCATTATACAATGGTTTGATAACGGTCCAATTATATTAGGGGATCATAGTTTTGTATTACCTTTATTATAACTGTAGCCAGGTCACCTGATAGCTACTATTCTGCCCTTGTGCTGGCAGTAATCCCTGGTACAATCAGGTTGCCAGTAGTTGATATGGGGTTTTCCCCCTACGAGGAGCTGCACTTGAGTGACAGCGGACGGTGGTGACATCAGGCGTGAGACAGACCTGGTGCCCTCCTCCTGGCTGTACTTAAGGGCAGGTACCGCTCAAATTTAGCACTGCCTTTACCCACTTGAGGAAGGCAGGTCACACATTAAAGAGGCTGATTATTGGGCCTTCTCCGGTCCTCTTCCCTCCGGGGGAGAGTGAGTGTGGACCATACCTCTGCTCTGCTAGGGAGGCAGGGAAGAGCTAGGACAGCTGCAGGTGCCCTTGGCCTGTAGTGACGGTCTAGGGACCATCCTTCAGTGGTAGATGAGAAGTACTGCATCGGGCAGAAGCCTGCCTTGTTACTGTGCTGCAGAAGAGATAATAAACCATTCCTATTGTTATACCTCCTGCCTGGTGCGTGAGCTTACTGGGGGGAGAGGTAATAGTTCTACCATGGGAGATCACCTTCAGTTCCTGGAGCCTACGGCAGATGGAGGGGCTGCATTGCTAAAGAGATATGTAGGGTATGAACCCTAGAATCCTAGTCCTGTGTCCCCTCTACCACCGGCGGATGACTCAGCCCTCCTGTTACAAGTAGGTATCATGCATCACACGATCCGTAATGGCCACATCTCCCACCGGGTGGGGGAGACACCGTTACATTTGGAGGCGCTGCTGAGATCTGTAACATGACAGGCTTTCAGCGAAACAAAGCTGGAAGTAACAAAGAATGCTCCCAGAGCAAGTGCTAATGAAGGAGGGAGGCTAGGTGTAGCGTCCGGGGGACCGTCTCCAGCAAACGGAACAATGGCCTAGACTGCCCTATCGGGTGAATGGTCTGGAGACACAAAGGCTATAGCTGTTCTAAGTCGCCCTGAGGTGGGTAGTCGGGATTCCTGAAGGGGGTGCTCTGGTTAACCTCTGGAGAGGGTCCGCGATACTGGCAGTCAAGAGGAGGCGGCGCCGGGACTGATAGGGAGTATCTTAGGTGGGGTGCCTGACATACAGTACAAGGTGCCTAGACCCCTCTGTTGGAAGAAGCACAGAGTACCACAAGCCAGTAGCCAGATCATGGAACCACAGAGTGCTTGGAATGGACTGTAATCATGTGCAGCGTATCAAGATGGACTTTGCTAGCCTGGGGTACATTCTACTCTTGGTAGACTGCTAATCTATGTGCTGTGAGGACCCTCGAGAAACGGGTTCCTGGTGGAATCTCGGTCTCTGCGTGGTCTGTGAAGGGATTGTGCCCATAATGGAGGTTCCCTTGCCTGGGAATGCGACACGTGAGTTACAGGAGATAAAATGGCATCTCCCACCAAGGCTGGAGAGAGCACGTGCTGCTTGCAAACAGGCTGCCCGTGAACTTTTTGCAAAGTTCTGCAAGGGTCCGACACCAAAGCCAGGACCCCACCCAAGCGATGTGACTGGCTCAGACAGGAGTCAGAGTCACGCCCTGTCCACGTCATCAGGTGCCCCTCCTCTAATCTCCACCAGAGGGAGAGGACATGCCGACAGCCAATGCCTAAAGACTTTGTAGAACAAGGGATGTACCGGATGAAGTGAACCGCACACCCAGTTCTTTGGAGCCTGGCGAGCGAAAGGAGTGAGCTTCCCATTGCTCTTGTACCCGTGCTTACAGAAAAGACTGACTATGACGAGCGGAATGGAATTTACCCACTATCGGCTAACAGGCTGACGGCTATAGCTCCTGGTGATGAAGGTGGAAGGGAAGAGGTACCTCAGATGCCTCTGTCCCAAATGCGATTTCCAAGGTGGCAACCTGGTCTGGGAGCCCAGTGTGCCCGCTGCGGAGCACGTTTCCTGAAGCCCATGCTACTGCAGCCTACGGAATTTGCAGAGAAAGATGCGACTAACTCAAATACCTGGGTGGTCGATGCTGCTAAAATACAGTCTACCTCAACCATGGAGGCTTCGGATGGCCCGTGTGTCCCAGAAGAGGCCCAAGGGGATTCGAGTATCCTGATGACCACAGAGCGGGCCGAGGGTTCCAGACTCGGTACCCGCAGAGGAACCGGAGAGAGTCGGTGAAAAGGAACCAGCCCACGACCACCCGGGTAAGGTGACTGCCTGGGGTGATGAGACACCGTTGTTCTCAGAGGCGCATGAGCTGGGACCAGCTCTACTGATTGCCGCTGATGACTCGGAAATGATCCGGTCTCTCCCTTGCGGAGGTTGTCCCTGCCTTCTTCCTACCTAAGGCAGATGGAGGCGCTGCACTGCTAAAGAGATATGTAAGGTATGAACCCCAGAAGCCTAGTCCTGTGTCCCCACTACCACCGGCGGATGACTCAGCCCTCCTGTTACCAGCAGGTATCAAGCACCACACGACCAGTAATGACCAGATCTCCCACCGGGTGGGGGAAACACTGTTACATAACCTTTAATTGATTTATTACATGTGTGTCTATTCATCTATAATGTTACATTATACAAATGCTTGATTTGACTATCTGAGAAAAAACAACAAGTAAATAAATATGTAGGTTGCATGTGAGGCTATTGAAGCAGCTGAATCATGTTAGTAACTAAGCAATGTATTTTGGATTAAGGAAATGGACACAAACACAATAATTATAGATGTCATGATGGGCTACTGCTAAATCATATAACTGGAAGAAGGTTTCTAAGGTCATTTAGTTACTATGCAATTATCTCTCTTGTAAGTACCACCATACCTGTATATCTAAGACACATTCACCCAGTAATAAAAACAGACATTATTTCACTTTCAAAATTCTGCTCATAAGGTGATGTTTATATACATATCTTTCTGTCCTATAATTCACTTGCATCTGAATAAAATAAATAGAATTCTAGTTACCTGCTACAAATTGCAATTCCACAGTCAGAAAGAGATGACACTAGGATTCGAACCGGCAGTACGGCAGAGACTCTACCACGAAAGCATTTCTATTTCGGATTCTGTCCAACCATGCTCATTAGTCCTAGAAGATGTACTGTACCTGTAAACCAGCCTGGATGTGCTTATTGGTGTGGGCTGCTAATAGAGGAAATTATACAAATATGGATAAGCATAGAAATATGTATGTATAATATATTTAATGTTTTCTTCAATACATTTAATTCACACATTGGCATTAAGAGTGTTCTGTTTTGTTTCATACATTTTTATATGTTTTGTGCGTATTGGGATCCAAGCGTGATGACGTATTACGCAGGACGTCAACACATTAGCCTGATGCCTGTGAATTATGTCATCAAGTTGGAGGCTTCAAATATGTTTTGTTTTGTGTATGTACAGTACACCCTGATAACCAACTGATGCGCGAAATGCATGGGTGTTTTTTTTTTTCTTACCTCCGTTTATGACCCGGTATGAAATAAATTCGTTTTTTATTGGAGTTCAGCTCTCGATTTCCTTCCTTTTTTGGCTGGTAGTACACCGTACTTGTATACTTCTCTTCTTGGATTTGCTTAAATGAAATGTCTCTCACTATTTCAATAAAGATTAATTCTCAAGATGAGGAGGTTCTTAGTTGCCACCTTTTATACTTGAATGGTTAACATAAAGTGTAATTATTACACTTATTAATTTTTTTATTATTTAATTATTACACTTAATTATTAGCAGAGAAGGTCTAGGTATTAATGGTCTCTGCAACCAGGTTACGATGTAACCTTGTCTATCCTCTTTACGCACGTTTAGCAATTTTCAAAATGCCCAACATGTGATAAATTGTTGCAAAATAGTGTAGAACAATATACTGATTCGCTGAACATGAGCCACTGGGTTCAGTTCAGTTTGGATGTCCCCAGTCAGCAGGGTTTGGATCAAAATCTAAACAGATGGGCATCCTTAGTTAAAGTAAACGATGAGAAAGGTACAGAATGTGAACGTGAACACTAACAAATGGACTTGTAATGGAGTGAACAAAACACTGCCTGCAAAATGGCAAAAGATTAAATTAGTTCTAGAATAAAAGTGCATGAACATTAAAAACGTTTCACGGCTGGGATGGTTAAATATAATAAGGGAACAATGATGTTAAGGATAATTTTTCATAATCATGTCCTTGTTTTATTGCCAGAAACATGCTCCTCTACAACCTGTTCCTTGAACTCAAAATGAATACAAAAAAAATTGGGAAAGTTTGCCAGCCAGCTTAACAACGTGACTTAATCATCACAGATGCCAACTTCTTTAAACTCTTTAGTGGTGATTGAGGCTCCCTCTCCTCTATCTGTAATATAGGCACACCTGTTTAGCCAGCAGGTATGGGTATAGTTGGGCTGCATTTCTGCCTTGCTGTGCCCATCAGAAAATCAATGTTTTGCTTCACTCTTTCCCTGCAATACACATCACTCAGAGATTGGGGTACATAGCATGCCCATTGCTATTTCTAGAACATTACCCAGCATGTTTACTGGTAGAGAACAGAGTCACAGCTTTACAGCTGGTTTACATAACAAATCGTCATGCATACAGCAATAGATTACTGTACATTTCAGAAAGTATTTTATACCCTAAGCTTAATATGAAATTACATTTTTCTCCTGGCAAAGTTAAAACTCAAAGGGCCAAAAATTCCTGGAAAAGATTTTTCTTCCCTTGCAGCAGTCAAAAAGAGCTGCAAAAACGTAAAATGTTGTACACCTAAAATAAAAATGTATGCATTGACTTAAATACTCTGTTCCATATTTACTAAAGGGGTGTTAAGTCGAAAGACACCTTACGGCACCACAGAACACAATATGGTTCATTCAAAGCTGTCTTTGGGTTTAGCATCACTGAATAAATATGGCCCGTTGGATGCTATAGTTCAATTAATTCTACCTATCACAAAAGCTACTAGAAAGTCCCTCCAGTTTTTCATACTATCATGGAATAACATGTCTCAAATATAATTAGCCATATTTACTAAGCAATGCGAAGCTACTTCCATGAACTGTGGTGTTTTACAGGGCTGTAAGATGTTTTGTGCCTCAGCACTGCCTAGTAAACATGGGCCTACATCTGTTACTATGCAATGCATTGAACAGGAATCAGATCACTAAATAGTTTTAAATTCAGTTGATTAAAGTGGCTAATCTAAAGTAAGAAAACTGTTTCCATTTAAATTAGTCACTCAATTCAGTGAGATTCTACTAATGCAGCTCCTGCTAATGTAATTGCATTAGAAATACATTGGAATTTGGACATACGAATAGGAAATACATTTGAAAAGGGCATCAAATACATAAATATGTTCATGTACTGTATCATATCATCAGACATGTATGATTAAATGGTATGAAATCACCAGTTAAAACTTAGGGCCCTATGCAGAGAGCAGCGCTAGAATAAATTGGAGATGTTAATAAATTGTACCTGTAATGGCGTGATTTTATCTCCATATGCAGAAAGGCCCGAAAACTGCATTTAAAATCATGTGTGATTATGGAGAGTTTCAACCGGCGAGATGCGCGCTGGTGAAACATGTTTGAAAAAAAACGCGTTTTTTTTCTTCTTTTCCCTCTCGCCGGTGAGCTCTAGCTTCCTGCCAACTTTTTTTGGCGGAGAAAATTGTACAATTTCTCTCCATTTTAATGGCGCGAACAGCCACTAGATGGCGATCGTGCCTTTCTGCATACGGCAGTTTAAAAGACTGAAGAAATATAGGTTCGCACCAACCGCGCGGCGCGTTTTTCAAACAAAAAAAAAATGGCGCTTTTCTCTCTTTTCCCCTCATTCGCGCCAGTTCTTTACTTTCGGATTAAATATTTCGCTGCAAGCTGGCGAAACACAGCTTCTCGCTGCTCTCTGCATAGGGCCCATAGTGGCGAGAAAACGTTTGTGAACCCCAATGATAATAACAGAAATTCCATAGTTTTTCCACGATAACTTTCTTTAATCAAAACCAGTCTGTTCTTGAATATCCAATAGGGTTTTATTAATCAATTCTGTGTCTTTTGAAACAAAATGATGTATGAATTAGACAAACAATGAGTAAATAAGAGTCGGGGTATGAGCAAAAGTAAGCGAAACCCTGATTTTATCAGCTAAATTAAAGGAGATCATTTGAATCAGTTGTTTTAATAATTAGGTAAATCTTCAGGTGTGAGTTTGGAAGGCCCCACCCTAAATAAAGATCAGAAACTTTGTGAGTTTGGTCTTCACCATACTGGTGTGTGGAAACACATCATGCCACAATCAAAAGAAATCTCTGAGGACCTCAAAAATGCAGTAATTGATTCTCATCAGACTAAAAAGACTTGGGGCTTCACCAATCCACTGTCAGACAGATGGATAAAGTTCAAAACCACGATCACTCTACTCAGGAGCTGTCGTCCTACCAAAATCTCTCCAAGAACAAACCGGCAAATCATCCAGGATGTCACAAATAACCCCAGAGTAACATCCAAGGATCTGCAGGCCACTCTCGCCTTGGCTAATGTGAGTGTTCAAGACTCAACTATCAGAAAAAGACTGCACAAGAATGGTGTTCATGTTCAATAGCCAGGATGAAACCACTGTTCTCTAAAAGGAACATTGCTGCCTGTCTGAAGTTCGCCAAAGAGCACATAGATCCACAGGACTTCTGAAAAATGTTCTCTGGACAGACGAGTAAAGGGAGAAGCTTTTGGCCGCAATGAGAAACTTGATGTTTGGCGAAAACCAAAACACTGCGTTTGAACAGAAGAACCTCATCCCAACCATTAAGCATTTATTTATTTATAAAATGTTTTACCAGGAAGAATACATTGAGAGTTACCTCTCGTTTTCAAGTATGTCCTGGGCATAGAGTTAAGATGACAAATAATACACGGTTACAAATACAGTTACATACTGTAAGTGACCAGGGTATACACTATATACAAGACATAGCAAGCATTAAGCATGGTGGTGGGAGTGTGATGGTTTGGGGCTGCATCCACATGACTTGGACAGCTTGCCATCATTGACACAACCATTAATTCTGCATTGTATCAGAAGATTCTAGAGGAGAATGTCAGGCCATCCGTCCGTGTGCTGAAGATGAAGTAAAAGTGGGTCATGCAGCAAGACAGTGATCCTAAACATACAAGCATATCTACAAAACAAAGGCTGCAGAAGAAGAAATTCCGCGTTTTAGAATGGCTTAATAGAAGTCCGGACCTAAACTCCATTAAAATGTTGTGGCAGGATCTGAAACGAGCTGTCATGCAAGGAAGCCCTCAAATGTTACTGAGTTGAAGCTGTTCTGTAAGGAGGAATGAGCCCAAATTCCTCAAAACGATGTGAGAGACAGACCAGCAGTTACAGGAAACACTTAGTTGAAGTCATTGCTGCTCAAGGGGGTGCGACCAGGCACTGAATCTAAAGGTTCACATACTTTTTCACACATGGATATTAAATGTTGAATCATTTGTGGATAAAAACATGTTGAAAAAGTATAATTTTTTGTGTCATTTGTTTGATCAGGGCATCTTTATCTATTATTAGGACTTAGATTAAGATCTAATGACATTTTAGGTTTGAAATATGTGAAATATGTGAAAATCCTAAGGGGTTCACAAATGTTTTCTCACCACTGTATGTCACTAACAATTGCATTGCGCCTATTTCCCATTTTCCTATGATGATGACCCGATACAGCGGTGACAGTTCTGAAGAAATATAGATAGATAAATTAACCGATAGTGATTAGTGGGCTCTTATTCGTACATTTGACCTACATGAAAACAAGGAGTAGAATTTCCAATAGCAACCTGTGGCTTTAATAGAAAATGAGTTCAAACTGAATGGCATGCCAGAAGAAGGTTGCTACGGAGTCAGTATGTTTTTATTATTTAAGGTATGAAAATGGGTAACTAATGCATGTTTGTAGTGTTTATATATTTTGAGAGGATTCGTGGTTACATAAAACAGCAAGATAGTGATTGTAAAACAGCACATAGATGGAATTCAACCAGCCTGCAGCCTGAAATGCATCATCTTCCTAAATGTTATGGGTAATTTTTACTAAGCTTTGCTATACAGTACCATAAGACATCTTCCTGCTCTTGAAGTCACCTCTGTGTAATGGAGTAGCACTGCTTAGTAATTATGGCTCTAAATCCAAAAGCCATGTAATGCAAAATAAAAGGACTTAATCATGGGGTTACTTTAGACACACAAAACATAGAGACATTTGGTGACATGGTGCAACGACAGAGATTGTGTGCAGGTTTATACAGAGAGGATGAGGTTCAACTATCCAACAAAGGCATGTGTATATTTCACATGACTTTATCCAGTGCAATTGAGAGGATATTAAACTCAAGAGTAACATGGAAGGTGATCAAGGATAAAAACAGAAAACCTACAGTTCTCTTTTTTCCCCTTCTTGGGGCAGAGGACCTTGCCATGAGAAACTAGGTGCCAGAAATAAAAACGCTTTAAGCCACAACCTTTGGCCTACGCTGGGGAGGAAATGCCTCCATGTAGATGCTAATTATTGGGGGGAGTGCTCCAAAAAATAAAATGCAGCTGTTTGCTGGATGCAGCAGCAGCAGCAGCCACTATATCAGTGCAGAAAATAACCATAACAAGGATTTAGTTAGCCCTGAGTTCATTGTGGAAAACGGTCATGTTTAAATATGTTGTGTTTTTTAAAATAAAACTGGGACTATTTTAGCACACAAAGACACATGTTTTGTTAAGTTCTTACTTAAGTAAGAAGCTGCACTAGTAAAGAAGGGACAAAAACAAGTGTTTTCCAAATAGAAAAAGGCAAGTAGTTTGTGCGGTACATTGAACAGGAAATCGAATCACTGAATAGTATTGGATTTAGTTAATTATACTGGCCAGTCTAAACGAAGAAAACTGCTGTTATTTCAATTAGTTACTCAAGTCGATGGTAAATTCAGTGAGATTCTGCTACAGCAGCTTTTGTTAATGTAAAATTGTAAAGGCATTCAATAATACACCTGAAGTTGAATATACAAATAAGATATACACGTATAAAAAGGCCATACAATACATATCTAGGGTCGTGTCTCACAGTATCTCACGGTTAAATGATAAAAGGTTTGAAAATACCAGTACTCATTTTCTTTTCTATGTTTATGACAACATTTTGTATTTTAATGGCGAAAGGGTGATAGATAAAATAGAACAGTACTAACCTCTGGGTGACATCATTTGAGCTATGTGAATGCTTGGCAATTTTCTTTCTGGCATTTGTCTGCATCTATTCACTGAGCTCTTGTCTACATCTTTTCCCATGGGGCAATCAGAGGTTGTGCTACCGAAATTAGGAGGAAGAGGCAGCAAAGGACGTTGTATACCACCAGAGAGACACTCTTACTACAGGCATTGTTTGAAGAATGTCTATTGAGTGTTTTTACCCTATTTTTAAGAGAATTTATGTCTATTAACCATTTGAGTGCCCTAGAATGTAGTCACTATATCATGAAGACTGGCACTCTGGGGACTTCATGACGTAGTGACTACATCATCCCCAAAGGGAGTGTTTTTTTCGAGGTTAGATTGACACCTGTGTTCCCATGGAGTGCAGGAACCAAGTGAGGAACCAGTGAGGAAACCAAGGAGATTCCTCCTCTTTCTTTTCCTCCAAAATGCCTGCGGTGGTCACTCAAAGGGTAAGCTCTATTGCAGGGGTGCGCAAACTTTTCCTCATGCTCATCCCTGCCTGCTCTCCTCAGTGCCTCGCCCTCCCCAACCCTTGTCGGCCCCGGCGTCATGTGACATCATGTTGCCATGGTGATGCCAGGTTACCATGACGATGCGTCATTGGAGGGGAAGGTAAGTGTGTTATAGAGGCCTCGTGCGATCCCCGGCATTTAATTTAAATGCCTGGGGGGAGAGCGCGGCTCTCTATAACTGTCGCGCACCCCCAGAAAATCAAGCGCCCCCCAGTTTACGCACCCCTGCTGTATTGTCTGTTCCTTTGTTCTTTTGCAAATAGATTTGCAACTTGGGGGTGGGGTCCATAGGAGTTGCTCAAGCAAATAACAATAATATATATAAAGCAGCAAAGACCATATTTGAGACTCTTGATCTTCTATTAGTTTTGTACATTTCCTCCAGTCCAGAGAGAGAAAGGAAAAAGAGTGGGAGACAGAGGGAAGAGAGCGTAGGAGACAGAAGGGGGGGGAGAGAGGGAGAGAGAGTGAGAGAGTGAGGGGGCACAGAGAGAGGTGAGTGAAAGCGAAAGAGAAAGGGGGAGAGGAGGTGGGTAGAATGAGATAGTGGGGTGTGTGATAGGGGGAGGTGGAGGAGAGTGAAAGGGGGGATGGGGGAGAGGGGAAGGGGATGGGTGAAGAGTAAGAGAGAGGGGAGAGGGGGGGTGAGAGAGAGTGAGAGAGAGTTGAAGCGTGTGAGAGAGAGGAGAGGAGGGACTCACAGGACCATCGACAGGGGGGAGCAGACACCTCTCCCATGCTCAACAGCTACAGTGGCGACTCTAGACCTGGGCCTAGGAAAGCTGTCAGTTGCCTTGTATCCACTGCCCTTATGTGGGGACATCCCAACCACCCAAAAGGAAAGATAATGAACCCACAAGATGCACTCTGGTCTCACCATTTATTATCTATGATTTTATACTTGATATTTTCCTTTTTTTCTACTTTGTCACTTTTGGTGAGACAAGAGTGCATCTTGTGGGGTTCTTTATCTTTCCTTTTTAAGGGGGATGTTTTTAGAGTTTGACCGTTGTATGCAAAACATTGTATTAGTAGGCACAGTTTGGTACCAGCAAATTGCACAATATTAAACAGTTTCTTGACAACAATTTTGTGTACCATATGTAGGGGGTCTGAGGTACCCATAATGGAAGCCCGACCCTCAATGGACATGTAGACATCATTACCGTTCTGATTTCCTGGTCTATACTTCACAGGGAAGGTGAACGTTTGGAGGGACAGGTATTGTACCATCGCATGATGGGAGCATATCATGCTGTTGCACCACTATAGGTACACCAGTTTAAGGGAAAGCCTTGGCAGGGAAGCATTGGGATCTAAAATGATGCATCGTAAAGTGATCATCTTTAAGTGAGAATATATAGTTAGGCTATGTTTGACTAGAGGTGTACTGGGGACTGGATCTACTGCAAACTCTTCTACACAAGTCAACAAAGTTTGAGCTACTCTGACCACACTATGATCCCATACTTGTTAGCCTGAATTCTTAACCCCCCCCCCCTTTACACCTTATTTTACTGCAGCCTCTCCCAACACTGACTGCACACAACTGCCCCCCCTCCCCCACACACACACTCAACCCTCTGCAAACCCTGAAGAGGCCCTAGCATTGAACTGCAGCAAAACATTTTGACAAGAAAAAGGCACACCTCTGCTGTTTAGTCTGCACAAACTCACTTGGTTAATAACAGCTTCATGCAACATTACCTACCTCTGCGATAATGAACCTGCTATGTATCTCAACTTTGTTCTTTCATGTGGCCTCATGGAAATGTTTCTCTCTCTATCCACTACAAATTCATCCCTCCTGGCAAACACCCAACATCACCATATATCCTGGATTACTCAAAAGCCTTGCACTATCTAGTGAATGTTGGTGGAGAACTCTGAAAACCAGCACACCAAACACAGCTCACTCTAATGGCAAACATCATAAATTTACAACTTGCAAACAACGACTCAAATTTCTACTCATACTATTACGCTCTTTAGCAGGTGATATTGAACTTAACCCAGGCCCTTCCTTTTAAACTCTGCACCATACCCCTGAGAATACCCCCTTCAAATTCCAAAAAGGTCAATCTGTCACCCATATAAATATCCAGAGCCTGCTGCCCAAACTGGATGAATCAAGGGCATGGTGCCTTATGAATAAACCCAAATACATCATTCTCACAGAAATATGGCTAACCCCTCAAACTCTTGATGCAAATATCGCCATACAGGGATACTCCATTTCTAGAAAAGCTAGGTCAAAGAGAGGAGAATAGGTGTTATTTTATGTTGCAGACACCTTACAATTTACACTGTTAAAAATTTACACTAAACAAGCCCACCCTCTTTTGAAATCCTAATTGGCAAAATCTGCCTCCCCTTTCTATTCCATTTAACATTTGGAATGCAAATTGATACCCTGACATTCAAAACCTACACTGGCGACACACTTTATTCGAGCTCGGCTAGTCCCACGAATTCGGGTATACCCGAGTGTATTGAGGTTTGTGACTGTTTTCTGCCCGAGTGCATTGAGTTATTTTCCAGCAGGGATTGAAGCATTTTATTCCCGCTGGCTGCAATACTGCACAGTACATATATATATACTGCATTACAATTCATGAATTGATGCCATCTGGTAGACACGCGAAGCATTGCAGCCTATTAAATCCTAATCATTATCATTTAACAGATCAGCCGCCCGTCAGCCAGGCATGAACCCAGGCTGGGAAGGCAAATGCAACGGGGCTTGTCAGAGGTGAGGAGCGGCGCATTCCAGGTATCTGCCAGGTACATACTGGGTATTTGCTCGAATAAAGTGTGTCGGTGCAGTATGCCAAACTAGGTGTACTTTACAGGAACAAATTTCTCCCTAAGTCTGCTGGTCAGAAAGCGTATCACACAGCAGATACTAATGCTATGGGGACATAGTATACGACTCGGCACCCCAAACCCACCGTAGCAAACTTGATACCCTCTACAATTCAATATGCCATTTTGTTTTCCAATGTACTTATAACACACATCACTGAGAAATGCTCAAAGAACTAGAGTGGTCATCACTTGAGTCTAGGCACAAAGTTCATCTTTCCTTTCTTGCCTTCAAATACTTTCTGGGCAAGCTACCCAACTAACTGAACAAGCTCCTCACCCCTACCACATGCAGCACTTATCATCTAAGATCTGAATCCAAAAGACCCAAGGTCCCAAGGTTCAGCAAAGTATCCGGCCGCTCCTCCTTCTCTTATCATGCACCCCAAAACTGGAACAATCTACCGGAGACTCTCACAGCCACCATCAGTTTAAGTTCTTTCAAAACTAAAGCTGTCTCACATTTTAATCTGGTCTGTAACTGTTACATATGCCTATAATATATATTATCTCTAACTGTGCATGCAATGTATTGTATATAATGTATACCCTGTTCACTTATGTAACTACAGTATGTATTTGTAACCAATATAGAGAGGAAAATACTTCAGTGGTAGGTGCTACAAACCCTTTGACAATTGTATATAAATTGGAGATGCAAGCAATAAACCCTTAGAGTACAGGGATATGGGCCACTAAATGGTGAATGATAACTGCAGTAAAAATCATAGGAGCCTTGTCGGCAATCACATAGTATAGGGACAGACTGTCTCACAGTGATGCTAGAGTCCCCCGACGGGAACCGGCAGACCCGCTCGGCATCAGAGAGGCTCCTTTAGTGATCGATATGAGCAGCAGTGAACGGTTTGTGGTTTGAGTACTCACGGAACCATAAACAGGTGGCCCAAACTTCCCGGCGTGCGGCGTGTGGCCTCAGGTATTGTAGCAAAGCACCAAAATAGTAAAGAAACGGGGAGCACTGCAGAAAAATAGAGAACTGGAGGCGAAGTAGAAAAAATAACAAGCGCCCCTGCCGGGAAACGCGTTAGAGGTTTCTCTTTTTAATTAGGCTACATGCCTCAATAAATTGCTGTTATTTTTTCTACTTCGCCTCCAGTTCTCTATTTTTCTGCAGTGCTCCCCGTTTCTTTTCTATTTTGCTGTATTTGTAACCATGTATTATTTGTCGTCATCTTAACTCTGTGCCCAGGACATACTTGAAAACGAGAGGTAACTCTCAATGTATTCTTCCTGGTAACACATTTGATAAATATGTTACGTGTCTTGTAGCCAGACGTTTCTCACTTTAAAATACTCACTGGCATGATGATTTCCACAGCTCACTCAAATAAATAAAGAAAGCCAAACATAGTGTGGCATATAGATCAAAATATATTCATTATGTGGCAATACCACTCTCATTGGGTAGAATAAAAACAAGTACAGTATAAGGTGCAAGTTATGACGGGATCACAGCAGTGCTCAGCTCAGACATCAATCGGTCGGTCTCCTGTGACGACCTACGTCTCTTCCGGATATGATGGTAGGTAAATCGTCTCTTACTTCACAGTTAAATGTCTCCGTTTCCTCTGTACTCAAGCACTCTCAATCAGCTCTAAAACCTAGTATTACTTGGACTTTTCATATATGTTTATTGTTTATTACTGTACTTCCCTATAGATATTTATTACTTCTTTTGAGTACTCATCTGCGCTCCAGCAACACAAAGTAAACCATAACTGCAAAAGAAGACTAAGCAGAGTCTGCACTCAGGTTGGAGCTGCATCATATGTTCTGTGTGTCACTATCAGCTACTGTATATCACTACTATTTTACTATTTATTATCACAATTCATTTTTTATAATATTCACAGTCAATACTACAAAGATTTTCATTTAGAGCGTTCCTTTTTTCGTTGTACTTTTCTTTCCTCTATAATAGTTGACATTATAGTGCCATTAATCCTGTATTCTGCTGTAAATTCTAGTTGCTACACTCTTGACCATGTCTTCAATTTACCTAAATCATTATTCATGTTTCTTACCCTCCCCCCATGGAGTGGCAATCCAGTTGCAGATTCTTGTTTCATCTACAAAGGAAAACCTTCCCTTCCATGAGTTAGTGACATTGTCCTGTTACCCAGCAATACATAATACATTTAGCTTTGTGCGCTTTTTTAGGTTCTACCATGGTATGGTTCCTTTAGTACAAACATTGTTCCTCTCCCATGCTGCTACCTATTGGTTACCTTTTAATAAGCCATTTGAAAGACATCTGGGCTTTTATGACATTACCATTTAAATTCTAGTTATGAGTGACGTTCAACAGGTCAGATATCTGTTAACTATGTCCAGCATATCTGCACTAGTTACAATGCTGATCAAATGGGCAGCAATGTAATAGATGTGACGGAACGAATACACAAGAGAGGGCAGATAATAAGTAGTCTTTGTGATAAGGACATTGAAACTGTAAACGATGATGTCCCACTTGATGTGTTTAGAGTTGCATTAAGGTTTTTAAATAAATAAAATTGTACGTATTGTTCTTACAGAGAATCGTAGCAAGGACAAGAAACGACTTTTATATGACAGAGCTGACCTGGTGATATTTTCAATCGCTTTTCAGGGATTTAGACAGATGCTTCATAACACTGGAAAAGCGTTTACAATGTCGTTTGCGTGTTATATTTGCCATCTTCATGCTCACCACAAAGATTGAAGAGAAGCCATTTGAAGAAGCTTGACCCCATTTTTCAATACATCCCATGCTCTCCCTTCACTGTAAATAAATGATGTTAGATTCAATCCCAGCCTATTTCTAAAAACTATTCTTACAAAAAAAGTTTTATATCAAAGTAAACAGTGAGTCTAATTAATTTTCCTCATTGATTCCCCCCATCAATTCTTATGAGGGCTAAGGGAAAAGCAAATGGGCTGCATCACTATCTCTCTGTCTTCAAATGCCAAGTGTTGGTATGTTCTGTATCGCTGAACTGATTAAATCTCAAATGCACATTATTATAGATCTGAACTTCATTATTGGCTAGACAGATCGTACACCCTATTTAATTTGCTCTTTACACTGCGATAATTAGAAATGAATTGCAATCTCTATATTGGACAATAGCAGTGTAACCATTTCTAATTTGAAAACCATGTACTATGTGATCAATACTAGGGAGTGGGGCACATCTGACTCAAAGCATACATTTTGGAATTCATGTGACATCTGGTCTTAATCCCACAGTAGCCCCTTGGCTCTTTTCAAACAATAAGAAATGTCACATTTTCAGGATTTCTAATACCATGCTTCACAACTGAAAAAAGCTATTCCCCCGAGGAAAACCCTCATTTACATTTTTTGGTTCTCATGGAGAGAGACAGGAAGATTAAGGGAGAGAAAGTATATGTTCTTGAGATGTGGCAAGACTCAACATGCAGTGACAAACTGTCAGAATTGTTCAGTACATGGCACTTCATAACCCACATGAAACAAGTAATTATAGAAAGAGATAAAAATAAAGTCGTTCCAATGGTAAAATGATTAGAATTTTGGACAAAACAGAATATTCCAACTCACAAAACACTTTGGGGGCTTTTGTTTAAAAAAAACATCACATCTTAACACATCTAGTATGATAATTGCACACCCAGCCTACATTATGGATCTGTTAATTGGAGACACCAAAAAAAATGCATATCCTGTGTCTTATTTTTAGATTCAAAACCTGAATTTCTAATTTTCTCTCAAGCTGTGTGTTAATGATAAGGAATTATGACAGATTTTTATTAAAGTTTAACTACTGCCGGAATGTAGATACAAGTGTTCCCAACCTTTAACCATACCATAGATCAAACATTCATATTCTTAGATGGACACTTTTATAACAACTAATTATACTTTTATAAACATTTCTCATCTTCTGAACATACAAACCTGGCATACATTAGTACTAAAGGCAAATACAATTACCCATCTTGGTCACCGATTCAGTGTTTAAATTCATTAGTGAGCATTACAGGCTTTATCTCTCTAGTAATTTGAAAGCCTTACAATAAAATTAAAATAAAGCTTGCTTAAGCAACTGCTATGCGTCCATATATTGTAGAACGCCAGCCAAGTTAAACCACAGTATGGGGACAACTACAGAGCGGAATGTTGGGGTATTGTGCATTTAGAGATAAAATAATGGCCATTGCACAGTCATATATGCATATTTTCAGAGATGGGATTTTTAATTGCAAACTAATCTTTAAACATGCATAGTCTATAAAGGGATAGATTCACTATTCTCTATTAAATCAGGCTCAAGTAGCGTGATTTAACCTAAAACAGGACTGGCTATTATTTCCCCTGAGTTAACGCTTTATTCACCAAGATAACCATATGCAAAAACAACAGCCGTAGTTGTGCTCAATAGCATAGGGTTAACATCAGAATTAAACTGCGTTATCATCTAACATCATAACGGTATTTCAGTCTTGGTGTTACTCCCATTCAGACACTGAAAGAGACCAATTTGTAGAGGCTCCATTGACTTATATACCTCCAAATAGATTCAGCTATACTACATGTGGGGAGATACATGTGAACACAGCCGAGATACCTAGGGAATTCACGGTCACTATTACCACTGCTAACGAGTGGGAGTTCAGGTTGGGCCATGTGAGGAGGTGTCTTATCTTAGACAATGATGGTGTCAGGAGCTTATGTATGAAAGTAAAAAGTATTTCTTGAACCTTAGCCACAAAAATCAACTTCACCTGACAGCAGAGTTCCTAGGTTTTCACTGACATCCCATGGATAGCAGAAGGCTGACCTACTTGGAGGTAAGGATCAAGGGGTCTCTACTAGCTTAAAGCTGCAGTTCAGTCTTTTTTTTTTTATTATTTATTTTTTTACTTCAATAGTTTCATGTGTGCAATCTCTAATTACCTAAAGAACTGTATAGCTGCAGGTCAATTCGTTCTCCATGTATTGATAGGCGAAATTTGGTGACATAATTAGTGAAGGGATCTGTTTTTCTTCTGCTTCTGTCTCTCAGTGGAAGCTCATGAATATTTATGAGCACTCCTGCACTGACATGTGCTAGAGGGAGGGCAGGGCTGACAAAGGGGTGTGCCAGGGCTTGTGACAGGACATGAAGGGGCAGTGCCTTAGCAAATGGCTGTTAAAATAGAATACAAGAAAATTGGTCTTTCAAAGTTGTTGTTTTTAAAACAGAAAATGCTAAAAGTATTTTTTCTTACTACAGAACTGATTTATTAAAAAAAACACACATGCAGGATATTGACTGAACTGCAGCTTTAACATCTTGTGGCAGCACAGGGTAATCTCGCTCAACAGCTTCCCAGCACTTCTATGATCTGTGTCCTGTCTGTCCTCTCCTTCCTATTTGAAGTGGAAATCCTTTGGCTCAGCAGACATTCAATCTCTGCAAAAGGGCATGATACCACTGAGGTCAGAGGCTTGTGTCACCTAGCTTGCTCTTCTGGTTATTCCTAAACACACCCAAGAGGACCTCCCTCATATACTGTAATCCATGCTACTCCTACAGTAGGAGCCCTAAACCTGCTCTAAGATAGTTAACTCATTAGTGCCCTGACTGGTGTAACGGATTTTCTGACCTGGCCTGACCCACCCAATCTCATATTGGCCCCTGTGGTCTAACCAGCCCCCATTACATGGTCGTGTCTGGTGGTGCACCTCTTGGCAACAGGACTCCTGAGTCTCCCGCATGATATTGTGTGGGGATTGCCAACCCAGACAGGCAGCTGAGGTAGTGTGCATGAGTCCTACCTATATCCAGTGCAGCGCCTCCACCTCATCAGGATCCCAGCGTCCGCTTGTGGATGGTCCTGGTGAGGAACTCCTCTGTGGTGCACTCCTCTGTGTAATCACTCCACACTTACACATGAGGGTATGATTTAACAAGATCATCTTTATTGACTTGCGGCGGGCCAGCTGCCCCTCACAGCGGTTGTACTCAGCCGCTCATGTTCACCGCACTTCCCTTTGAAAGGTGTCTTTTCCCAAATTGGTGGATTCCCTATCTCCCCTTAGAGAGATATTCCCTGTGCCAGGTCCCTGGTCACAGTCTTATGAGCTGCATTCTCCCAAGTCTGTACTCAGACTAGCTCCTTACTCCAACTACCAACTGAACTCCTCTCATAACCAATGAACCACTAACTTCTTGAGCAGTGCTGTGCCTTATGTATCCTCTGGGGGCAGGCACAACTCTGACATCCTAATTATGGATTCAGAGTATGTGGCCACTCCCATCCATACATAGGGCACCTCACCAGGGTGTGAGGGCAAACCTCCATAATTACTGCTGGCATGCCCATAACTTGCCAGGCCTTACTGTCAGCAGGAGAGATGACTGTAATCCATTTTACAGCATGGTTACACTGGCTACACGTGTCAATGGTCATTCTCCTAAATCGTCCCAACCCCCTGTCTTTCCCCTCTGCCTTTCCCCTCTGCCTTTCCATGTGTGTTTATCTCTCCCCACTGTATCCACACTGACAACATTCAAGACCATGTTATTTTATTCTGACTACTGCCATTTCTGAAATAAGTTAATAGTTAATACAAAGATCAACAAAATTAAAGATTTTTTTTCTTTGAAGGCTTGCAGAATTAAATGGGATTTCTAAATCATTACCGAACATGAAAAAGACAAGAAAGAATTGATAAGAAAAGTATGGCAAGATTTTTCTTGGACTTGGTTTTGAAGAACCAAAGACTGAATACAGAGGTCTGAAAACTCTTATATAATTTACTCAAATAAAATTCCACTGGTGTTTACCCAGGCATTAGATGTGGGAATGCTGATGGGAAAATTAGGGTATTGAGAATCCCAGCAGAACATAGTATACCTTCAAATGATGTAGCATTATATATATATATATATATATATATATATATATATATATATATATATATATATATATATATATATATATATATATATAATGCAGTATATATATATTCAATTTCAGTGATATATTCCAGTATATTACATTAAAAATAAAGACCTACTGTAACATATTTATGGGAGCCTCAACATTCTGAAATAAAATTAGAAAGATATCTCAATAGACAAAGTACACCATGAACCTTTTACATTGTCAGCACTTTGTACCCTTTTTTATCCTTCCAAAATCTAATAACATTCATTGACTCTTCATCATGCCTGTTTTAGAATTGGAGAATATAACAAGCAAAAAAATCTGTGTTGAAATTCTATTAAATATGAAGTTGCCTTTTTAACTACTATAAAGGACAAGGATTTCCACTTAATAATTTCACCTCTAGAGATTGCCAAAATGATATCATTCTTATGTAGCAAATAACTACAGAAAAAGCCATATTTACAAAACATTACCAAAAGGTCCAGTTCATCGACTAGTGCTTTTTAAATGAATGAAATCTCAATGAGTATATCAGTGCATAATCGTATGTAAGTGTTTATTGAGGACTTGAAAGTCTTTGGCTAAAGACCATGGTCCATATTTACTAAGCTGTGTTATTCCACAAAATACATTATGCAGACGAAAGAAATCTTATGGCCCATTCAGGTGGACCTTTCTGGAGGATTCTTTCAGCAAAGCAAAACATATTCTGGAATAGCAACGCTTAGTAAATATGGCCCATTCCATTATTCATTCTACACTCTTACCAGAACTAATCCATTTGTTATTAATAACTAGTATCTCTAGATCCAAGTCTCCATGGCCACTCAAATGAAGGGCTCTATGTATGAAAGGCAAAATGTTGGTGCAAAGTCGTTATTTTGTTACAACTTCCCACTGAAATATATCTGTGCCAGGTAGAGTCTATATACAGTATTAATCTTAGTTAGTCTATATATTAATCTTAGTTGTCCATTTTTCAGGTATGTCTGCGACGAGATAAAGCAGAGGTCCCCAACCCCAGTCCTCAAGGGCCACTAAGAGTACAGGTTTTACGGATACCCCTGCTAGAGCACAGGTGGTTCAGTCAAAATGATTGGGCCACCTGTGCTAATGAGAGGCTATCCTTAAATCCTGCACTGTTAGCGGTCCTTGAGGACTGCAGTTGGGGACCTCTGAGATAAAGGATTTAAGGGAGCAATTGGAAGGAGTTAGGGTGGAGTTACATATGTATATTAGTGCAGGTCTACAAGTTTTTAAAAAAATGTACAGCGTACGCTACTTTGGAAAAAAAAAATTTCTGCGTTGGTTTTCTCCGTTACTTTAAAGGTGGTATAAGCCTTTTGCGCAGAATACTAGTGCAGCATGTGCCAAATTCTAAAACAGTACAAATAAATTTAATAAATATGTTGTGTTTTAGACAAAAAAAAATACAAACATTTTTACGCAACTACGTCAGCGCACACGTACCTCTTGATACATAGAACCCGAAATCCTAATACTGTACCTGAAAAAGTAGACCATGAATGCTGGGATGAAATTACATCTATTCATCAATAAGTTATCATCTTTATACAAAATCTTGACTTTGTAGCCTTGAGCCCCCCTCAATATCCTTCTCCCTTTCCAACCAAACCTTCCACCCATATCATAAAATAATCCCGGACACCGAGCTGGAGGTTAAACGACGCCAGCTTTATTAACCAAAATGTTATACAAAGATTTAATAAATGTAACAAACAGATTTTTTTTTTTACCTGATGCTGGTCTTCAAGGTGGATGGCGTTAGATTGCGGGTGATGACGTTGCGGTACAAGAGCTTGCAGATACAACGGGATTCGGAGGGTGAAGACTTCTAAAGGTAAGAGAAATAATGAATGTATGAAATTGGTTTTTTTTTATTGTATTTATTTATTTTTATTTATTTACTTGCACATTGACTGAGAATGTATTAATCTATGCCCAGGGTACAGATAAATAAAGTGACAGCCAATGCATTTTTTGGCAAATGCTTGTTTTCTATTGATTGTTATTTTTTTTTTATTTCTGTTTATTGTTTGGATTACATTGTTTTGAATTTGGATTGCTTGTTTTTTGTACATTTTAGGATTGGTTAGCGTTTTAAATTAATTATTTGTTTTGTTGGCTAGTGTTTAAAATTAATAATTTTTTGGGGGTTAGTGCTTTTATTTCTTGAATTGATTGGTTGGCTTGTGCATTTATTTATTTATTTATTTAATTGGTTGGCTAGTGCTTTTATTTCTTGAATTGGGGTGTTTAGGTGCTTGTATATCTTTTATTATTGTGTATTTTTTACCTTGATTATTTGTATTAGGTTGACCATTGACTGCTATAGTGGCTTATCATGCACATATTATATAGGTATGATATACCACTGTGCCAATCAGTGGGTATAGTGGCTCTTGGGTGGGTGGTTAGGCCTCCCGGGTGGGTAGCGGGGGACGGGCGTTAACCCCTTAATTACTATAGCGGTTATTTACCGCTAAAGTGATTAAGGGGTTAGGAGTATTTTTCTTGTATTCTTGCTGGCATCGGAGGACATGGACCTGCAGTATGCTGCTGAGGACGCCCTTCATGATGGCAGAGGTAAGTAGAAAGTTTTATTTACTTTATTTATGCTGGCTGGCTAATGTTTGATTTTATAATGGGCAAATGAGCTACACCTGCGGGGACCACCGAGGAACCCCAGAAACCCGTGGGGACCACTTGAGGACCCCCGGACACCTGCAGCCTCTGATACCAATCATGTGAGGGTAGAGGAGGTGGGTATTAGTGTTATTGTGTTTTTAATATTTATTGTGGGTAGCAGGGGTGGGTGAAGGGGGTATTTGGCCCTTGGTGGGTGGGTAGTGGGAGGGGTTAACCCCTTCATTGCCTTAGCGGTTAGCTGCTAAGATAATGAAGTTGCCTGTAAATGCATTTTTGTAGCATGGCATTCATGGCGGGGGTTTCTGGTGCTGATATTAATGGTTATCAGCTCTGGAGACTCCCGGCATCATCCGCTGCAGAAAAAATGCATTTTTTCGGCATCAATCCGCTGCAGAAAAAATGCATTTTTTCGGCATCAATCCGCTGCAGAAAAAATGCATTTTTTTTTTCTAAGTCATGTCTCGCCGCCTCTCAGCAGCTTCTCACCAGCCTCACACCATCTTTTCGTGGCGTGAGGATTTTGGGAGAAACTCACCATTCTAGAGCCATGATTGGCCTCGATAACTAATCGTGGCTACTTGAATTGCACGAGTTTCAGAACCTGCCAATAACCTGCCTGGCTTATGACGGCTGAAAAATTTGGCGATTCATTCCTTTATCGCCCACTTGTCGAGGCTTACTGAATAGCAGTAAGCATTTTGGCCGATAAGTGCTCGATAAGTGACTTATAGAGGCTTATAGAGTAGGCCCCTTAGATTGTGTCAATTGAGTTTATTTCACAAAATCATACTAAAATGTAAAGGTGGGGTATAAGGGTAAGCAAACGTTAAGATCAAAGAGATCTGTGAACTTCCCTGAAGTAGTTTTATCTGAATTACTTATTAACTTATGTAACGGGTATTCCCCCACCCAATAACATATAGTATGTGTGTGCGGGGAACTTAATGTTACCAGGTGTGGTGCTTTACCTGTTAGGCTTACAGGAGGCCTAAACCTCCGCCACGGGGAGCTTGGGGCAAGTATAAATAATAGGAGTAACCTCGTACTCGGTGCAGCGCCTCCACCTGCGATGGCTCCCACCGGAGGGGGAAGTGGTTCGTCGCAGGACAATATATATCACACACACAGCATGTAAAACAACCAATAACTTTACTGTAGCAACCGTACTTATGCATATATATCAACAGGTGTCCCTCTCTAGAGGAAACACTAACTACTGCGTCTCGCAGGACGCTACCCCCTTTCACCGGGTGATCCCACCCCGTGTCCAGTAACCCCACACAATATGTCCCTTCACGTGAGATTGATATGTGTGACTGTGCAGCCACTATGTCTTATATGAATAGATGGTATAGTTGGTGCACTTGTAGATTACCTGCCAAGCACTCCAGTGCCCGGGCCTGCCAAGGAGCTTCACAAAGGATCCTGATGACGAGGGAATACAGGAACTACCATCCGGGGCGATCCCACCCGGATGGCTGCTGCAGCCGCAACGGAGGTTTGAGCCCGCTGTGTCCCTAACTGACTCTAGATAATAAGGGGCAGGGTCCCTAACCTGGGGCCTGTCCCTGAACAACACAACACTACTGGTGACTCAGGGCTATCTGGGGCCTAGGGGGCTGCTGGCCTAGTGCAGGGAGTCACTGACTCCTGCACCCTACCTCCTTCCCCTAGCTGCTCCGGTCACCATCTGCCTAACGTGCTCAAAGCCCGCAAAATGTATCTATTCTCCTCGGCAGGGAGATGCTGTAGCCCTATTTGCTCCCTGGGGTCACGTGGGGCGCTCCTGAGGCTCATGGGAGATGTAGTCCCTCTCTAGAGCCCTCTGCTGGTTGTCTGCCTCTCGCGCGCTATCACTGCGCATGCGCGAGCTTCCTTGGTGGCCACCGCACAAAGAGGTTCACTGCGCATGCGCGAACTCATGCGAAATGGCGGTGCCCTGACGCCCTGCTTCGGGAGCGCCGGGAGTCCTCGCAACGCGATCGCGGCCCTAGCAACGGGCCGCACGCGTCCCCGGCAACCCCCCGAAGCAAGATCCTACCGCGCCCACTCTTGCGGCCGCCCGACGGGACCGCCATTGGGCTCTGCGGCACCCACGATCGCCAGCAATGTGAGGGGGGCGACATGCAGGGGGGACACGGCTGCACTTATTTGCAGAGATTTTTTGTCCTGCACTTATATTCCAACTAATGAATTGAACGTCGAGAAGTAAACACTACACAGTGGCTGCAAAGTGGTTCAGCTCCTGTACAGAAAAGCAGTGAAAATAGCTCCTGTTTTCCTTTTATGCATCAGTGCACTGAGCACAGGCCCAGGAGCTATTGAAAATTATGGGGGAAATGTGTCTACAGCATCAATTTTTAATTGGCAGAGATTAAGTCATTCTGTGAGAAATAAATATAAAACCTTATTACCATGCTCTTTTAAAATGTCACAGTGTTTATAATGTATTCTTTTTGGGGTTCTAACAAAACAAAAAAAACTGTGGTAAAAAAAAAAAAACATATATATATATATATATATATATATATATATTCCTTTAAATGTACTAGCCTTCCATTTGAAATTCATCTTCAAACAGCCCAATTTTGACATGCTTCCATAATCGCATATAATGAGTATAGTATGTATTAAAATTGTCTGCAACTAACGCCAAGAAAAGAAATAACAAGGCAGTGACTGGAATAATTTGTGAAAGATGAGGAAATATTAGAAATATCCTGGTTCAGTACCGCAGCAATCTTTGCATATACAAACGTGTACGGAGTTTCAAACTACAAATCAGTCTTGACTGGGGGGGGGGGGGGGAGGGAGGGAAACTATATACCTTGCCCATTCGCTGCTGAAAATACCAAAGACACATTTCTTCTATGCAGTGTATCAGTCACCTCCAGCAGCAAAAAGGTTAATTATACCACTGGAATGACTTGTGGTTTGAAACCCCTTTTGGTATGTAAGTGGTTTTAAGTAGGTTTGAAAGCAAACATTCTAAAGTTTGGAAATACACCTTGGAGAATGGCTAGAACAAAAAAAAAATGATTTATTAAATAATTAAGTAATAGCTTCCAGCCATATCTCCCATTAAAATCTAAAGGCCATTGTATTCTATATTTCCTTGGTCCTTTTTCTTTTAGTTATGCTTCACCAGCTTTAATAAATAAGTAATACTGAAAAAAAAAAAAAAAAAAAACATTTATTTCACAGTGCTTTGCTATAGCCCTGTAGGGCTCTTTCATTCTCTCTTGCTCAAAATAGATTGACTCGGGAACAATCATTTCTCTGCAGACGAATGATGTTGCTGTTTTAAAAAAAACCTTAGAAGTTTGAGGTGATCAAGGAATTTAAACTCTAAAATTCACTTATGATCCTAAATTATTGTTTCAATCATTGTAAATAATGCATTTATAAAAAAAATAAAAAAAATAAAAACTCAGTCAAATCTGCCCGTTCCAATAGAAAATAATTAGTCATCATTAAGATAATTGATCCTTTCTGGACCACAATAAGGTAAAATAGCATATTTCACTCTGTTAGAAGTTTTAAGTATGTTGCATATACAGCACATCACATCCACTTCTCTCTGATTATGTTCTTAATTAATTAATTTATTCAAATGTCACAGAGTCTTTCAAACTCTTTGCAACAGGGAAATTACCATCTTCGTAAAGCGATGTTTTATAAAGTGATTTATGATGCACAGTGAAAGCTAAGATTAAAGACTCAATGAGGCTACCAGTGAGTGTGCTACAATTTGCGAAACATTGTGGATATAGGAGCCTACTGAATGTACATTGTAAACTGCTTTTTTTGCGCAAAATTGGTTCCCGGGAAATCTAATTTGAAATTGTGCTTGTGTGCACCTGTGTACCAATCTGAAATTCCTCAATCTGCACCATCAGTATCAAAATGCGTTTTTCTTCTTTTTTTGATGGACCAAAATGGACTGTGCTTGGCGCACAGCTGATAATGGTATGTACTATTTGCACATAAAGTAGAAAAATGGATCAGGAAAAAACAACTTCGGATGCCCCTAAATCCTGGGGAACAAGTGAAAAAATAAGCTGAAGAGGATGGGTACTAAAGGTAAAAAAATCCCAGTCAAGGAGCAGCATAGCAAGCAGCGGGTGCAAAGCACATCAATTGAAGAATAGAAGATGAACTTAATGCAAAGAGATCATTTAATGACTACATAAGTCAAAAGTATCCAATGTTTCGGTGCGGAGCACATCCTCAGAGATCCCTAGCCATTCTCCAAGGTGTATTCACCGCGCCGAAATGTTGGATACTTTTGACTTGTATACTCTTTGCATTATGATCTCTTTGCGTTACGTTCATCTTCTATTCCTCTATTGATGTACTATGTGCACCCACAAAAAATGAGAACGTGTGTCAAAATGAACTTGGCTTAAACCCTAAAACAACTGTTATCCCTCGGGAATTACATAATCAGACGGCATGGCCTCGTTATCACTGCTATGCAGATGACACTCAACTCTATTTGTCCTTTGCACCGGGCACTAAGGGTCCATTATCAGTCTTCAATAGATGTTTATCTGAGCTCCTCGAGTGGATGAGTTCCAGTTGGTTGAGGTTGACTCCTGATAAGATAGAAGTGCTCATGGTGAATTCTCACCGGCAGAAGACAACAAGACTGCAGCTACGTAACACACTGGCCTTAAGCTTGGGAGCTCCCAGCTGCTAAACTCTGTCCATGTGCAGAATCTTGGTGTTGTCCTTGACTGTGCAATGACCATTAAACTGCAGGTGTCAGCAATAATCAAATCGTCATTTTTCCACCTAAAGAACATAGCCAGGATTAAGCACTTGATCCCACCAGAGGATCTTACTAAACGACCTGTTCTTGTCACATGACACCTGTTCTCCATTCTCTGCACTGGCAGATTTATTTCAAGATTGGCTTGTTGACATTCAAAGCACTACATGACCAGGGTCCCAGCTATCTAAAAAAGCTTCTAGTTCCCTACACTCCCACTCGCTCACTTCGATCTGCAGATGAAGGACTCCTGACAGTTCCCAGAATCTCCTTGGCTTCCTTTGGGGCCCGAGCTTTTAGCCACGCTGCTCCCACTCTTTGGAACAGTTTGCCTTGTACAGTTCGAAAGATCCCCTCTATGGAAATTGTTAAAAACAGTCTCAAGACCTACCTGTTTTCCCAGGCATGTAATTAATGAACCACAACTTGTCTGGTATTTAACAGCTACTTTACCATCCCATCCTGCATTGTATCTTTCCTTATGTTCGGTCTCTTTTATAACCTTAAATGTTTTCTTCTTTTCTCTTTTTGTAACTGAATTGCTTTGAGTCCCATTGGGAGAAAAGCGATATATAAAAAATGTTATTACTATTATTATTATTAATGGATGTAATCACTTTTAATCCCTCTTATGGGATATAGGGTCACACAAAGCTTGAGAGGCCTAAATGACCACACATCTTTGCCCACGTCAAACAGGTGAAGAGGGTTGGGGGGGTGGGGTGGTAGTACTACCACTTTCTGCTGCAGAGGACTCAGGGGTTGTTGGGGTGTGAGGATTGGTGGGGTTTGTGGCTGCATAATGGCCATGCCTCGCTCCATCAGGAAGCAGAGCTGCTCATGGTTGGCATTGGCCTTCATGTTGACATGGAGCACATTTTTGGCTCAGTTTCCTTAAACAAATGTTTTGTTGTTGTATTAAATCGTTTTTTGGCCAATTTAGCTTTCAGAACATTATTTTTTTATCACATTGCTTTCTTTCTTTAGCAATATCTGCTGATTTGATTGTTTGATGTGCTCTTGCACACTTGTTGCAAGCACTACAATGCCCTGGTGAATGATGTTCAACTTGTACATGAGCTGTTAGCGGTGCTGGACCTGTGCAGAATGCAACCCCTTGCTTTCTGGGGAAACCCGGGAAAGCCTCTCTGGCCTCTGTGGCCTCTGTGGCTTTTTAGGAGGGAGCGGTGGCCTGGGTTGTGCCATGTGGTCCGGTGAAAGGATGGCTGCATAAATGGGTGGGGATTGGGATAGCTCTAGTGAAGAGGTTGTACGTTGCCTAGTTGGGCAACCTTCTCTACTTGTGCAAGGAGCTATAAGAATATAACATAGTATGTTTTTATTTAAGGTTCACTACATCATGATGTGTGATGGTTTTACCTACTGTATGTAAATGTACTAACCTTTTCAAACATGTATATCTAATATAGTATAGTCATATGTGCAATAACTATATGTCATTGAAATGGCTGTAAAATGTGACATTACATTTATAGAGATTTTATATATAGTTTTTTTGAAGGTTATTATATTAATGTCATATAGGTCATATTTTGTCTTCTAATGTATAATTACGTTATGTCAGTCACATAATGTGTGTAACATCAATAGAATGTAGTAGGTATGTGACTAGTAAAGAATAGTCTTTGTAAAATGGTAAGACTTGTTTTCATGAAAGTACCTGGTGAACTGGAACTGTGTGTGCGAGTAGGCACAGGTTTAGTACGGCTGGATGGACCTATAAGAAAGGTAACATAGAATTAATTAATTCTGTACATTGTGATGTGTGATGGTTTTGGACATTGACATGTACTGACACAGATCTAAATGTGTATGTACTATATTTTACAAATATATATTTACATAGTAACATGGCCTAAAATGAGACATGACATCTAAAGACAATTGAAATATAGGGTTATTGTGTATTATTATCAGTATGCCCTACAAATAATATTTAATAGTTAAGTGTATTGTGACCTCATGTCACTCAAATACTGTGTGTTACATGTAAATAATGTTCCAGGTATCTCACTATTGAACAATAGTGTTTGTACCATTTGTACACATTAAATATTATATGCTTACCTGGTGAAGACTAAGAAGGTAATATAAAATGTATAAATTTAACTTTCACAACGGAATGGTAAGTGTCATAGTTTTACATATTGACATACAATGTTATATGAAGACATTCATTTACATGTATAAAGATTTCTGTTATATGCCTTGATAAACGAAGTGCATATTAATTATAGTAACATAGGCTTATATGTAACATAACATGTTCAAACAACTCCTACTGTATATAGGATAATTATAGGGTTAGAAAAATATTGTTCACTGTGACTGAGTTATTTTAACAATAATTACATGCAATGTCACTCACATACTGCATGTTACATGAAGATTATGAGACATTTATGTGAATATTTAATAAAATGTCAAATAAAATCATAGAACGCTGCTGCCAGAATCACTCTAATCTTTCCTAAATATGTATTTCCTATATATGTCTCAGCATATTTCCTGCTGAAATCCTTCTCCTGGCTTCCTATCCAATCCCATATCACACACTCAATTCTCCTCCTCACCTTTAAAGCTTTACACTCTTCTGCCCCTCCTTAAATCTCAGCCTTAATTTCTCGCTATGCACCATCCCGACTCTTGGGTTCTGCTCTAGGATGTCTTCTCTACCCCTTTTCTATCTACATCCCTCTCCCGCTTCAAACCTTTCTCACTGACTGCAATACACCTCTGGAATTCCCTTCCCCTCAATATCAGACTAGCATTTACCTTTAAAAACCACTTTAAAACACACTTGCTTAATGAAGCTTATGAGTAGCTCTGCTGATACATTACACCTCATACATAAATCTTGGCCCCTTGAAATTGAAATTTCTCGGGCCCCCCCTGCCTGATGTAATCAAAATCACATGGAAAAAAAAAACCTTTATTAAACGATATACAATGTAAATACAAATATGTCTAAATACTTACATATTTCAAAAGCTCGCGCTTGCAAAATTAGGCTGCGTCCACGCTGCCGCTGAGAGTCGTGACATCACCAACTCTCCAAGCATGAGTGTATAATTTTGCAAGCACGAGTGGGGGGGAGGGGGGGGCCTTATGGCTGTGTGTGTGTGTGCATTGACTGCTGCTGAGCTCGCTTCAAAGTCAATGTTGTTTGTCTCCCCAAGCGCCAAGCTTGGGAGAGTGCACGTGCACAAAGGCAATCCTTTGGGGAGTGGAGGGGGGGGGCATTCATCCACCTCTTTGCTACCTCCCTTCCCTCTCTCCCCCCCTTTTTTTCCTTCCCCTCCCCTTTTTCCTTCTTCCATTTGCCTTTTTATTCTCCCTGCTCCTTGACTTGATGTCCCCAGTGTCATCCAAACTCCTACCTACAGTATTATGTATTATTTATTTATTTATTTATTTATTTCAGTTTTCAATGTTGTGTTTTCACTTTTTTTAAATTATTTCTGTACATTCATAGTATGATTGATATAGTGGCCGCCTACCCTTTCACTTGTAGAGGATCGCAGCGAAGCAGGTTGCAAGCAGAGGAGAATAGGACCACAGCGCTATTGCAGGGCAGACACCGGAAGGAGGGGCGTTTGACATCAAAGCACTGGGGCGTGCTCCTCCCCCTTACCTCCGAAGCCGCTGCGCCTGCACACACACCATCATGTGGCCACCCCCTGAACTATCATGTTCGCCCGCCCGCGCACATCTTCTTTGGCTGCCCGCCGGCTCACATCTTCTTGACCGCCCACGCACAGCTTTTTCGCCCTCCTGCGCACAGCATCTGCCGGCCCGTGCAAACCAGGTTTTGCCGCACGCCATATGTGACCCCCCTAGATAATCTTGTGCACCGCTGCATTTAATCACAACACCCACACACAATCACAACACAAACGCAGCACACCTACTCAATCACAACACACACAGAACACATACTCAATCACAACACACACACTCATATCACAACCAACACACACACACCACACTCAATCACAACTCACACTCAATCACAACCAACACACACAGACACAATACACGCTCAATCACCACACACACACAACCCATACTCAATCACAACCAACACAGACACAACACACACTCAATCACAACACCCACACACACACACCCACAACCAACACAGACACAACACACACAGCACACGTACTTAATCACAACACACACAGCACACATACTCAATCACAACACACACTCATATCACAACACACACACAATACACACTCAATCACAACCAACACAGACACAACACACACACACAGCACACATACTCAATCACAACACACACAGACACAACAAACACAACATACAATCATATAACAGTCACACCCTTTCACCTGGGGGGGAGTACAAGCATGCTCCGGTCCCCCGTGTGCTACTGCAAAAAGACAGGAGGAGGAGGGCTGTCTGTATGAAGAGAGAAGCCCCGCCCCTGCAGCAAGGCCCCACCCCCGCAGCAAGTACAGGGAAGTAGCAGCACAGCGCTTGAGCTTCTTGGCCTCCTGCGCACAGCATCTGCCCGCCCCCAGGTTTTGCTGCACGCCGCCTGCACCCCCCTAAATAATCTTGTGCCCCCCAAAGGGGTTGCACGCCCCCCAGTTTGTGCACCGCTGAAGTAGGGTCCAGTTGTTCCAGAGTATAGGCCCCACGGGATGTAAGCAAAGCAGCAAAGCATATCATCAAGCAGGCGAATAAAGAAGAAGCCTTTTTCCTTGAGCAGAGAGGGGTGAGATTCCTACAGTGGCGGCCGCCTTTATCCTAATGCGGCCGCCACCGCGGGAATTTTAAAACGCGGCGTGCATGCAGCTTTTTTTTTTAAGGTTTCCCACGCTGCGGGCGCTTTTAATGATAAGCGCCATTAGCGCTTAGCTTTTGAATGCGGCCGCCGCGCGGGAAACTCCGGAAGAAAAGAAGAAAAGGCCCGGATAAATGCAGGTAATTGTTAGACTAAAGGTGGCCGCAACAGTAAGTGTATTTCCCTGGAGCTAGGAGACCAAGAGCAGCTACTCTAACGTGTTAGGGGGTGAAGCCAGCCTATACGTGGGAGGGGTAGTGTGAGGTATTAGTTCTGTATGACTTACATACTGAAAACCTTTTGATTATTGATTATTGCTGCTTTGTATACCGATCCTGTGTCTGCTGGGGCTGACAATAAAGCAAGTATCCTGTTTTAAAAGTTGCTAATGCACTGTTCTACTTATTCTACATCTACTAATCACTACAGCCTTGGCCTTGATCCACCAGAGAAGCCCTAAGACCAGAGGTAAAACTGATGAAGCTACACTACGCTGAAGCAGGTAGAAATCCAGTCAGCAGAGTAGAAAAAGACTGATTGCGTGTACACCCTATCTTCTGCAGCCGGATGGGGATAGGGGTGTTACATGCACTTACCAGAACTCCCTCCTACTGTCTTTGTACGTTCTTCCTACCTACCAATTAGATTGTAAGCTCTTCAGAGCAGGGACTACTTTTCCTAAATGTTACTTTTATGTAGCACTTCTTCCCAATATGTGTTATTTGTATTTGTTATTTATATAATTGTAACGTGTATTATTGCTGTGAAACGCTACGAACATTAATGGCGCTATATAAAGACATGAATACATACATAGAAAAGTAAACATTATGTACTTGTGTCTTGTAAAGTATTGTCAGCTGTCTACATGTATGTTACATGTACTGTATGTAATGTAAAACAGTTGACAATAGTGAACATGTCATGAACATTTAATTACCTACTTCTTCATCAGACATTGGTTGCTCAGTATCTCTGAGATTTTCAATTCCCACTATAATTTCTGTGTGCATTATTGCCTTAAGGGTATTCTCATAGAGCCATGTACAGAATGTTTAGAGCAGCACCTCCACCTGTTTCTCTGGCATGTCTCTTTTCAAGGGCCATTTTTTTTTTTTATGTTTGCATATCATTTCTTGCAGCTCTGAATGATCTGTGGGAAGCTGCCAACACTATTAGCAGCAGCTGCGATGTCTTTCCATTTGTCGTTTTTTGATGGACATGGACGTTTTAGATGCCATATTCCCCAGAATCATTTTCTAACATGCCACAAATTTTTCAATTAATACTATATTCTCATTGCGCAGCCGCTGCATCACTACCATGTGCAGGTTGGGGAGGCTGTACATTTGCCTCCCCTGGGCCTTGCCCTGTTTCCTCACTGCTCCTCCCACGCCTCCTCTGACCTGTTCCTCTCTCCTCTCCCCTCTACCCGCCGTCCTCCTGCACTCACCTGTGTACCAACACTTCTAGACTCCTTCTCACCGCTCCTCCTCACACTCCCTCCACCACTCCTTCCATTCCTCCATTCCTGACTCCTCCTCACACTCTCTCCACTCCTCCGGTCACCACTCATACTCACACTCCTCTGCTACTGACTCCTCCTAACACTCTCTCCACTCCTGTGCTCCTCACTCCCTCCATTCCTGCACTCCTCACTGCTCTCACATTCCCAGCACCCACTCAACTCACTCAGTCTCCTCCATCTTTAACTCTCACACTAAACACTACTTAACACAATCACACAACAGATATGATCTCAAATTAATTTCTAAGTGTAGCCATGCCACCTGTGGCTACTAGTTTGTTTCCCTCCTGGCAGTAAGTCCTGATATAAGCAGGCCTTGCCTTTAGTTGATATGGGGTTTTCCCCCTCTAAGGAGCTGCAATTGAGTGACAGCGGGTGGCGGTGACATCAGGTCTGGGCATGACCAATCATGAGCCAGACCTGATGCCCTCCTCCTGAGTGTACTTAAGGGCAGTACCGCCCCAAATTCGGGAGTGCCTTTCCCCACTTGAGGAAGGCAGGTAACACAGTGGAGAGGCTGATTATTGGGTCTTCTCCAGTTCTCTTCCCTCCGGGGGAGAGTGAGTGTGGATCATACCTCTGCCTATGCTATTTATTTATTTATTTATAAAATATTTTACCAGGAAGTAATACATTGAGAGTTACCTCTTGTTTTTAAGTATGTCCTGGGCACAGAGTTAAGACAAATAATACATGGTTACAAATGCAGTTACATAAATGAACAGGGTATACATTATATACAAGACATTGCATGCACAGTTAAAGATAATATATATTATGGGCGTATGAAACAGTTACAGACCACATTAAAATGTGTGACAGCCTTAGATTTGAAAGAACTTAAACTGGTGGTGGATGTGAGAGTCTCTGGTAGGTTGTTCCAGTTTTGGGGTGCACGGTAAGAGAAGGAGGAACGTCCGGATACTTTGTTGAGCCTTGGGACCATGAATTGTCTTTTGGAGTCTGATCTCAGATGATAGGTGCTGCATGTGGTAGGGGTGAGGAGCTTGTTCAGGTAGCTGGGTAGCTTGCCCATAAAGAATTTGAAGGCAAGACAGGAAAGGTGATTTTGTGCCTAGACACGAGTGATGACCAATCTCGTTCTTTGAGCATTTCGCAGTGATGTGTGTTATAGTTGCATTGGAGAACAAAATGGCAAATTGAATTGTGAGGGTGTCAAGTTTGCTAAGGTGGGTTTGAGGTGCCGAGCCATATACTATGTCTCCATAGTCAATAATTGGCATTAGCATCTGCTGTGCGATACGCGTTCTGACCAGGAGACTTAGGGAGGATTTGTTCCTGTAAAGTAAACAGAAAAGAAAGTCTGCACGCAGTTGGAAGCTGCAGAATTAACTCTGCTCAAGCAAAGGAGGGACTAGATCCAAACAATTGCTGACAGGGTGGTGCTCACAGGGAATAAGTGTACAGTAAGTAGGAGGAAAGAAAGAGTCCCTTTAATGTGGCACTAGTAGAAATACACCCTAATTAAAACTTTACTTTATTATAATTGATTAAAATAAATTGTTTGGAGAAACCACATACATAAAACAAACAAACAAATAGTAATTAAAAGACGGAGAGGTGTGGTAGGGTGTTTATTGGAGGTGTAATTATATATAAATACCTATCTAATATTACTTAATAAACCCTAGAAAGTGGGTGATCTCTATACCAAGATAGGTATAGGTATATATATCTCTGGACCCCTATAACCAAAGCAATGGAAAGAGGTAAGGCAGGTGAATGTGCTTATCTGCTAGATAGGAAAGTGAGGCTTGATATACTGTTGACTGAATTGAAGCAGCCACTACACACCTTACTGAGTATATCAATATACACTATGTAAGCTCTATTACAACCAGCCCATTGAAACGTGTCATGTGACGTCGGCTCATCGGTGAGGTGTGGGTGATACACTGTCTGAGTGCTTCGTAGACTGCGTCCGTGGGCAGCAAGAGCACTCAGACTTCAGGGTTGATCTATTATATACAGGCAGTGAGTGTGGCTGGTCTTTCAATAGGCTGGTTGTAATAGAGCTTACATAGTGTATATTGATATTTTCGGGCCAATAAAATGGTCACTTTATTCTAGCGCAATATTAACTACATATTATCGACATTTTATGTATCCAGGCCAATGTTTCAAAGCAATTTTGGCACAAAACGGGGACATTTTTCATCCTGTACTTGTCTATGAAAGAACTTTGCTCCAATTTTGCCCTGTTTTTCTCAGCTTGTGACTTGGGCCGCGTCAGGACGAGTTGGGGGATGAGTTACATGGTGCACAGATTATAATGAGATGTATCACATTCTGCATCTATGTGCACCATTATTCTCTCCCGTCTTGATTACTGTAACCTTCTGCTGTCCGGCCTTCCTTCCTCTCACCTGTCTCCCTACAATCTATCCTAAACACTGATGCCAGAGTCACGCTACTCTTCCCTAGATCTGTCTCAGCATCTCCCCTCATGAAATCCCTCTCCTGGCTTCCAATCAAATCTCGCATCTCACACTCATTCTTCTCCTCACTTTTAAAGCTTTACACTCTTCTGCCCCTCCTTACATCTCAGCCCTAATTTCTCGTTATGCACCATCCAGACTCTTGCGTTCTTCTCAAGGATGTCTTCTTTCTACCCCCTTTGTATCTAAAGCCCTCTCCCACCTTAAACCTTTTTCACTGACTGCCCCACACCTCTGGAATGCCCTTCCCCTCAGTACCCGACTAGCACCCTCTCTATCCACCTTTAAGACCCAACTTAAGACACACTTGCTTAAAGAAGCATATGAATAGCACTGTGGATATTCTGAACACATGATACATATAGCTTGGCCCCATGCAGACGCACTTACCAGAACTCCCGCCTACTGTCTCTGTACGTTCTACCTACCTACAAATTAGACTGAAAGCTCCTCGGGGCAGGGACTCCTCTTCCTTAATGTTACTTTTATATCTAAAACACTTATTCCCATGATCTGTTATTTATATTATCTGTTATTTATTTGATTACCATGTGTATTACTACTGTGAAGCGCTATGTACATTAATGGCGCTATATAAATAAAGACATACAATACAATACCATTATTTTTAAAAGAAAATTGCCCTGGAACTCTGCCATAAGAAACTATTCTTATATACAGTATGACGCAAGTCTGCTCCAAACAGAGCACTGCATCAAAACACACTTTTCAATGGGTTGATACATAGATAAATATGTAATTTAAAAAAACGAGAATAGACCCTGTAACAAGGAAGGGCCTGTTACCCTGGGCTTCAGTGTGGCTACATACAATACCTGCTGAGCATGTCTGGGTTTCCTGTGAGCTAGGGCTGCTCTGAGAGCAGGGCTCGGGTGTATTTCAGTCTCACTCATGAAAGGGCTTCAAAATGCAGCTTCTGAAAGACACAGATTTCTCTCTCTGGCTAAAGGGAGTCAGCAGAAGGCCGCATTAACATGCTAAAGGTGTTATCCCTGCTCCTATGGGCTCTATATAGAGTGGTGCTACCTGTTATGTTGGACTCTATTTTCTTTTGCTGAATGAAGCTGAATTTGAGTTGTTGTCAAGTATACTGCCTAGTGCTTAATAAAAGCTAAGAATTATGAGCGGACGAGCTTCTGTGTCCAGTCCCTCCTTCACCCTGCAAGTAGACCCAAATTTGCGACATTGAGCTCTGATGAGTTGATGTAAATTGTGGTTTCGAATTTGAGCAATTTGAATTTGAACATGCAGTTCAAGTAGAGGCAGATACAAAAAGTGGTTCCCAAAGTTGCTAGTACTAGTGTAGTATCAGATACTTTTTTTGTATAATCTCTCCACATGGATAAAGTACATCCACATTATTAAGGTGTAACGCCTGCTAGTTTTGTTTATGTAGTATTCGCAGAGAAGAAGACATTGCACAGGAGAATCATATGAGACAAGAAGCCATACACATATTGTTTATTTTTCTCCTAAACTGTTGTCCCCTGGTAAAGTAGACTAAGCTTAGTCTCACTGTGATATCAATGCTACAATGTTAAGAATAACGGAATCGGACATCGGATTTTTAGGTTAAGGGATTATGTAAGGGGAATAGGGTAAGGGGTTAGGCAAAGGGGTTTTAGGGAAAGGGGTAAAGGTTTTTAGGGTAGGGCGTAGCCTTAGTATTAGGGGTTAAGATTAGGTTTTTTTAGGAGAAGAGGTAAGGTTAGGGATTTACCTTGGCAGCAAAGCAACCGGTGGAGAGATGTCCCGGTGAGTAGCGGCTAAATGGCGGCGGAGATTTGGTCGCGGCTAAACGGCCACGACCAAATATCCTAGACTGAAGAATAACTCCTCAAACACCATACTCAATGGTCAACAATGGCAAAGGGATGAGTGTAAAATCTAATAATGCAATAAAGTAACAACAGATAATGGCCGAATGCTATGATATATATTAGTGTTTGACAGGATCTTGAAATCCCCTGTCTCCTGTGCCTAGAAGAAGCAGTAAAACGGGTGTGTTAGTCCTACATTGGACGTTTGCTCAAACCAGACCTCAGAGATTTTAGTGGCCAAAATCAGAATTTTGTTCTGTCCCTGCCAACAGGTCCAGAAGAATTAACATAATAAAGATGGCAATAGATAGACGTTATTCCTTTTGTGTTAAACAAGGTGTTGTTGCTAGAAATTGGTTCAGTGCTTCTGCCAGCATGGGGTGTCTAGTCACCCAGAAATCAATCATAATATAGGGAAAACTGGTCAAGATGTGTAAGAACGCCAAATACTATCTTAGTAACAATTAAGGATATTATTAGTGAAGAAAGTATGCAGTCAATCAATGGGCTCCAAAAGGGAAACAAGGTAGTATTGGAACAAATATACCTATGTACAGTATAAAGGTTTGGGTGGTACTGGGGACACAACTGGAAAAAAAATGGAGTTGACTAATTTCCTTTCCTAGGAAATGCTTTATTCGCTTCTCTTCAGTGAGGCCCAAGTCTGTTTTTATAAATCCTGGGGATAAAGACAGTTCATTGCAGAATACAATGAATAGTGTCTATTCTCTCTTCAATTGGTCAACAATGCAGTGTAATTAATAGTGTTGACTGACCTGCTGCACATCAACATGCCTTTCATTTACCATTCTGCTGGCACCTGAGACTTACTGAGCCATTGATCTCGCAGAAGGAAAGCATGCGTTAGTGTTTCAGTTCGGTTATTAATGCTGAAATCATGTATCCAGATATGCTGCAGAGGCACCTTCTTTAAAATCGCCTTGTTTTTTGCCAGTGCAAAATGTTGCAGCACTAGCAATAAATGTACAAATGATGGCAATACAGCATTCTTACATCCAAACAAAAGTGTCACATCACTTTGATTTTTATTGGGGTTTTGCTAATAATAGTAGTGTATTCATACCTATTTTGGTCTGTCTCCATTGTGACAAGATTTATTTTCCTTTTCAGGGTAATGAAGGGCTCCTCACATCTGGTTCGGAAAGTCTTGATTAAATTTCAAACACAAATAGCTTACATGGAGAAACTGAATCTTTACCAAGGGAATTTAGCACAGAAGGAGGATGCAGATGATCTTATTAATTCAGACCTACAGTACATACCATAGTAGAGATGGAGCAATATAAAAGGATTTGATCAAATCTATGCAGTTGCTTTAAGGTTAATACTACTCTGCAATCACTGCCTAGATAAAGATTATGAGTTTTGCTCATGTGACAGACTATGCATCCTTGATACTTTTTGCAAATGGATGTAATCCTTATCCTTTAAGACTGAAAGGATTCCTTTTTTTTTTTTTGTTGTTGCTTTCTTTCCCTGGAAGGGGCGTGTGAAGAAGAATGACTGTGGCTGACCTTGGAGAACAAGGGAGCAAAAAAGCAATGAAGCGAACAGGGGACAAAAGTCAGCAGCTCCTCAAAAAAAAGAAATGAGAGGGCAAGGAGGAGGAAAGGAAGAGGGGAGGCACAAAGCCACGTATATTATCATTGAAAAGTCATTAGAAATCTGGTAGGCACATCGGCACAGATTGCCGGCACTGACATAGTATAAAACCACATGTTTCTCCCCATCATGATGGAAATGGAAAAGCAGTGAGCAGGGCTCAACGTAGACACAAATCAAAAACAGTCAAACAAGTTGCCCGTCCCTCATAGTATTGTTTCGTTTCTCTTCCTTTTCTCCATTAAAAAGGTTGTATTCATGAGTTGTTAAGCTTTCTGTTCAGCAAATCAGTTTATCCAAGTGACCTCCTCTTGTTTATTTTCTAGATGCCAGATGGCACCGAAGAAAGACCCTAAATCCAGACCCCACTGAGCCGATTTGCGTACATAGTTTGGAGGCATCAGCTTGTCCAGCACAGCCACAGGAAAGGCATTTGTTGTAGGAGATGAGAGAGAGACAGGCTTGAGCCTCTTAACGATTATCAACTTTCCTCTGCTATTTGCAAACATACAGCTAACTTGGCGGGATTTGCAGTGTCACATTATGGCACGTAGCCTATGATTCCCGCTTCAATATTCCCAAATGATAGCACTTAATTGAAGCATGACCGTATACTGCAATCTGTCTGCACACACAAAAGTGTGCTAAAATAATAGGACACAAGTTTGATCTGATCAGCAACATTTCCTTTCTTTCAGCAAATTGGGCAGGGATCAGAAAATACAAATTGAATGGAAGAGTAGCAGAGAGCTTCTATTCATTAAGTCCACGGCACCATCTACAATGCCATCTGGTCTGTCTAGCTACTGAAACCCGACTTCTTACTATACAACACAGATCTCAGAAGTGATATGGCAATACAAACACATAATTCCAGAGATTATTTATCTCCTGTGCTGTAACTGATAAGTATCTTGTCCAAACTAGTGCAGGATACTTTATCTGCCAGAGATTAATACAATCTATCTTGGTTGTTTTTCTCTTTTTCCATTTGCAATGTATTCACATTGCAAGTCACTTCTTATTTGGTTTATGCTTTTATCCCCACAAATTTCCCATCCAGTGTTTTATATATATATATATATATATATATATATATATATATATATATATATATATATATATATATATATATATATATATATATATTCTCCGTCATATAATTCTTATTGTAATATGTCACTCAATGTAACACTGTGTTCCCAGGAAACAAGATGTACAGGAGAACAAGAGATATAATACTGAATATGTAAAATCTGACACAAAAATAATCACATTGATATGCCAGGCACTTTATTCCCTGGTATGCTTTTGTATTATCCTTACCAGCATTTTCTCTTTCAAAATGAATGCTGTCCTGCTAGAACAAGCACTCAAACAGCAATCATTGATAGCAAGAAAATAAGGTTTTTAATAAGGATGCAATATGAAGAGGTTAATATTCTGCAGAAAAATAGCTTTGTATTAGTCAATGGAAATTTATGAAATGATAACGTCATAACTTTTACAGTAATCAATAACATGCATACATCCTAACGGATATCCTTAAAGACTTACATAAAATAAACAGTGCATTGTCTTGTCAATCATTACAGCATCAGCAGAAAATATGATACAAGAAAAGTTAATAAACACTGCATGAAGCTGCAGCATAAATGCAAATGTCCTAATGCAAATAGGACAAAGCCTCGTCCAGGGTGGCGATGAGCGGGCGGGCGGGCGCGCTCACACTGGCCGCTCTGAAACACATTGAGGCAATGTGTGTGGCCAGCGTGAGCAAGCGCCCGCGCATGCTCGACGCTTAAATGCTTGCAGAGCAAGCACATTTGATTTTGCCGCTCGCAAGCGCATCACGTGAGCGGTTCACCCAATGAGGGCGAACCAGCTCTGTGACGTCGTGGCAACGCCCCCAGACGAGCACGCACCTAGCCGGCCACTAATTGCTCGGCCGAACAGGGCGCAGCGCACGAGCGCCAGCGCGCCGGCTCCCTGCTTGGCCGCAGCCTAATACACATGCAAATTGCATGCATTGCAAGGACCACAGGACTACAAAGTAATAGCCATTAATATTTTGCCAAATAAAACTGTGTTACAAGCACACACTAGATTAAGAGCGATAGATTATTTATTGTGTTTGCCATGTATGGTAGCAAAGATAAATTCTCTTGTTCCAGTAGGAAATTAACCATGGCACAATCTCAAAAGAGGAAGTCAAATGAATGCCATATTTAGGCTTTCAACAGTTTTCTTCAGTGATATGGACGTTGTACGTACATTTGTTTTGTTTTTCATTTATTCATTTTATTTTACCGTCGTTTCATTGACGACTTATTGTTTATTTGGGATGGTGATGTCACTACGTTATTATTATTTATTGATACACTTAACACTAATAATTTCAATCTCAAATTCACATACACTTTCAACTATCATCACATACACTACCTAGATTTATATCTATATATTAATAACTCACTTAAAATAAACACTGATGTATTCCGAAAACCGAATTCTCGGAACACCTTTTTGCGCGCTAACAGCTGCCACCCCAAAGCCGTAATCAGAAGTATACCAAAGGGCCAACTAATACGACTCAGACGCAATTGTTCCACTAATGAGTCTTTTAATACCCAGGTCAAAGATCTATATGACCGCTTTATCAAGCGGGGCTACAATCACCATGATCTGGTTAAAACAATTAAGGAGGTCTCAGCCATGGACAGGAAAGACCTGCTCCAGCGGTCCCCAGGGAAGCCCCCCCTGGATGAGTGCCCACTCTTTATTACCCCTTACAGTAAACAGGGAGAACAGATAAGGAATATCTTCAAAAAACATTGGTCTGTTCTCTGTCTAGACCCTGTTTTAAGACCAATAGTCTCGTCAGGTCCAAGAGTTGTCTTCAAAAAGGCCAGAACTCTAGCCAATACCCTCTCACCAAGCCTCTTTAACAAAGCAATAGCAAAACACCCAAACCTACCAAAAGGGACATTTAAATGTAACAAATGCAAAATATGTCCAAAGATGAAACAAGGTAATACTTTTACATCTACTGTGAACAGAATGATTTATAATAATAAGATGTTTATCAACTGTGATTCAACCTTTGTTATCTATCTGATCACGTGTGGGTGCAGGTGCCAGTACGTAGGCCGTACGACCAGATGTCTCAAAACCAGGATGATGGAGCACTTCAGGCTCATATCCAAAGGAGATCTCAGTCACCCTGTCTCCAAACACTTTTCATGCTGTAATAGAGGGGGTTCTACTAATTTCTCTTTTCAAGGTATTGAAATAGTTACTCCCTCAATCCGAGGGGGTGACAGAACCCTACAGTTGGATCGCCGTGAGGCATTCTGGATCTTCACATTACGGACCAGGGTGCCTCACGGCATGAACATTGACTGGGACCTCACACATTTTCTGTAGCTGTTTTTTTAGGTTCATCAACACATATATGAGTCTGAAGTGCTTATGATCATTATGGTCAACTTATCTTCCACATTTGAAGATAATGATATTCATATCTTTTATTTCTATTGATTATGTACAATCACAGGATGATGTTTCCTTTATATGTGTTTTGATTTTTGTTCCTCTCTAATGACCATATGGTATGATGTCTCTATTATATATGCTTATGTCAAAGCAAAATTATGCATCATCAAGGGTTTAATCATTTGTTCTTTTTTAACTTTTTGATAATAAGGGAGATTATATTCTCTTTTAATAATACTAACTATATCCAGGTATCTATATCCAGTATTTTTCTATTTTTCTTTTTTCCTATTTTTCTTTTTCCTTAATTATTTTTTTTGATTAATTTTTACCATATGATATATTTTATGATTCCTGTTATAGATACTTCTATCTTGTCCTTGGGGTTAAAATAATAATAATTTTATCAATCACTTGTGTTATAATGAGTATTTCTGTGCATCTTTTATATTGTTTGCTGGATTCAGTACAAAGAAATAATTGCATACTATTAGCTATATACCAAACTATAGGTCATACCTATTTTATCCATACTGCTTTCAATGTATGATTACAGCTCTAACAATATATTGAGATTGGGAATGAGAGTTCCCTGCTCCCTTAGCATTCTTCTGATATACTTACCTATATACTTGGTATGTTGCCAGGAATTAGGATTGTTATCCTCTACCATTAATTGTATAGTACTGTATATGCAATTGTAGGCATTGATTTGATCACTCCTAACTAGGTTTCCATATTAAGTATATATTTTTAATTTTATTTTTTATGGGTTATTGATTGATCTTGTCTGCCCTCCTCCTTTTCTAAGGAGACAGGCTCAATCATATATCCACTGGTTTTGTCTATATGAGTTTCTTTTGTACAAATGTGTGTTTGACGAAGTTTTTTTCATTAAAGTTTTCACATTCAATATTATTGTTTTTTCAGCCAATCGCGGCGTTTCATGCGTCCTCTCCATTATGGGCGTGAGTTAGGAGCCTAGCGCACGTCACAGTAGCGACGAGACCATCGGTCGCATGGAGATGACGTCATAGATGCCGCGATTTTGGCGCGAAAAGATTTGTGGCTATAAGGATGCATCTATGAACCTCTCATTACACCTTGAGAAAGTCCTTTACGGACGAAACGCTTAGGTGCGTCCCTACCATTGTTGTTTTGCTCTGACCATTAAAGTACCCTTTTAATACATATCCCTGTTTGGAGTTACCCTCATTTTGGTGATCCACTAGCTGGTATGCTGCCAAGAAACGCTGCTGTGCTCCTCTACATCCTCGCTGCTTGTGTTCACTCTGAGAGGACTGCACGCTGGAACGGATCCACTCATCAAGGACACCATCAAGGAAGGTAAAGGGCCTAGGCCCATTATACCATTACCCTCCAGTGCTGGACTGTTTGAGCTATTTCCCCAGGGTGTAATATACCATTACTAGGAGACCTATTTTGGGGTACCCGCGTGGGCACCACCAGGCCTCTGGTTTTTCACCCTGGGATGTTATGGATGTTATGGATTATACTATATGTCCTTGAACTTGGATCCATCATGGTATATGGAATTATCATTATATGAGCTATCTATGGTGATGCACCAAAACACCACTCACTTACCTAAACACTGCATGAAGCTGCAGCATAAATGCAAATGTCCTAATGCAAATAGGACAAAGCCTCGTCCAGGGTGGCGATGAGCGGGCGGGCGCGCTCACACTGGCCGCTCTGAAACACATTGAGGCAATGTGTGTGGCCAGCGTGAGCGAGCGCCCGCGCATGCTCGATGCTTAAATGCTTGCAGAGCAAGCACATTTGATTTTGCCGCTCGCAAGCGCATCACGTGAGCGGTTCACCCAATGAGGGCGAACCAGCTCCGTGACGTCGTGGCCACGCCCCCAGACGAGCACGCACCTAGCCGGCCACGAATTGCTCGGCCGAACAGGGCGCAGCGCACGAGCGCCAGCGCGCCGGCTCCCTGCTTGGCCGCAGCCTAATACACATGCAAATTGCATGCATTGCAAGGACCACAGGACTACAAAGTAATAGCCATTAATATTTTGCCAAATAAAACTGTGTTACAAGCACACACTAGATTAAGAGCGATAGATTATTTATTGTGTTTGCCATGTATGGTAGCAAAGATAAATTCTCTTGTTCCAGTAGGAAATTAACCATGGCACAATCTCAAAAGAGGAAGTCAAATGAATGCCATATTTAGGCTTTCAACAGTTTTCTTCAGTGATATGGACGTTGTACGTTCATTTGTTTTGTTTTTCAGGTTTACCCTAATGTTATACTTTACTCAGGGCCGCTTTATACATTAGGCCGACTAGGCACAGTGCCTAGAGCCTACGAACCTTTTAGGGCCTACAATATTTCACTTGAAAAAATACCTAAACAAAAAAAATCACAAAATAAGAGAAAAAAGCAAATTTTTATTTAAAATGCCTTCGAAGTATCGATACCTTTAAATATCGAAACAAAAGTATTGATGCCAAATATCGCTAGTATCGAAAGTAACAAGCAAACAATGAAATTAGCATAAAAAGGAGTAAAAATATCGGACACACAGGGCTCTAGAAATAAAAGTGCCTAGGGCCTCCGAAGGTCTTAAAACGGCCCAGACTTTACTCAGGGGTTATTTGTTGAAGAAAGAAGCAGCATTACTCGTGAAATGTTGCTATCTATACATGGATGCACAATGTTAATTGTTAATGTTAAAGGCAAGAAGTACACAAACAGCAAGTGTGTGCACCTAATGCACTACTAAGATTGCAATGTAGGCAGTATAAAAGGTGACATGTAGCATGTGAGTGTATATGAAATTGCTTAACCTGTATTATTTTTAACACCTTTAACAGCGAGGGTTGTTGTCATCCAGGATAGTTGGCAACAATTCACAGTTTTTGCAATGCTATGTTTGGATAACCCCTTTTACACTCCAAATAGTGATCATTTTGTAAGTCTTCAGAAAATACAACATTTCTTCTTATTTTTTTTTAGGGTTAGTTAATGTGTTAACATTTTTGCAACAGAAGAGGGTGGTAGCCGTAACGTGGAATGAGGCGGATTTTGTTGCACCATTATATTTTCGGCCTTAACTAATCAGGACTTGCATCAGATACAAATGATACTTTATGAAAGTAGATAAAGAAGACTCCATAATAATCAATCAAAGCACCGCCGACCATATACTGTAGGCCCGTTGTTTCTAAGAGGTCTTATTCCAAAAGACACCTTCCAGCGCTATAATGTACCTTATGGTCCATTCAAGTTGATGGACTATGAATGGGTTATAAGGTACTTTGTGGTGTAGGAAGGTACTTTATGGAATGGCACTGTTTGATCAATATGTGAAATTGCCCCTAAGTGTGATAGATATCTGTAATCATTTTGTATATTATTATGTGTTCAATTTCTCAAGCCTGGGATACTTTTGAATGAAGGATACTGTCCCCATCAATACATGGTAACTCAATATTTGTGCTCGCAAAACACAGAATTGTAATTGTAAATTCAACATGTATTCAGATAGTTCATTTTTCAAAGAACATCCCAGAAAAACATTAATTACATACAATAGTGGTGACCCAAATACAAATGTAGAAATAACACTCTTTGTAGCTAGGCTGCCAATCTGCAAGCAGATTTCTTCCTTAGCCTTTAGGCTCTATGAAGGTATAACATCAGGGTGGGAACTTTAGAAAAGGTTTGGTAGGTTAGTAGTAGGGAAGGGTCTGTATGTATGTATATCTTTATTTATATCGTGCAGCACCATTTATGTATACAGGTATATCCCGCATTAATGTACGCAATGGGACCGGAGCATGTATGTAAAGCGAAAATGTACTTAAAGTGAAGCACTCCTTTTTTGCCACTTATCGATGCATGTACTGTACTGCAATCGTCATATACGTGCATAACTGATGTAAATAACGCATTTGTAACACGCTCTATAGTCTCCCCACTTGTGCACAGCTTCGGTGCAGGTAGGGAGCCGGTATTGCTGTTCAGGACGTGCTGACAGGCACATGCGTGAGCTGCCGTTTGCCTATTGGGAGATTTGTCCTTACTCGCGAGTGTACTTAAAGTGAGTGTCCTTAAAGCGGGGTATGCCTGTATAGAGATTCACAGCAGTAATACATGTGACATAATATTATAAGACATATAATATTAACACATGGGAATAAGCACCTGAGACATAAAAGTAAGATTAGGAAAAAGGATTCCGTACCCCGAAGAGCTTACAATCTAAGAGATGTGTAGAAAGAACGTACAGAGACAGTAGGAGGGTGTTCTGGTAAGTGCGTCTGCAGGGGGTGTCACTTGTCTCCGAACCTTACAGTAAAGCACATTTAACCAATATCACCAGGAGGAGGTTGGGTGGATCACCAGCAGAGAAATCGTGCTGCCTGCAGGGAATTCTTAAAACAGTGCTCCCTTCAGTTCGAGCTCCAGCAGTCCATGTTTGCTTGTTTGTGAAGCACAGGCCTGCACCATACACATTATCTCATGAGCTCCAACAGGTGTACCTAGAATCTACAGTTCAACCGTGCAGCGATCATATTGTTACTGTACCTTTTATATGTGTAAGAGTGTCTATGGTGATCCTACAGTTAAAGATCAGTGTCAGGTTGATATAAAACGTGTACATTCATATATATACAGTAGTGCAGAATAAATTAATCAAATGTTTTCCGTTCTTGGGTGCGTTTAAACATTCCATTAAGGATTTTAATATTAATAACATGAGGGGTTAATTCAGTCAATTACTCCTCACCTGCAATGCACTCCGCCCCTGCCTATCAGTGGACAGCCTATGTCTGATTTTTCATTACCCTGCAGCTGGGTACTGCCATTACCATTGGCCTCCTGCCCTTTAAGTACTGAGCCAGTCCTCCCACAAACTGGCTGAGCATAAACTACTGTTTATGTACCGGGCTTTCTACAAGCTGCTCGCTGCTGTGTTGTGCTGTTGCCTTGTCTTTTTCTCTTCGTTGTGACCCAAGCTCATGCCCGGACCTCTGTCTTCTCGTACCCCTGGACCTCGGCTCGTTATTGGACTCCCGCTCTCTCCTCAACCACGGCTATAGATTACGACTACTCTTCTCTCTCCAACCCCTGACTACGGCAAGTACCTCGACCTACCCAAACTCTCTTACACTGACCCGGCTACACGACCCTGACTCTGCAATCCGGACCTGGTCTTGTGGTTGTAGATCGGCGGTTATCTATATCGCCTCCTCAGCCCCGCGGTCTAAGTCCTGTATGTGGTGAGTGCCGTCTCTCTCTCTCTCGTAAGCATTCCTCCCTATTACCCCCTCTTTTAAGGGGGCCCACAGAGTCAATAATTTGAAACTAAAGATGGCTCACATTATATTAAGCCCATCAAAAATGTGTAGCAAGTGGAAATTCGAATGAAGGGACATCAAATTTTTGAAGAGCTTTCCTAATTTTGTGTTTGTGTTCAATTAGACGCTGATAGTGAAATAGTCCTCCTACTTGTTCAGTATCCCCCTGTACCCCTCAGGAAGGGGTCATGACTGAGGGGGCTGGAGGCCCAAGGACAGATCTGAAAGTGTTAAAGGAGTTTAGGTCAGAGTTAAGGGGCTTGGGCCTAAGGGGAGGGTATATAGTGAAGGAACTACTCAACCTCTTCTGCTCCTGTCCGATGAGGATCATGCTGCCGTAGAAATACTCCCACGTGCTCTCTCCTCCTCATGCTGCTGGGGCACAGGGCCAGGAACCTATGGTGTGGCCCCATTTTTGGAACAACAGCTCTTTGCTGCCACTCGATGTAGGACAGTGCATTGTAGGACCAGCTGGCCTTCAAGTGTGCTGGAGGCCCCCCTCCCTGCAGCTGCACACTCAGCTGCATCTGCGGAGCCCAATATAAGGACGTTCCAGTGGGGGAGTAGGTGGTTTTGCCGTCAGACCAAAGATCCGGACAACAGCTTGTGGCAGAGGCTTCCAGAGCCAGGAGGAGCTGGGGTTTGGTTATGGAAATTCCAGAGTGTGTAGATATCGGGTTTATAGGCCGAGCTCAGGATGAGGATTTGAGATTGCTTACCGGTTTATATGGCACTGGTAGTGGGGGTTCCGGCGGGAGCGTGAGGTGTCAACAACATCAGTGGCTATTTGGGATGGCAAAAATTAGGCAGAATGTACCAGTGGTTCAGGCCTGTGTTGAGCGGCCTGTGGGTGGAAAGGAGGTCAGGTCGGAGGGTTTAGAAGGGAAGGAGGGGGTACGAGAAATGTTGGCTGTGATGCATTTGCCAGTAGCTAGGCATTTTTTTTAATTATTGGGTGGGGGGGGATATGTGGATATTTGGACAGTGCTCTCAGGTTTAAAAGACCTGGTGAGAGTGGACAAATGGAGGACAAAATATGATGTGGAAAAAGAGAAGATGGTACGTAGAACTTTTGGTGATTGGCTAGAGGCATATGTCTTTCTTGCTAGCCTGATAGGTGAGAATTGCCTTACTTGTTCTAAGAGCTGGATAAATACCATTGTACCAGTTGTGAGTCTTTCAAGACATATGGAGAATTGGCCTGATGGAAGTATGGTGGAAGCCAGGGGAAATGGCAAGGTAGCCCTGAAACACTAGGCCTTGTCCAGGGCGATGCTGAGCGGGCACGTGCACTCACGCCAGTGAGCGAGCGCCTGCACATGCACGGCTTTAAGCTGCTTGCCGAAGCAAGCAAATTTGATTGTGCCGCTCGTTGGCGCGTCACGTGAGCGGTTCGCCCAATGTGGGCAAACCAGCTCCGTGACGTCGTGGTCGTGCCCCCCGACACTCTCCCCACACGCAACTAGTTGGCCAAAAATCACCCGGCCCAGCAGAGCGCGGGATGTCACCGCTCCATGCCTGACCGCAGCCCTGGTGTTGTTGCTTGGATACCTGTGTGGTAAATATGTACGTCTAATATACTGTATTTTTTATTTGACTTTACACTCTTTCTGATTATTAATTTGGATTGAATATAATTTTTGTAAATGTATTCTTTGTATTTCTAATTAAATATATATTGAACTGTACCCACTGAGTTAGCAAGTGTTTCTTTTTTGAGTGCTAGTCAAATTTCATTATTTGTATATGTTCATTGTACCTGTTGGTGGAGGTACTGGGCCTGAGCGCCAGATACTGTATACTTATCAAGAAAGGGTGAGTGCAAGTTATACTTTTTGTATTTTGCACATTCTGATATTACATACAATTTTGCATTGACTGTTTTTTTTGCAAATTTATACAGAACCTAGATACAATAAATAAAATGTATTTTTTTGCAGTTTCATGATTCAATGTGTACAGTCCTAAGAAGTTACAGTTAGGTAGGACATCTCTGACCGGCTTGCAAATATTAGCTTCTATTATGCTTGTGTAACGGATTTTCTGGCCTGGCCTGACCCACCCAATCTCACATTGGCCCCTGTGGTCTAACCAGCCCCCATTACATGGTCGTGTCTGGTGGTGCACCTGTTGGCAACAGGACTCCTGAGTCTCCCGCATGATGTTGTGTGGGGATTGCCAACCCAGACAGGCAGCTGAGGTAGTGTGCATGAGTCCTACCTATATCCAGTGCAGCGCCTTCACCTCATCAGGATCCCAGTGTCCGCTTGTGGATGGTGAGGAACTCCTTCTTGGTGATGCCTTCCCCTGCTTAGTGATTCCAGACTCACACAGTGAAGTGTCTTTATTCAAGGTCATCTTTATTGGCATGGTGGTATGGGCCAGCTTCCCCTCACAGCTATCAGCTTAGCCGCTCATTCCTTTGCTGCCCTCCATCTGGAAGGTTCCTCCTTCTCCTAATGGAGTTGCTTTCCACCTCTCCCCTTAGGGAGATTCAACAGCTTTTCATGTTCACCGCATTTCCCTTTGAAAGGTGTCCTTTCCCTAATTGGTGGATTCCCTATCTCCCCTCAGGAAGATAGTCCCTGTGCCAGGTCCCTGGTCACAGTCTTATAAGCTGTCTCCTCCCAAGCCTGCACTCAGTCTTGCTCCTTGTCTCATAGTCTCTTACATAACCTTCCAACAGCTTCTGAACTCCTCCTCTAACCACTCAGCAATAACTAACTTTTGAACAGTGCTGTGCCTTATGTATCCTCTGGGGGCTGGCACAACTCTGACATCACTAATCATGGATTCAGAGCATGTGACCACTCCCATCCATACATAGGGCACCTCACCAGGGTGTGAGGGTAAACCTCCATAATTACTGCTGGCATGCCCATAACTTACCAGGCCTTACTGTCAGCAGGAGAGATGACTGCAGCCATTTTACAGCATGGTTACACTTGTATACAAATGTATTCACAAATTTGGTCCCTTCTTGTGCTCAACAATACTTGGGATCTTAGTAGATATATATATGACAAAAAAAGACAAAAAATCTCAAGAAGAGGCACTCAGAATATCCACTACTGAATAAACAAACTTTAATGTTCAATATAACATGTTCAATACACCTATTTGTAGGTTGGTTATGCAGTATATACATCTTGCCAATTCTGTTATTTGAAGCATGTAGTGCCTATTTCAGGTCCCAGCCTCCCCCCCCCCCCTCCCCCTCCCCCTTTGTGTCTTTGGTTTTACACCGTTTTTAATACATGTTATATTGAACATTAAAGTTTGTTTATTCAGTAGTGGATATTCTGTGTGCTCCTTCTTGAGAGTCTACCCTTTGGTCTTAGTAATACCCTTTATCTTGAGGTGTGTATTCAGAGTCTATCTGTGTGTTTTATATATATATATATACTGTATATATATATATATAATCACCAACAGTTGAAGATTGGACAGTATCAGTCTAGCATAATGGATGTTTGAATCAACTATTTCTGACACCTTGCAAAGATATTCCAATATCACTGTAATACTTTATTTACCCAAAAACATATTAACCACTGAACATTTATGTTTTAAAATTAAATATTTCATTACTTCATTGTAAAAAATTTAACGTGTGTCAGACTTTAGCAATAAATAAGAATAACATCACAGAATATTAATATATCACTTTTTTAATACATTGTTTGTAGGTTCAAATATTAGTTTGCATCAATGGTGGGCAATGGAAATTCAGATAGAAGAGAGAGCTTTAAAATGGAAATGATCAAACTGAAGAGCATTCTAGCCAAAGTTGCAAACAATTAAGAAATTCAGGATGCAATTCTTTTCGTTTTCTTGATTGGTACTTTACACAGTCTGCATTTTAGTGTTATTACGCAGCATCTGCAGTTAGAGGGGGACATGTCTGTTGACTTACAGAAAATGTAATTTGTAAAAAGAAAACCAACAAAGGGTTTCAAATAGAAGATGCCTTCAATTGACTAACTCATGGTTTCAGGATTATGCGGTCTCTTTCCTACATTATCTGCATATTGTTTAGGTATCACTCTTCATGCATTGGACTATTACAACTGTGACTGCATCCTCAGTTAAGAGTAAAACAAACTGGTGGTCTTTATTCTGCATACATCAGACAGCATACTGACATACTGTATAGTACATCTTCATTCTTGCTAGGTCCCTGGAACCAACCCCAGGAGCTTGAGGTCCCAGGAGTCTCTCCTTAACTCCCATACTCCCTTTTGGAGTAAGGGTTAGATGCTTCCATTTCCCTGCGGGAGGGAAGGCCTGAAACCAGGTCCCTGGCTCTGCACAGAACACACGCCCCACTCCCCCTGAGGGGAGAGAGTAGAACAAATACATTTGGGCTGAAACCCCTTTTTGTTACCAGGGGAGGGTCCCAGGTCTTAGGCCCGGTTATGGGCAGTACCTAGGCCTTGAGCCCACCCCCCGGTCACTACTAGGGAGTTGTTTACTGCAGCAAGGGCAAGGATTAACCCTAACACTGGCTGCAATGGTACCAGGACGTATGTGTTAGGCAGAGAAATGTAGTAACCCGGGGGAACCTATCAACACAACATTTAGAAAAGTATGACGCCTAGGTGTAGATCAAAAATATTAAACTGGGAGCAATTTGCAATGTGTGGTACACTGGAATGAAAACAATAGGCTGCTTTATTTGAAAATTTGCATAAGTACGTTACACCTTTTATTCACAAAACAGCGATGGCCATTACTGATCGTTACAGACATTTATTTGAATGATCCCAAACAGATAACATTATTTAGCAATTTTGCTCCTAGACACACAATTTGAGCAGCTGAGGAAAAGATACTGTACAGTTATTTGTACTCGCCGTTATTTCAGATTGCATCTTCCTCATGAATAGGAAGCGTAGTTCTCTCAGTCCAATAAAGCCACTTTGCATATGCTGTGTTGACTTAACTTTGATGTAAAGTCAACATCTGTAATTATTCTACTTACATAACGGCTTAAAATACTGCATGCCAGAATATAACACTATTACATCATACACCTCATTTAGTAGTGCACAAGGAGATTCTCCAACAAGGGGTATCAGAGATCGATCCCTCATTAACTGCCATGAAAGTCTATAACAATTAAGACGGGATCGATCTCCAAAACCCCTTATTGGAGCTTAGTGAATCCCAGTCAATGTGTCAGTCCATTTAAAGTCCACTAAAGCACTGCTTCTATCCATATTTCATTTAATTGAACGCCCTGCAAGTTTGCAACTCTATGGATTTAAGAAGAAGATATCCATATGTGAGTAAAACTAATTTATTCTGAACATTCTTGTTTACCTTGGAGGTTTCTCTAGGCGCTGGGACACATAGGACTTATTGGATCTCTAGACAGAGGGGGAGTTTAGTCTAACGCTATCCTCCACAAGACATATACAGTTTATGTTATCTCATATATACTTGCTAACAGGGTCAGGTTTTTCAAGATTATTATATCTGCTACTGAAGGATTTCTGTCATTCATATACACAGTTTTCCTTTATTTTACAGTGTATCCTATTCCCTTGAGCCCCAGTTCTACCTACTCATGGAAATTCTATCCATGAAATTCTATGACAATTAAGACGGGATCGATCTCCAATACCTTATTGGAGCTTAGTGAATCCCAGCCAATGTAGCAGTCCATTTAAAGTCCACTAAAGCGTTGCTTCTATCTACTGTATATTTCATTTCATTAAACGCCTTTAACATAACATATAAGCTGCTAAATATGGACATCCCCTCCATGTCTAATAGGTATGATTAATTGTTGCCCTACATATATACAATAGAGTATATTTGAGATCTTCTGCTGAAATGTAAGAGCCAAACTCATATTCTGATTAGAAACAAACATGCCAATTTTGTTTTCTAAGTAACATTTTTCCCCCCAGGGTGTACGTGAGAAGCTGTATTCAACATTAAAGAGGCCAAAGTCCAAAATCTGCAGCAGTGGGGCTGCTGCCATGTATCAATATAATTTATATCACTATAAATTACAGTGCTCCATTTTTTTCTTTGTACTTTGAATAAATTGCTATAGCAGTCTGTAAGTCACAGAGCCCATTATTTGCCTCACTTCTGATGCTTTAACAAAAAAAAAAAACATTATTAGTATTCCTGCAATTACATAAGTGCACTAAGCTTTCAGAGATATTGAAAATTTTGACTTTAACCCCTGTTTACAAGATTTGTTCTCAGTATGCATAGGCAGACCTTTTTGGTAAATCACATGAGATCAGCTGTCTGGCTTGAAATAAAATATGCTTGCCAGTGTTTTAGAGTGGAAAAAGAGGGGCTCTTTATCAAACGCACATTAGCATATTCTGCCTCATTAATATCTTGGGTTCAGCATTAATTTGCTTAATTATCACATTAAGAATTCCACATGGCAGCTGATTAATTCGAAGGCTAAAAAAACTAATTCAGAACAGTAAAACACATAAACATGACAAAGACCGAACATTTTCTTCATGCTATTCTGCTCTCTATTAAACAGTGGGCAGCATTTAAAAATGAGACTGTGGAAGCATAATGGGACCACGGCAAAATATATATTGTTACAATTACAAACTATTGTTACTCCATTGCCTCTGAAAACCTTATTAAGAAAGATGAACATTTAATTGATAGATCATTTTGCTTTCAACATTTTGATGTGCATAAGGAGGTGTGTGAAATCAGAACCTTATATTCCAAACCCAAACCCTTAAGATTTTTTGTACTAAAACCCCAAACTTATGTAAAACCTAAACTAGAACACCAGGAAAAGTGCTAAATTGTATAGCAGAGTTGAAAACGTGGGGCGTTTCCCGACACATTTTTTAAATTATTTTAGCTATACAGGCTCGCTTATCCGACAGACTGCATCCTGCAAACCACCGTCCGTTAATGGTCCGTCGGATTGCGGGTCCATGTTAATCGGCGGCAGTGAGCACCGGATAAGCTGGTCCGATGTCGAATAATGCATCCGGTGGACTGCATTATGCGGCGTCGTTAAGCGGGACGTCGGTAAGCGTTTATGCGTTTAAATCATATGTTGATGTTTAATGCTATTTTAGCCTTTTGCTGTCTAATTTGTTTTTTTCCATAATTTGGTATAAAACTAAAACCAAAAGAGAAAAATTGAGCTTAGACAAAATCAGAACTAAAACGATGCTGAAACCCATACACAAAAATGCATTAGGACCGAAACCAAAACATGAATGAAAATACCCACCTTTACTTTTAACATTGGGAAAGATCTTTTCTTGTTGCTTATATCTTTGGCTTCCGGTGACCTCATCCCTAGACCTTTCCTTTTTTATAAAATCACCAGTTTTTAGCTGTTTATTTCTTCCTTTTTTAGGAGATTCAGGAAGCAATCGCTCTGCAGTGATTTTCATGCTTCATTTGACTTTTTAATGCACTTGCAGAATTGTTTTTTTAATGAAAATCTTCAACAGCAAACATACAGTTGCTACTAAACTCCAATATCAGCAGCAACTGTGAGTGTGTGGGTGTCATAGAAACCCGAGAATAAGATATATTATTTCAGGGTTCTTACAGTACTAAGTAACATTGAAATATACAGACAATAAAGCGACATAAAACGAATTAGCATAAAGTGTCAAGTAGAAAGAATGAAAGAAATCAGAGATATTGATTATCACAATTGATACAGTATTACTTGTAAGTGCTCCCACCATGCTCTCATCCCGACTGACATTAAGGTACAGGCTCAGTGCCATATATATGTATGCTTCTCTAGCAGCAGATGGAATAAAAATACATAGTACAAAAGCTAAGTAAACACCGTCATAGATGTAATAGTAGCTTGAGGTGAGTATAGGTACAGTATGCACTGCGTAAATCCAGTGTCTGAAATTCTCATCAACTGCTGTGCTGAAAAGCAAACTACTAGTATAAGTATGAGCATTTGTTTGATTACAATTAACATAACATTTGTCTTCTGTGCCTCACATGGGTTGATTGAGTGGTGTCATGGCAAAACTTAATTGTGTCAGGTGACGTCTTAGGTCTATATATTTAGAGACAGAGAAGGGGAGCAGCATCTGCAGGGGCAAGCATCAGCCAATCTTTGAAGTGGCCATTTTTTAAGTGGCATACAGTGTGGAGTTTAATAGGGAGAACTACAGAAGTGAAAAAATGAGGGGACAACTGCACACCTATGGGCCCGGGACTCTGGAGTTGCACTGTACTAGGAAGGAAGATATTTTTTTTTTATCAAAGACTCAAGAAAACACAATAACCTTCATTTTGAGCACCGCCATTCGTATATTGGATTTATCACATCTTGCACTTTGTCCTTATCCTAACTTTTCAGTGCCTTGCCCTCAACCAACTCCCGACACTGAACTTTCACTCCTACCACTGCCATGTCTCCTCTACATATATTTGTTCTAACCTCACTTCTTTTCAATGTACAACTTTCTACCGTCCACATTATTCCTCTAACTCGGGTCATATATCACCATGTCTCCTTCCTTCTCCACTTCTTAGTTCACATGAACTCCTTTCCTATCTGCGCTCTCTGACACTAATCAGCAATACACCATGCACTAAAACACACCCCTACAAATCCTCCTCACATATTCTGTTTCTTTCCATGCATCTCCTCCTTGCTTCTGGGGATATCTCATCCAATCTTCGACCGTCTTATTTCTACATGCTCTTGCCCTCACCTCTCACATCCAGCTATACATCCTCATGGTGTAAACCCCTCTAACCTAATAGACCTAACCTAATATACATCCCTTGTCAAATTCCCTCCTCTCTCCTGTGCTCTTTGGGATGCACACTCCCTCTCTAACAAGTTCCTCTCTGTGCATGACTTATTTCTCTCTCACTCTCTACTCCTTTTTTATATAACCGAGACTTGGCTCACTCAGTCTGACTACACTCAAAGCTGCCCTCTCTTATGGTGGCCTTTCTTTCTCCCACACTCCCCACCTTGATGGTAGGGGTGGAGGTTTGGGGTTCCTCCTCTCCTGAATCTGCCGCTACGAACCCTTCCTATTTCTTCGGTGTTCTTTCCTTCCTGCTTTCTCGCTCTAACCTCTTCTTTTGGCCTCCACCAATGGACTTCTGCCAGCACTCACAAGGATGGCCACAACCTGGACATGGTCTTCACTAAACACTTTTCTCTCTCTGATTTCTCTATGACCCCCTTTCCTCTCTGACCATCATCTCATCTCATTTTCACTCTCTCACTTCTCCCCTTCTCCACACCCATCTATCTCTCATTTCTGCAGGTCTGAGAAATGGGGTGGATGGAGAGAGAGAAAATGAGATGAGATTATGGTGTTCCATTAACCTACTGGCTCTTGATTCCACTTTGTGCTCCTCCCTTTCCCCTCTCTGCTCCGCTACAGACTCTCACAACCTGGTCATGAACTACAACTCTGCCCTATCCTTCTCTCTTTATCTACATGCCTCACTTTTTATCAGTCATTCTTGCCCTTCTAATCCCACACCCTGGCTAAATAGCCAAACATGCATGCTCCACTCCTGCACTTACTCCTCTTAACTCCTCTGGAGGAAATCTCAGGCTTTCGCAGAGTTTCTTCACTACAAATTTAACCTATACTTTTTCAACTCTGCCCTCGTCCAGGCTAAACAAACCTACTTTTCTTCACTAATCAACACTCACACGGCAAGCCCATACTGCCTCTTCTATGCTCAGACCACCGTCTGTTATTTGTTTTTGTTCCTCCATTTCACCTGAGGACATTGTTGACTATTTCAAGACAAAGGTAGATTCCATTTGTCAAGATATCCGCTCTGTTTGCACAAAAAAATAGAATGAACTTGCACTCACCTCGTCTAATTTAATTCAGATGGAGGTGCAAGGATCCTGCATCTATACTGCTAAATGCATATAAAAGAACTGTTGAAATGGACTGGGGGGTCTCTGGAGAAGAATTATGAGCAGTATTCAGAATCCATTTTGTCTGTCATGTCGTGTCTCAGTATCCATTTCTGTGTGAAAGAATGTGTTTGTTTGTAAGGTTGAGTTTTGCTAACAGAAGACTTTCAAGGCCGAGCCTGTGGCTCAACGCCCAGAAGTATAATGATAACAAAAGAATTCTGTTGTTGTACAGAATTAAAGTGATAAGATGTACCCTGATGTACCTTGTTGTTGTACTGAGCTGTTTTAAAGCAGTTTTTACTTACTTTTAATGATCTGCCTAGTAACCAATGTTAGACTATGAAAATGAAAAGTATATATAAAACCTGCTTGGGACCTCCCCTTGCAGAGACTGTTGACTCCTATATGATCATTCAGTATCTATACGCAATAAATTATTCAGTATAACGAACCTGTGTTTGCTCCTATCTGTATGAGCAAGCAGACATCCACAGAACAATACTGGATCAGCACTCAAACATAAATAAAAGAAAATGATAGACTTATGCCTTCCATTAGGTCTCACCAAATTTATTTAATGTATCAAAAAAGCAGCAATACAGAAAAAATATCAGAACACACAATGGAAGGAAAAGTTATCAGACATACCCTGTTTTATGTGCAAACTACAACAACGTTTCAAGGACCCCTGATGATGGGGGCAGGGGGCCATTAAAGAAGAAATTTGGTGAGACCTAAAGGAAAACGTAAGTCTATCATTTTCTTTCATTTAGTGCTTATCCAGTATGGTTCTTTAATCCCCTCTGTATCCTCCTCACATTCTACACTCCTCCTGACTCCCCTCCAGCCTTCCTCGGCTCTTTTTTTTCTGTCACAGAGGAGGGCATGTCGCTGCTGATCTCCTCTTCTCCCTCTACCACTTGCCCTCTTGACCCCATTCCCTCCCATCTCCTCAAGCTTCTTGCTCCTACTATAATCCCTACTCACACATTTTCAACTCCTCCAACTCCTCCAACCGTCTCTCCTCCTTCAAGCATGCAACAGTCATACCCTTATTAAAAACCGGCAAGCTTGACCCTACCTGTCTCTCTTATTATCGCCTGTCTCCCTCCTGCTTTTGGCCTCTAAACTACTTAAACACCTTGTATTCTCTCGCTTGCTCCATTTTCTCACCTCCTATTCTCTCCTAGATCCTCTACAATCTGGCTTCCGCACTGCTCACTCCATGGAAACAGCCCTCACTAAAATAACTAATTACCTCCATGCTGCCAAAGATAATGGTCATTACAGTCTGTTCATATTACTCGACCTCTCTGCAGCCGTTGATACTATGGGCCACCCTCTTTTCCTTCACATTCTTCAAACTCTTGGTATCCCTAACAAACCTCTATCCCGAATCTCCTCTTACCTCTCCCATCATACTTTCAGTGTCTCGTTTGATAGCATCTCCTCCTCTGTTGATCTCTCTGTGTGCGTATCCCAGAGGATTGTCCTGGGACATCTTCTCTTTTCTCTTTATACACTCTCTTGGTGACCTTATCACACCTCTTGGGTTCAAATATCACCTCTATGCTGATGATGCACATCTATGCTGCACAGACCAAAGTCTCTGAATGTCTCTGTGCTCTTTCATCCTGGATGGCTGTCCGTCGACTCAAACTTAACACGTCAAAGACAGAGCGCCTCATACTTCCTCCCAAGCCCTACTGCCCATTCTACATTACTGTTGGCAGCACTATCATACAACCATTATCACAAACATACTGCTTTGGTGCTAAATGTGACTCCTCCCTCATAGTCTCCTCTTCTAGGAATCTAGACCTCTGAATGGTGCATGGCACTGCAGAACTGGTACAACTGTTCGGTGGAAGCCTTTCAATGTCTGTTTAATCAGCATACAGTATGTGGTGCTCTAAACAGTATGTGACAAGTCTGAGCAGCTTTGCACAGATATAAAAGTATATACTCCTCAACTATATGGAGTGAATTTCAATACAGGTCAATTTAGGAAAAGCACAGCAAACATACATGCTATGTACATTTCAAGATCTGCAATCTATCTCTTCTGTTATGAGCTGCTTCTGTGTAACAGCTTTAACTCTATGTGCTGTGTGGAATCGGACATTTGGTTGTGGCCGTCTTGCCGCAATCAAGTCTCTGATGGCGTTTGGTCGTAGAGTAACCTTCTGGACCTTCCACCGCAGGCCGCTTTGCCAAGGTAAGTTAATTTCATGGTTAAGGATAGGGGTTTTAGGGTAAGGGTTAGGTTTTTTGGGTTAAGGGTTAAGGATTTTATGGTGGGGATTAGAGAAATGGGAAGGGTGACCATATTTGTCCCGGCAAGAATCTCACGCATGCGCAGACATGAGCTCTGACTGTGCATGTGTGAATGGCAAGTGTTGACTGCGCAAGCGTGGTCGGTGTTTTCTGGCTGCTTATGCGCATGTGAGATAGACATTTGCCAACCGCTCATACGCATGCCTGATCGGAGCTTGCTAATTTCGCATGCACACAAGCGGATGGCAAGCGCCAATCATGCATGCGCATTTGGCAAGCACCGATCATGCATGAACACAAGTGGACGATCACGCATGCGTGGCCAATACACAGAAAAATTGGGACAGGTGCCAGGAAAGTTGGGATCAGGGACAAACGGTGAAAAATCGTGACTGTCCCGGCTACATCGCGACATCTGGTCACCCTAGGTATGTGGTTAGGTTGCATTGAGTATTATTAATGTGTGCTATTTAGCATTTAAGGGGCACTATTTCAGGGACTAAGAGGGAACAATTGTTCCCTCCTTTGGTTTGCAAACCAGGGATTGCCTCATTGTGTGACCATATGCATAACATTTATACCTGTACTAGCACTTTATTTCCCTTAGCACTTTATATTGGAACATCATTTTCATTAGGATTGCTGACTTATCTGCACAGTTTTTACCTAATACTTGTGTATATGTAGTATTTTCTGTTTGATGAATTTTATTGTTGTTGTCATGTGTGGTATACTTGTGTGGTATACTTACCATCTGTGTGTCATTTTGTGATTTAATACTTAACTTAACATCAATTGTTAATAAATGGTATTTCTTGGAGTGCATTGTTTTGGAATACCTTTTTGTCCCCTTATTCTTCATTTATTGGTTTATTCCATATACATGTCTACTAATGTACTAGACTATTGATTGCCATATAATAAGTCTTGAGCTGGTATCTGAATTCCCCCCATGTTTGCAATAAGGGTAAGGGGTTAAGGTTTTTGGGGAAGGGGTTAGCGTTAGTATTAGGGGTAAAGATTAGGGGGTTTTAGGGTAAGGGTTAAGGTTAAGGACTTACCTTGGTGGCAAAGCGGGTCGCGGTGAGGTGAGCAGTGACTAAACACCGTCAGAGATCTGGCGGCAAAACGGTTGCAACCCAATGTCCTAGACAAGTGCTGTCTAGGTCATACAGCTCATTTCCTAACTCATTGTGCTGTTTGTCACAGACAATCTACTCCTTGGGTCTGTTGTGTAATTACCCCTCTGCTCTTGCTGAACTCTTGTTTTATACTATGTTTTTGTTTTCTATCCTCCCAGGACAAGGACTTATATCACCTCCCCTCCACTGTTCCCAGGCAACACCCTTCCACATATCAAAGGGCTTCTAGCACTGAGTCCTTCGCTCTGCAACAGCTCTATCTATACTGGCAGGAGATTGGCTGGGAGTATCATAGGTAGGCCAAAGCCGGGGGACTAAATTAATGTTCTTCCCTAGAAATCCACACACTGAGTTCTAACACTTCCCAGATTACATTATTGTATTGTCTGCAGCATGGGGATGAACTAAGACTGTAGATCTACACACAATGTGACCCCCAGGTATGTCTGGGAGTATGGGGACACTGAGGAACCTATAAGGGAACCTCTTTACATAAATAAAGATATACATACATACATACATACATATGCAACATTTTCCCATTCATTTGTGAACCAGATGGAAATGTTCAATTATCCAAAATGTAAACTTTCGAGAAATTCACAAATAATTTTCAAAGCACATTTGAAGACCTCTAAAATCAAGTAGCCATCAGGGCAAGGATTATCTATGCCTTACTACAGAGTTAATATGTCTTCTACTTTAACATCCATTAAACAAATCTAATCTTACATTCATTCTATGATATCAGTATATTAGCCAAATAAGTCTAATAGTGTCCGACCCATCAGGATCTGCTGGAGCAGCTTCTTTCAGTCAGAATGTTTACAAAACTATATCTTTGAAGGGCTTACAATATTTATTTTTTATTTATAAAATGTTTTACCAGGAAGTTATACATTGAGAGTTACATCTCGTTTTCAAGTATGTCCTGGGCATAGAGTTAAAATGACAAATCATACATGGCTACAAACACATCGTTACGTAAGTGAACAGGGTATAAATTATACACAATACTTGCATGCACAGTTAGAGATAATATATATTATAGGCGTATGTAACAGTTACAGACCAGATTAAAATGTGAGACAGCTTTAGTTTTGAAAGAGTTTAGATATAATCCGGAAAAGGAAACAGTGCACAGCCGAAAGAATGCCAGTTGGACGAGAGTGACCATTAGAAAAAAAGTATTAATTAAAAAACATGAAGATAGAGTCCTGACAGATCCTTTCGAGATTCTCGAGTGGAGCTGTTTTCTCTGCGGTGGACCATACCACACTGAAGCCATCGGAGCCTGTCCCTGTGACTGTGAGTAGCCGCAACAACATTATTGTGCTTATCGTGTTAAGCCAGTTGTCCTTTGACCATATAAGTATTTTGTTATTCTTTGGCTTAAGCGGCAGTGTTTATATTAGCCTCACTCACCTCCGTCATTAGCAGTGGTATCAGGTACTCGTCATTCGCATGTACACATGAGAAGACAAAGACATAAAGTGTTTATTTTGCTAAAATCACAACCCTTTTTCAGCCTAACATTAATCGTGGGTTTTTGGAGCACCGGACCTGTGGACTATCTGCAGCCACTACTACCTGTTTTGAAAGAACTTAGACTGGTGGTGGCTGCTAGAGTGTAGATTGTTCCAGTTTTGAGGTGCACAGTAAGAGGAGGGGCGGCTGGATACTTTGCTGAACCTTGGGACCATGAACAGTCTTTTGAGTCAGATCTCAGATGATAAGTGCTGCATGTTGTAGGGGTTAGGACCTTGTTCAAATGGATGGGTAGCTTGCCCAGAAAGTATTTGAAGGCAAGAAAGGAAAGATAAACTTTACGCCCAGACTCAAGTGATGACCAATCTAGTTCTTTGAGCATTTCGCAGTGATGTGTGTTGTAGTTGCATTGGAGAACAAAACGGCATATTGAATTGTAGAGGGTATCAAGTATGCTAAAGTGGGTTTGGGGTGCCGAGATATATACTATGTCCCCTTAGTCGATAATTGGCAATAGCATCTGCTGTGCCATACAGTATGCTTTCTGACCAGCAGACTTAGGGAGAATTTGTTCCTGTACAGTACACCTAGTTTGGCATAGGTTTAGGATGTCAGGGTATCAATGTGCATCCCAAATGTTAAATGGCAGTCAAACCATTTGCCCAAGTATTTAAAACTAGTAACAGGAGTTAGGGTGGTGTTAGTGTTGCTTCTAATCTGGAGTTCAGTCATTGGAAGCTTTAAAAATTTAGACTTGGGGCCTTATGCAGAGAGCATTGTTATTTCGAAATTCGCCATTTTTGTACAATTTCGCGCAGAAACCGGCAGAAAATGGCGAGTTCTGAAAAACGCGCCATTTTGTTTTTTCAATTGCTAAAACTCGCCTCGCGGCTGGCGAGAACCTCCATCTCGCCATTTTTAAAACTCTCCGAATGCAGAGAGGTGCGAACGGCATAAAGCGGCTGTTCGCGCCAAAAAATGCCGCGATTCTCGCATTTTTGCCACGCCAGGAAAAGATGGCAAGATGGCGCTCGCCGCCTATAGTAAAGGGGAAAAAAAGGCGCGAATTTGTTTTTACACGTTTCTGAAGCGCGCATCTCGCCAATTTAAACTCGCCACACGCATCCATGTTAAACATAGCAGAATTCGCACTTTTCTGCATATGGAGAATAAAACTCTCCAAAAAAGCTACTTTTTATGAAATTCGCCAATTTTCAAATTCTATGCTCTCTGCATAAGGCCCTTAGATTGCTGTAAGTCAGGTCCACATTGGCTGCTTAGTTTTAGTTTGAGGAGCGCTTGTGTAATCTCCTCTTCGGATACTGGGACAAATGTAAAATTGTGAGCAGTGTTGGGAGAGGGTGGGCCTATAGGGGTACTCTCAGAATGAGGTTCATGTTTGTGGTTTGGGTTGCGTTTCGCTAATAAGTTAGTGGCACACCCCACAAAAGTAATCAATGAATGATTTGCAATGTCAGTGGGATTTGTCTGAGTAATATCCTCCTTAGTGATATTACGTGCTTATTGATGGCTAGAAGCCCTCTCCCGCCTTAAACCTTTCTCACTGACTGCCCCGCACCTCTGGAATGCCCTTCCCCTCAGTACCCAACTAGCACCCTCTCTATCCACCTTTAAGACCCAGCTTCAGACACATTTGCTTAAAGAAGCATATGAATAGCACTGTGGATAATCCTGGACACATGATACATAAAGCTTGGCCCCCTGCAGACGCACTTACTAGAATTCCCTCCTACTTTCTGTATACGTTCTCCTACCTACCAATTAGATTGTAAGCTCCTCGGAGCAGGGACTCCTCTTCCTTAATGTCACTCTTATGTCTGAAGCGCTATGTATATTTATGGCGCTATATAAATAAAGACATACAATACAATACAATATATTGTTGATAACCTTCAAGAAGTTAGCTGGGTTTGATGTGTTCTGGTGAAGATTATCAGAGTAACATTGTGCTTTTGCATGTCTTGTTTGCCTTGTGCACATATTCTGCAGTCATCTGTAGTTATTAAGATCCTTGGTAGTGCCAGTTACTTTGCAGTTTTTCCACAAGGCATCCCTGAAATGGTAGAGTGCTATAAGGTCAGTTGTAACCCATGGAAGGTGGGCACCACGTACTCTTATTCTGCGTAGTGGAGCATGGGTATCACAGTGTTTTAAGAACTCAGATTGGAAATAGTCGAGCGCAGAATCAGGGTCAGGAATCAAGTCGATTCTGTACCAAGGGCAGTTGGTAAGGTCAGCCAAAAACTGTTGTGGGTTAAAGTTTCTAAATGTTCTAGTGAGTTGTACCTGCATTTTGGTTTTTTTAGGATCGAACCAATTGTAGTTGAAATCCCCAATACATTTAGGGGAGGAATGAAAGGCAGCTTTAAGAACCCATTATGGTCACTTAGAATAAGTTCTGATGTCCTTTGGATATATCACCCGTTATACCATTTAGCCAGAAAGTTACGGATGACCTATGACTTACTACAAAGTAAATATATCCCCTACTCTAACATCCCTAAAAAAATCTAATTTAACATTCATTATATGTTATTGGAGCACTATTAGCCAAACATGCCTAACAATGTCAGACCCATCATTATCTGAACAGTGAATCTTAGCACTCAGAGGCAGAAACTCTAACAGAGAGTCACTGCAGCAGCTGGTTAAGTGCACAGATACAAATGTGTCTGTATTATTTAATCCTTGCAGGCAATGCTAATTGTCTTGCATGTAGTTGCTAATTGCCTTCATTTGTTTGCAGTTAACTACCGACACACCCATACTGTATAACTGCTTTATAAAATCCCGGTAAGTACCTGTTACTAGATCAATTTTGTCACTGTTGTTTAAGCCGTCATCTGTCCCTGACATGATCTTGGTGTAATATTGATTCTGTCTGACCAACCTTGCTGGCCACCTTCCTTGACCTCTGTTTGGTTCACCCACAATTTTGCCTTGCCCATTGGTACAACATCAGCATTAAATATTGTGTTAACTCTTCTTCCAGCCTGACATGACCTCAGCCTGTTTGACCTTGCTCGTGCCTTAGGCCTTTTATACCTTGCCAGCACTGGAAAATGAATTGGTGACTTTTCCTGTATCTGCAGACCATTGTACTTCATCTACAAACTTGAGGTTTCAGTAGTACTTCAAGGACGTACTCACCAGAGATAGTTTTTTTTTTTGTCCTTTGATTCTTGTGCTCTGGGCTGGGACCAGGTCGGGAGGGCCCAAGTCCCTCTACTATTACCCTCCTGTGTGTATCTTTACTTTACACAACCTGACTACTGGCTCCTGGGACTTTGTCTAACTGGTAGACCCCCAGTTGGTCTTAGGCTGCGCTTATAGTGCCGGCGACGTGACGACTCGGCAAAACAAATGTATTGAAGCCGTCACGTGTGCTTATAGTAAGCGCGACACGACGGAGCGACGGGAGCGACGCTGGCGGCGCAAATTCTTGAAGCTGTTCAAATTTGATTTTTCAGAGGCTATAGCCACATGTGACAGCCTCTGAACCAATCAAAGACCTGGTCGCCCGTGACTTCACCGGAAAGTGAACTTTCGCTAGCGGCGATGGCACTGAGAGTAGCGCTATTGTGGGCTTAGAGGGCTCACTAAAGATGGCGGAGAGAGATACATGTGCTCTGCGGGGCATGGAGGAGGTTAAAATGGCGACTGCGGCACCATTCACTGCAACGCCTGTTGCAGCCGATCCAAAATGGCGACTCCCGCCAAGCCTAGATCGCGCACGTGCTGCGTGCAAGCAGGCTGCATGAGAAATGTGGCGAGAGATGTGCAAGGGTTTGGCGCCAAAACCAGAACCCCAGCTAAAAGAAGGGAGCGGCGCAAAAGCTGAAGCCACGCCCACGTGTGCAGTGACTGGCCAAAGGACGAGCCCACGTCACCCAAAGAGAAAGAGTTCCCCACCTCTATCTTCCACCAGAGGGAGGGGGCACGCCGAGAACCAATCCCAACAGTCCTCCCCAGCGAAAGGAGGGACAGGAAGTGGGAGTGAGGAACTTCACTTCTGCTTGACTGGTGAAGGAGAAGGAGCTGATTGTCAAACAAGTAAGCTGATTGAATCAACCCCTGCGCAAAAGATGGCTGACCTAATTATGAACACTTACCAGCTTCCAGGAGGCTTCCTGCTTATGGAGGTTGATGGCTGAGAGTATCTGCGGTGCCTGTGCGTCCAATGCAGGTTACCAGGACCGGCCCCAAGTACGACAGCACGGTGCCAACAGTGTGGCATTTTCTACCTCTGGCCTATTGAGCCATATGCTGCTATCGTGACCCAGTGAGAGGCCTCTCCAGCGACACTGATCAAAGTGGAGGAGGCGGATGCCAAGGCTGCCCTGGTCCCATATATCACCCTGCGGTAGGGACCCAGGCCCAGCCCCCAAGATGTGCTCCGACAGAGGAGAGCTCGACCGCAGTGGAGGTACAGGAGCGGGCCCGTTTCGTACCTATACCCACTAGCAGTGCAGCAAGGACCGGATGTGCCATTGCCATCCACGTCGGATGATGAGAGAGACAGCCTGTCATCGGTGGTGATGCGCCGGCCGGCGGACCACCCCAGCTGTGAGGAGCAGATTCCACTTATACCCAAGATGGAGCAGACGAGTTCGGAGACCACCCGACAGCGAGCGCTGGTGTGGCTTGAACCCCGTAGAAGTCCCACGGCCGTGGCGACTGCCAGGGCGGTGGAGATGGGACCCGAGACGGCTCCGGAGAAACCGCAGAGCATTGCAAGGCAGCGGAGTGGTAAGAGTACTCCACCACCCCCTTATTCCCGCCAGGTGAAAGAGGAACCTGTGGAGAGAGACTTGAGGCCTACCTGCCCGCCCGCGACCCTGATGGTCCACCGCCGCCACTTCCGGTCCTCGACGTACTTCCGGTGCAGGACCAAGAGGCGGATGGAGACTCCGCGATGACAACGATGACGTCACTTCAAGGTCGACATGGAGCCGAGGCCCGGAAGCCTTGATTGCCTCACTGAAGAGAGCTGGGCTAGAGGAGGAGTTCGAGAAACTTAAGGCCCAAGTGGCTAAGCGAGGAGCCAGGCACACTCCAGCCAGAGACAGTAAGCGAGCACCTACCGGTCATGGCATCGCCCGACTCAGAGACATTATGATGAACTATGGCCATCCTATGGTCACCGCCCCTAGTGCCATGGCCCCGGCCACTGCCCCTGCCCCGTCATGTTCTATGCCACCGGGTCCTAGTGGGAGTAAGCCAAGTAAAACGCCCAAGTTTTAAACTGATTGGCGGGATTGGGTTTCAAGTGATGAGGGTTCTGATGGGGAGATATTTCTGTCAAGTGTTATACCTGTACCTAACCCACTGTGTTTATTCCTGTACCTAGAGGTAGGGCCCGAGGGTCCCAGTCTACTGCAAAAGCGGGTCCCGTAAGTCCCAAGGCACCCAAGATGAATCCCACGGTTTATAAGAATGTCATTAGAGGGAGGCGTAAAGGCTCGCACTCTACTGAGGCAGAGACTTCTGGTGTGTCCTCGAGAGCTGAGTCCGAGGAAGGTATGAGTGTGTCATCCTCATATGAGCACCGAGATAAATGGTGGGCACCGTTATTCACAGGGTATGATGAAGGGATGGACCGTACCAGATTTGTACTAATAAAGAAAGACACTGTAGATCATTGGTGGGATGTAGGCACATATTCTCTACAGGAGGTTGCTGACAAGCTAGACAGTCGATGGAGATAAATTATGCAAAAGGTAATAACACCCAAAGGTTCATCTATTTTATATGATGACATTGCGTCTGAGGAGCCTAAGTACTGGGTACTGCCAGGAAAGGCTGGGAACCGGAAACTTACTAAGTTAAGTCGAGCAGATAGAGCCATAGTGGCGAGATTCCGACAGTCTCATGGGTATGAGTTCCCGTACGTACCAGAGCCAATCATGCAGGAAATCGAGGATCAAAGGGACACCTGGCTCAGAGATGCAGTCATTGAGCACCTAAGAATTACATTTGGTAACTCTTCTTATTTGAGGGAAGACAAAATATGTTCTGTAATGAAGGCTTGGAGTACAGGCAGGAATATATTTATGCACAACATACTGTACAGACCGGAGAATGGGCCTGTTCAGCCTTTCTTTGTTAAGATCATGGATCATATTGGACGGGATGTGAGGAAGCCTGATCCTCGTCATTATTACTGTGTTAATGGTTCTCCATGTTGGGAGTTTCCCGCTATGTTATGTCACCATCATGGGTGTTACAGTCCTGTGTACACAATATATTAATTTTATGTTTGTATGTTCACAGGTTGTTCACCTGCAGGATGGCCCAGCAAATTAGGTCCAAGTGGGGACCATTGGATTCCACCTGAGGGAGAGTGTAGCCCTGGTAAAATTAGGGGCTATATTTCTATCCTCCTCCTTTGTGTAATCCCTGCTAAGGGCAGGTTGCCAGGAGTAATCATGGATTTTCCCTACTTCTGACACTGTGCTGAGTAAGTGAAGGTAGGTCACTTGACCCTGTGTCCAATCAAGAGACACAGGGGCGGTGCCTACTGGAAGCTACAAAGAGCAGTGTCACTTCCTATTTAGTGGTTCTAGTCTAGTGTGTGTGACAAGAGCTAGTGTGTCTAGTCTGTGAGGAGTTATGAGTTAGCTAGAGAGAAGAAGAGAGTGAGCAGGCTAGGAGTAGAGCTGATAGTGAGGTGGACCAAATACCTCTTACCCTGCTTAGGGGGTAAGGGAAAAACTAGCCCCACTCTGGATTGCCCTGGGTCCAGAGTGGAGGCAGAGACCATCCTAAAGGAGAACAGCTAGCTGGCTGTGTATATTGATTGTACCTGTCTGCTACTGCTGAGAGAAATAAAGAGCTGCTGCTAATTGGAAAAAGACCTATTGTGTGAGACTGGAATCTCTCATCCCTGGGAGGGGATTCTGCGTTAGGGATTCCACCCCATATCCCTGGGGCTTACTGAAGATGGAGGCGCTGCACCAGTAGAAGGAGGGCGAAGGCATTCACCCCAGAAACCTGTCCTGTTGTTCCCCCATGTTACCATGGGAGACTCAGGCCCTCCTGTTGCCAGCAGGTATGCACCACACAGAGACATGTAGCCAGACCCCAGAACACCTTAGGGACCTGATCTGCGATTGGGTGGGGATCCATGGGTTACATTTATATAAAAGCACTATAAAATAATGCGTTACATGGATAATGTATCTATGATCTATCACTCCTTCAGTCCATGCTACGGTCTATGCCAGGGGCTCCCAACTCCAGTCCTCAAGGACCACTAACAGTGCAGGTTTTAGGGCAATCCTCTCATTAGCACAGGTGGCCCAATCATTGTGACTGAATCACCTGTGCTCAAGCTGGGGTATCCTTAAATCCTGCACTGTTACTGGTCCTTGAGGACTGAAGTTGGGAACCACTGGTCTATGCACTATTCACTGGTCTACTCTTCCCAGGTAGTGGGGAAGTATGTAGAACACGAAGTGAAAGAGGGGCCTGACACAGTCTGCAATTCAGTTTCAAGGACCTCACTTCCCCTCTGGGTCTTAAACCCCACTCTGACCTCTATCCATAGGAGTTTGCAATAGATAGTGCCTGTTAATTTTCTTAGCACTGTGATGTCAGAAGGGCAAACAAGCATCTTCTTTACACGTAGCCATACATATCAATATATACTGCACCGACACACTTTATTCGAGCAAATACCTAGTATGTACCTGGCAGATACCTGGAATGCGCCGCTCCTCACCTCTGACAAGCCCCGTTGCGTTTGCCTTTCCAGCCTGGGTTCATGCCTGGCTGACGGGCGGCTGATCTGTTAAATGATAATGATTAGGATTTAATAGGCTGCAATGCTTCGCGTGTCTACCAGATGGCATAAATTCATGAATTGTAATGCAGTATATATATATATACTGTGCAGTATTGCAGCCAGCGGGAATAAAATGCTGCAATCCCTGCTTGGAAAATACCTCAATGCACTCGGGCAGAAAACAGTCACAAACCTCAATACACCCGGGTATACCCGAATTCGTGGGACTAGCCGAGCTCGAATAAAGTGTGTCGCCAGTGTATGTAGGAGGTGTTATAATTGAGTGGCCAGGCAAGAATACCCCGATGGCATTAAATGGGATATACTCAAAAATAGACACAGGAATCTTCAGGGCCACAGAAATAATCTAAAAGGTGAAGAAAAAAATTAATGTCCACCTGAAACTTAATCAAAAATGTAAAAAGTTCCCAGGAATTATGCAGGGACATATATACTAAGTGGTTTTATTCCATAAAACACCTTCAGTGCCATTTTAAACCCAATTTAATTGAAAGGACTGTAAGATGTTTTCTGGCACCACTTAATTAATACAAGCACAAGTCTCTTGGCGGCCACAAAAAGTAACAAACAAAATGTTTTCCTTTTGGTGGAAGTCGTCAGTCCAAGGCCCGGACGTGACGTTAGACGCTCTCCATCGGCGATCCGGCGAGGGGGCACTCTCGTGGAGGGACTTTGAAGTGGCTGCAGCTCTAACACCTCATTTGCTGACCTACTACCTCAAGTAAAATCTTATGTGATTTTGTTCCTTGTACACAATGTGAGTACATGTCTTATGTGCTTTTAAATATAAAACTTACGTTTTTATGATCTACACTATGGCCTCTCCCTGTTTTGCATGACCCTGACTGCGAGTGGAAGTCTGCATGAATCATCTCCCATTTCAACACCAGTATATGCTGCTGTAACACCTACCTGTTACTACGAGTGGAAGTCTCCACGAACCACCTTTTGTTTCAACATCAATACTCGCTGTTTTAATACCTACTTGTTGTAAGTAGGCATTTTATTAGAGCCAAGATTTGTCTTAGATCCACATTCTGTGTTTACTTGCTGCACCATTATTCCCCTTTTTTCTTTTTTGGGTGTTCCTGATACCATCGCTCCCTTCCTACCCTGGATGCAGGCCACAAAAAGTAACAAACAAAATGTTTTCCTTTTGGTGATATTCAATGCCCTAATCCATGGGTGCTCAAACTGGCTGGCGCACCCCTAGCGGTTACAGAGGCCCCGCACTCTTCCCCAAAGCATTTCAGTTAAATGCCAGGGAGTGTGCAAGGCCTCTGTAACTCGCTTACCTTGGCTTCGGGTGGCGCATCCTATTGGCAGCACGGTGTAAAATCACCGGATCAATGATAAGAGAAGGCGTGAGAAGTGGGGGAGAGCAGGCAAGGGGGCGCAGCACCTAAAGTTTGTGCACCCCTGCCCTAATCTAACAATTTTGGATTGTTAATGGCATATTTGAGGCAGTCTGATGCCCTCTATGTGTACAGAATATTTGTACATTTTCTCCTACTCCAGTGTTTCTCAACCTTCTCCTCAGGGACAGTCACACCAGATTTTAATGATAACCTGTGAATTACCAAGTACACATGTATACACTTACCTTCCATGTGGTTGTGTGGGGTGGTTGAATATCAAAGTACAAAAACATATCCTGAAAGGAGGATTGAGAAGCACTGTGCTAAGCGAATATAGGAAAAATTACATCTTGTTTATAAATTTTATAGAAATAGCCATGTTAGTCCAGTTACCACAGCGCAGAGTAAATGAGCACTTCAATATTAGGTGATACCTTTTTTTATTTGGACTAGCAGTTGATATTAAAATATAAATTGTTAGTCCAAATAAAAAAGGTATCATTGAATACTGAAGTTCTCATTTACTCTGCGCTAATACGTTTAAATTATATGACTTTTTTCTCTTTTTTATGTATTTTGTCATAATCTTTTAAAGCAGACACCTTATTAACATGGAAATGATCCTGAAACCCTAAAATAAATTGTGTAAAATGATAGGTTAGCAAAGAATTTGTTTTCCACTGCGCTGTTCCATTTATACTCATGGTATTGTGCCATTTATACTCTTGGTATTGTGTCAATTATACTCTTGGTATTGTGCTATTTATACTCTTGGTATTGTATTTATACTCTTGGTATTGTGTGAGTGGAAGTTAATTAAATCAGCAGTCCCACCACAAATTCAACTGAATGAAAAGTGGCCATACTGTGTTTTTAATGTTCCAATTACATCTCAGCCCTAATTTCTCGCTATGCACCACACCGACTCTTGCATTCTGCTCTAGGATGTCTTCTTTCTACCCCCTTTTTATCTAAAGCCCTCTCCCGCCTTAAACCTTTTTCACTGACTGCCCCACACCTCTGGAATGCCCTTCCCCTCAGTACCCGACTAGCACCCTCTCTATCCACCTTTAAGACCCACCTTAAGACACACTTGCTTAAAGAAGCATACGAATAGCACTGTGAACATTCTGAACACATGATACATAAAGCTTGGCCCCCTGCAGATGCACTTACCAGAACTCCCTCCTACGGTCTCTGTACGTTCTCCCTACCTACCAATTAGATTGTAAGCTCCTCGGGGCAGGGACTCCTCTTCCTTAATGTTATGTTTGTCTAAAGCACTTATTCCCATGATCTGTTATTTATATTATCTGTTATTTATTCGATTACCACATGTATTACTACTGTGAAACGCTATGTACATTAATGGCGCTATATAAATAAAGACATACCATCCGTGTTGAATCAGTTAATATATGGTGTTTCCTAATGCACATACATACTTATCCCTCAAATGCCACAGATCTTCAAGTATTGTATTGTATTGTATGTCTTTATTTATATAGTGCCAAAAGTGTACTCAGCACTTCACAAATAATACAGTACATGGAATAATGATAATACAATAAGTACAGCAAAATCAGACAATAGGAAAGGAAATCCCTGCTCCGAAGAGCTTACAATCTAAGGTTTGAGGGGAAAATACAGAGACAGCAGGTGAGGGAATAAGTGCTGTAGATGTCTGTGCTTGGCCACAATGGGTGGTAGGGGTGACTGGGTGTGGGACAATAGCCATGAGTGCAGGCTATTGGGATGCTTGATTTGTGGGGCAAGTTTTAAGGTTAGTCAGTATTAAATGACAAGGTTTACACAATTTGCATGGCAGGAGATGGCAGTGAGGTATGAATGAGAGCAAGTGTGTATGTCTGGCTTCAGGGAGATCCCCAGCAGCAGGAAGGAGTAGATAAAGGGTGTGAATAGAGGATTTGTGGGGGTGTTTTTTATTGAGGGGTGAAGAAGTTTTGGGAAAGAGGTGTTTAAATAATGACGCAGTGGGGAATGGGGAAGTTGGAGAGAACAGAGACATTCACAAAGGAGTGAGGAAACAGTACAAAGAAAAGGCAATAGGGAGGGCATACTGAGATGCAGGAGGAGAGACTTCCCAGGTACTGGATGAATTCTATGTTAATATCCTGTGGTTGTTCCTAAATGAGGGATTTCTTTCACTGGCCATGGACTAAGCAATATTGCTAATCATAACACTAATAAATAGAAGGTTATACATTTGCAAGGTAAAATGTATTTATGGAACAAAGCACAGAGCAGAGCACAGCACCTGCATGTAAGTTAACATTAGCAATAATCAGATGTTTATTTGCTAAAATGCTGCTTCTCAGCACTGTGAGTAGGAAGAACCACCAGGAGGTCACTAGGTACAATACGGGAACATCTTTGCTTTATTACAGTTTTTCATACCAATTACCAAGGCATTTGAACAAATTCCAGTGTGGTAAAATAATGATTACAATTAAGAATATAAAACATGTGGGTGTTGATGAAAGAAGTGATTCAAAATTGCTGAAAATAAAAAATAAAGTATATACATGGTAGCCCCCACTTTTTGTCTAGGTCAGGTCCCCAGTGGCCACTGCGTCGCATGCTACAGCTTGCACGCTGCACACCAGATAAACACCTATATCCGGCAGGGCCCAGTAGCTTCTTGTGTGGGCGCTCACATATCATGATGGTGTATGTGCTGGCAGGGAAGCCGCAACGCGATCACGTGGTCGGCGGGCAGCCAACGGAAAGGCAGATATGCCCGGTCATGGCCGTGCTCCCGCCATCATGGCCGCGCTCCGCGCCCTTCCCATCGCTCCCCTACAGATCGCAGATCGCAGATCGCGGCTTTTATCTGTGCACGCAACGCCAGGTCACCGTGTGTGCAGCAGTAAACACTTGGGCTGTAGTCTTAGCAAGCTCTTGCAATTTTGCCCAGCTGAAACCATTGGATTTTGTTCCTGATGTACTGTAGCTACCACCCACCCCTTGGTGAGTTCACAAACACATTATATATATTATTATTATTATACATTATATATAATATATATAATATATATATATATATATATATATATATATATATATATATATATATATATATATATATATATATATATATATATATATATATATATATATATATATAAATAAATAAATAAATAAATATACCATAATACTGAGTTAAGTTATGGTGAGTAAAAAAGTGACAAAAACCCTCCACAGGAAAGCAAATATGCAAATACAACTGTATGCTCATCTGCATGTCTTAGGCAGGTCTGCAACCCCGCCTTTCCCCATTATCACCATTTGCTTTCCTGTGGAGGGTTTTTGTCACTTTTTTACTCACCATAACTTAACTCAGTATTATGGTTTAGCCTATCCCATAGCCTCTTTGCATACCCAGTTAAAATCAACCCCACACTAATGAGACCCATTAAGGTCGAAACAGCTGTCTGTGGGTGGTTTTCTGGGTATGCACCTTAACCCTGGCTGTGCTCAAAGCTGTGACCATGCAGCAAGCTTAAGCTTATAGGGAACCATGTTAAAAATGGTTTTTGAGGCAAAAAGTGACACTGTGTGCTCATTTGCATGTCATTTCCCTATAATCCCTTGCTGCAGTGGAAGTGCTGTATGCTGGGTGATAATGGGGAAAGGCAGGGTTGCAGACCTGCCTAAGACATGCAGATGAGCATACAGTTGTATTTGCATATTTGCTTTCCTGTGGAAGGTTTTTGTCACTTTTTTTACTCACCATAACTTAACTCAGTATTATGGTATAGCCTATCCCATAGCCTCTTTGCATACCCAGTTAAAATCAACCCCACACTGATGAGACCCATTAAGGTCGAAACAGCGGTGTCGGTAATGCTCCTCTCGGCCTGCACAGCTATGACCAAATGCAGTACCATCCTATCTGGGGCTTCAGTAGGAAAGGTCTGTGGCAAGCATTTGGCCCTCTAGCTTGTTGAGAGGTGGTGTCCAGGCCCCGGACCACAGAACCCCTGAGCCTTCAGGCTAAGGGGGGATGGCATTCGAACAACCAGCCCTTCGGGGCTGGGGTGCACCCGCACAACCCTCGAAAGAGGGGAGATGACGCGAACTCCCTTGCGGGCCTCGGGCCAGAGGAAGGAAGAGACGGATGTCCTGAATCCTAACTGAGGAAGGCATCAATGTCCCCGGAGACCTAGGCTTTCGGGCTGAAATCTTCAGGGAACCCGTTACGAGGGCGGCTCTGACTTCGGTTGGACAGTCCAAGGGCATGCACCTGAACCATTGAAGTGGATTGGGATCTGATGAACGAGAGGGGAGGGTACCCCCCAACCCTCTCGGGAGGGTGAAAAAAAAAAAAAAAAAGCTGTCTGTGGGTGGTTTTCTGGGTATGCACCTTAATCCTGGCTGTGCTCAAAGCTGTGACCATGCAGCAAGCTTAAGCTTATAGGGAACCATGTTAAAAATGGTTTTTGAGGCAAAAAGTGACACTGTGTGCTCATTTGCATGTCATTTCCCAGAATCCCTTGCTGCAGTGGAAGTGCTGTATGCTGGGTGATAATGGGGAAAGGCGGGGTGCAGACCTGCCTAAGACATGCAGATGAGCATACAGTTGTGTATGTATATATATATATATATATATATATATATTGTGACAGAAACCAGGGGTTGGTAATAAACTCCATATACAGGGCTCCCAGGATACTGAACAGTTTCTGTCCTGTCTAAGCTGAACAGGGCAGCCTCGTGGTACAGGCACTCCATTCCACAGTTTGTCTGCTGCCTGTTTTCTGTCACCTGTCATGCTGATTAGAGTTCAGGTATATAAGACCTGTTTCCTGTTTCCTCTGGGCCCCGCCCAAGAGCCTGGAAGGCTGCTGAACTGCAGAGGGGTGAGAAAGCCTCTTTCCCAAATCGCTTCATTCATTCTGTTAGTTTGTCTAAAGACTGCAAAGGTACTTATTTTGTTGGTGGAAGTGGACAAGCCTCTTCCAACTCTGAGTCAGGGACATCTAAGTTTAAGTTATCGCTCAGACGAGCAGCTTTTTGTTTGGCTTTGTTTTCTGTTTAAACTGTGGCAGTCTCAGTGCCTGGGACTGAATAAACCAGGCATAGCCTGTTTAAAGGAACAGTACGTGACGTCTCATCATTTAACCTACCCTAAAAGACCGTGTTCTAACAGTCCCGGACAGACGGCGGAGCCCCGGAGTAAGCCGTTTGTCACAATATATATATATATATATGCTATAAACTAATGTCTTACATGGGGGGATCTATTACTCCTTCAGTCCAGTAGAGATTCGCTAGGGGCTAGGTAATACTCTTCCCAGGTAGTGGGGAAGTATCTAGAACAGAGTGAGAGGGGCCTGAGTTCCCCCCGGTGTGTGCGGTAACACGCATTGAATCTTACCCCAGGGAGAATATATATATATATATATATATATATATATATATATATATATATATATATGAGAAAGAGAAGAGAGCGGACACCCCATAGTGTGTAACTGTATATTTAATAAAGGGAAGAGGGGGGGGGGGGAGAAATCTCACTCACAAGGGTAAGGAAGTTAAAAGCATGTCGTGAATAAATCACCACCATCCGGTGTCTTTACTTGTCTTTGCTCGTCTCTGATGTCAATCTCTGGATGTAGACGATCCGTGGTCATCAGGAAATTATCCAAGCGTGGAAAAAGTAAACCGGCATCGGATTGGAGTCCTCAGAAGATCTCCTTGCTGTATGGCCTGTAGCTGTTACACACACGAACCGGCCTGTTCATGCGCAACGTGGTGACGTAATGTCCATGACGTAATGCGTGATGACGCTCCCTGACGCGTTTCGTCACTCTCGGGCGACTTTTTCAAAGGGTGATCACCGGCCGGTTCGAGTGTGTAACAGCTACAGGCCATACAGCAAGGAGATCTTCTGAGGACTCCAATCCGATGCCGGTTTACTTTTTCCACGCTTGGATAATTTCCTGATGACCACGGATCGTCTACATCCAGAGATTGACATCAGAGACGAGCAAAGACAAGTAAAGACACCGGATGGTGGTGATTTATTCACGACATGCTTTTAACTTCCTTACCCTTGTGAGTGAGATTTCACCCCCCCCCCTCCCCTCTTCCCTTTATTAAATATACAGTTACACACTATGGGGCGTGCGCTCTCTTCTCTTTTTCCTCTACAGATTCCATAGGATGTGGTTCATCCTTTCGAGAGCAGCCGGAGACCCCCTGCATTTAAGTCCAAAATACCTTTGACGAACTTAATCATAAAGGACTGGTTTTTCACTTCCTTATTCATATTTTTTATTTTTATTTTTATACAATTTTATTATATGTTTCTTTTTGCACATATATGTACTGCGTTATTTTAAGTTATTCAATTGATTATATGTTTATTGTTTATTATATACATTTTTTACGCAGGCACTGATATTAATTACATTATTATTTGTATTAACACTATATAATATTTATTCACCACTTATATACCCTTTGAGGCGCTGCTTTTCCTCTGTTTCTTAGTTTATATATATATATATATATATATATATATTTATATATATATCAGATGCATCACAATACACTTCACATCACATGTACTGTAATCAACAGCACAAAAAATATAATACACTGTAATATCGCTGCATTAGTAGTGTTATGGAACAAGGTTCCTAGATACAATTGGTGCACAGCACCAGCATGACAGTTAACATTAGCAATAATCAGGTGTTTATTTGCTAAAATGCTGCTTCTCAGGATTTTAAATAGGAAGAATAATCAGGAGGTCAATAGGTATAACACAGGAACATCTTTGCTTTATTACAGGCAACAACAAAACAGGCAATATCCAACATCTGTGCATCTAGAAAACTGTATACAAGTATGTATCCACAGGAATAGTCTAAAAAGGATATGATAGAGTATACTAATATGGATTCCAGTTGGGGTATATACAGAGTCTTCTTGAGTGAGTACATCTCTGAAAGCATCTTAGTACAGCTGCCTTGCAACATTGTGTGTATGAGTCATGTCCTGATACTCTGAGTGACTTTAAAGCAGAAGTCGAAGCAGCCGTTTGGAAGAAAAAAAAATGTCCCTTTAGTACTGTATGTGCATCAATATAATCCACTCAATGATAACTAATCAGCTAAGTTGCCGATCAATCCGTTCTCCTGTGATTGATTGGGGAAGATTTGGCTCGGGGGTTCACTAAATGACTATCAGTGCAGCAGAAGAGGACCAAAGATGCTAAGTTCTGTGGAGAAGATCATGTAACAAGGCAGTCACTATATACAATTGGTGCACTGCTAGAGATAGAGCAGGGCTCAAAAAGGGTGTGCCAGAGCCTGTTTCAGAAGAGGAAGGGGATGTGACTTTGGAAATGGTTGCTATAGAAACAAAAAATGCTTGTTACTTTATATACATTAAAAATGTCATTCAGAGTTGTTGTTTTATCAATGCTACAAGTATTTTCACATAATACAGAACTTATTTATTTTAAAAAAAAACCATAGGATACTGCATAGTCTGCAGCTTTAAGGATTCATTAAAATTACATACTTTGCAATGATACATTTGACAAATCCCTTGAGGAATCTTGATGACAAATCCATGTCTGTCTTAGATCTATACAAGCTTGGTGATAAGTGTGTTGCTAAAGATGTTGGCCTTTCTAAAAGCAAATTTAGGGCCTGTGATAATATTCGGTTGTAAATCGTTATCCAAATGTAACACACTTGAATGCTCTTAAATTATAGACCTGCTCTGGTGGGCCTGTTTGCTGTGTTGTCTAATGAATAGAGCGGTGTCTTGCTCTTCTTTGCAATTGTTGTCCCTCTTATATCCACCATTTTTTTAGATCAGATCTGCTCGATAAGTTTAATACACATGGTTAAATGCATCTCTTAACTCGGATTCTTTGTATCCCCTATTCCTAAATCTCTGAGCTAGGTCTCTGGATTGCTTAATAAAGAATTCCTGAATCGTCAATCGCAGAAAATAGTCCTCCTTGGTGCTGGTCCCCAGCGTTCAGTGCAATGTGCAATATGTGAAAGAAGAATATCTAAAAAAAGAACATTGTATAGTATCAAACAGTAGAGATACTGTAGTATACTTCAATATCCATTCAGTGGTGACCAATTGGTATCAAGAGAATCTAGTGTTATAATCACCATACATATAGAGGTTTAGTACCAGCAGTGGTTGGAATATTAATTCAACAGCACCCTTGATTTGTTTTTTGTTTTTTTAATGAATCTAATTACTTATCCCCTATGGTGCATGCAGGGCATATTATATATCACACAGTGCTTTTATACTGTACTGAGAACTCACAATGATATGCGTCTTAATATGAGTTAAAACTCCTTATGAGACAGTGGAATGCCGGATTGCATGAGCTTCTCGGCGCTCCGCTTTTCGGCGATCCGCTGATACGGCGGCACCGAGAAGAGGGCCGCCATGTTGAATTTAAAATCACGCATGCGCAGAAAGGGCGGGTGCGCCCGGCGCGCATGCGCAGACCGCCTGTTGTGCGCGCAGACCACCGGTTGCGCGCGCAGACCGCAGGTCGCACATGCGCAGAACGGCGAAAATGCCGGTTTGCGCATGCGCACCACTGAAAATTGCCGAATTCGCATTCCGGCGATTTTCACTATACGGCGGGCCTCTGGAACGGAACCCGCCGTTTACCCGGGGCCCTGCTGTATCAGTTATTTTACTGTGGGTACAGCGCTGAGGTTGTGTGATATCCTGCTCCTCAATCGGAAAAACTGACCATTGGGTGTGACCCTACTAAGAGACCTGGGGTGACTGCTATCAGCTCTAAGGAAAGGGTTTCGTGAGTTCCTTTTTCCTGAAGATGTCAGTTTGAATCTCTTGGTTCAAATCAGTGTATAACAAAAAATCTTCTGTAGATGGGGAAGATTTTATTTGGGATGGAGATCACACCCCACTTTTATTAATACACTTAATAATAGCACTTTCAATTTATCTTTCACATACTGTATGAACTTCACCATCATCACATTCATTATCTAGATCTTTATCGGTATGCATGATTGAATGGGCAAGGTATAAAGACACATTCCATACTCTTTATCCACACTGATACATTTCTGAGGTAATAAATGTTAGTGTATTTAAAGCTATATACATCAACATCAAGAGGGTTAGTACAGATAGTCTCAATATCACGAGGGTTTTTTAGTATTTTATCAATGTATGTTTTTTGATGTCACATATTACTTTTAGTTTTGTCACTTTTGTATTCTATTCCATAGGATTACATTATAGTGAAATGGTTAATGTATGACGCGAGTCGTTAGGTCACTGTCACACCTGAGTTTGTGCCCCATGATTGAGCAATGTTTCCGCCCCCTGTCACTCACCTGTTTTTCATTCCATATGGATTTCTTGAGAGACAGAGACAGCGACTAAGGTGTATGTGACTATTTAATAGATGGGAGTCAGTGAGAGTCCTTTACACCCTGACAAAGCGCCGCATTGGGTGTGAAACGTGTTAGAGTATTCCCACCCTCGTAGTTCTTCTTTTTGGTATGTGTCAATAAAGTTATTTTGCAAGCTCTCGCATGCAGTCAGCTTGGGATTTTTGGGCTGTGCACCGCCATTCCTCTCTTCCTCTGCCTTTATTATACACAGGGGTTTTCATACCAATTACCAACTTGTTTGAACAAATGCCATGGTGGTAAAATAATGATAACAATTAAGAAAATAAAACGTGGGTGTTGATAAAAGAAGCGTTCCCAAATTGCTGAAAGTAAAACATTTTTTATATACATGTTGCAAAGTTAATGACCATTTGTGATGAATTGCAAATACTGTACAGTGTGGGGTCGTTTTCAAAACATGATTATGGATACTTGTTTTGTTTCCTTTGGATTTTAGTTTTTATCACTGAAGTTATATTTTCTTAAGGTAACATAGATCTATTCTATTTGAACTAGATGGAATAGTATCGTATGAACTAAAGACTAAAAAGTGGAATCGTTTAACTTCTAAGAAAAAAATACATTGATTTATTGTTTCTTTTAAATTCGTCTAAAAATGTATTCAGCATATTAAAATGATGGCTGTTTTTCGTCTAAATGTATCTCCCCTTATGTATTTGGGAATGAGTTGATTTTCCTCTGATGAGCACCGTCTTGTCAGAAGTGGCATTCAATCACAAAATGCATTAGGAGTACTTCTTAATGTTCCACAAAATGCGCAGTGCAATTGTATGGATTTGAAGATTAGAATCTGTATGAGCATAAGTGTTACAGATTTTATTGTTTTGACTTCATTATAAATGCTACCACCTACAGTGCTCACATAATGGAAAACACTTCTGCTATCTTCATTGGAACAAATACAGAACAGCAGCTTTTCATGTCACCACTGATGATGAAAACTCAAGGGTACAAACTTAAACTTCCAATTTCCTCCTACAGACCTATATTTATACTTTTATTTCAATTAAAGAAAGTGGATAGCACCCTTAAGTATTCAGTTTACTGTGAAAGTGCTGTCATTGTGCTGTGTAGAGTACAGACCAAAAGTTGTTCCTGTAGTCCACCTTCTTTCAGGTGAATGAAGCTGAACTCTGCCTCAGCATGGATAATACTTTTAACATCTTATTGAATAACAGGCTCTAGTAGCAATCATTTAAAATGTCCTCCAAAGAGCTTTACTCAAGAGTTCTATATATCAGGCTCTGGAAAGTGTATTTTGTTTTTACAGAGATCATTAGTCGTAGGAGTTTACACCATTTTAGATGTAGCAGAGTATTTTGCTAAGAAATGGGGAAACAAATATAGACCTTTTCATCAAGGCTGGAAATGGGTGGTGGGGGATGCACGAGGATTGTATCCACCATGTTCCAGAGATCCCCAAAAAATGTAGGTGAAATAAGAAAATTGGCGAATTTAAATTATATATGTAGCCATGCTGTAAAATGGCATACCGTTCTCTCTCATGCTGGCAGTAAACTTGGTAAGTTGCAGGATTGCCAGTATCAATCATGGAGGTTTGCACTCACACCCTGGTGAGGTGTCATATGTATTCAAGGGGAGTGGTAACATGCTCTGAGTCCACCGTTAGTGACATCAGAGATGTGCCTGTTCCTGAGGTATATAAGGCACAGCACTGCCCAAAGTTAGTGTTCTACATGACTAGGTTCCAGTTGGAGGTTAAGGAGCCCACTAGTGCGCTAACTAGTGGTGCAGTCCTAGTTTAAGAGCCGCAGCATTAAGGCTAGCCAGGCCTACACTGTGTCCAGGGACCTGGCACAGGTGGTGATCTCCCTGAGGGGAGAGGTGATCCAACTCCATTGGGAGGGCAGACCTTTTGAAGGGAAAGTACATCAAAAGATGAGCGGCTGAACTGCCAGCTGCGAGGGGCAGTCTGCCAAACTGTCAATAAAGATGCCCTGTTTCAAGACAACCCCACTGTGTGAGTGTGAAGTTACTCCACAGCGGAAGGCACCACCAAGAAGGAGTTCCTCATCAGAACCATCTCCTTGCGGACGCAGAGATCCTGATGAGGTGGAGGCGCTGCACTGTATGTAGGTAGGACTCTAGCACACTACCTCAGCTGCCTGTCTGGGTTGACATTCCCCACACAACATCATGCGGAAGACTCAGGAGTCCTGTTGCCAACAGGTGCACCCCAGACATATCCATGTAATGGGGACTGGTTAGACCACAGGAGCTAAAGTGAGATTGGGTGGGTCAGGTCAGTCAGAAAATCCGTTTCATATATGTACCTTTTTTCTTTTTAAATATATTTATTTGTATTAATATAGTCCTGCTAGCATCACCTATCGACAAAGTAATTCATTATTTTTCATACCGATGTAGTAAACGTTACTGTCTCTGGCACCACAACTGCTTGCAGTGAGGTAACCGTATCCCAATGGCAAGCAGCAGTGGCCAGGACATTAAAATTGGCTACATCTGATTATCATAGCTGTGGTCCCTGCTTTGAATGGGAACCCCATGCAGTGATAATCAAATCAAATTAGCTTTATTGGCATGACGAAAGAACATTTCAGTATTGCCAAAGCGTGAATAATAGGGGGTGGGGGATAATAATTACATGAATACTTGGGGGTGGGGTATAATGATTGCACGGTATATGGGTAACAGTTTCACACAGGGATGTGGGGGTTAGTGGACGTCTCTCAGCCTGTGGCAGGTGCTGATATAGTGTGCAGCCAGTTCTGCTGTGGTTTCATCTTCTCCCAGGAGGATCGCTATTTTTTGGTTCTCCTCTATATTATTAAAGTTTTGGATAAGTGCAGTGAGTTTCTCTAGGTGGGCACTCCTCACTTCAGACTATTGTGTGCAACACAACAGGAAGTGCGTTTCATCTTCTACCTCTCCTAGCATAATCACTAGCTAAGCTTACGTCATGCTCCTTGCATCAGCGCTGTCCCAGCCCATCTGAAACTGCAACCAGCAAGGCCTTCTGGGATCAACTTAGTGATGCCAGTGCCCTTATATGTCATATCTAGCCATATACGGGCACTCTGACATCACTGACCTACTACAAGAGTTCATAGGATTTATAGTTTCTAGCAGGGACATACCCCAGCAATTGTTGAACTCACAAGAACCCTTTCAAAGAGGTTATGAACCTTGACTTTTGGTTAATTGAAACTTTAAGTTAGTGTTCATTAACATAAACATCAAAAATTCGTGTTTTAAAATACTTTAAGAAAAACTGCACCGAACCCGATAATGTTAGTGCTACTGAAAGGGAAAATAGGACAATAAAAAAATGAAATCTTTGAGAAAGATGAAAGGGACTGAAAGGGCGTCCTCGTCCCCAGTCTCCCAGTCCCAAGGCATAGACTTCTAAATCTACATGAATTTCAAGAGAAAGAGTCATCTATTTGTGAAAATTGACAAGTAATATTCCAGATTGTTGGACCCGTGAAATGTTTTAAACAAAGAAACAAGATTATCCATGGATTTTTACAAAAATAAAATAGGATGCAGTGTGTGTAGCAACATCTCTCATTTGGGGACTGAACAAACCTGTGGAATACATCTATCTCAAGAATGGTGTCATTTTGAAATCCAAGTAAGTGATATTAAAAGCAACCAATTGTAAGAATAAAGGGGGAAAATTTTCAAAAACAAAAATAGTCAAACACACATTGCATGTGAAAAAAATTAAATATACAAATAATAGAAAAACAGTCTGTAATAAATCATTGAAAATACAAAAAAAAGAAAGAATTTTTACAACCATTTATAATATTGTCTACAAAGGTAAACCTTGTACCGATATGGAACATGACATTGAACTGCAAGAGATTAACGGAATTGATTTGGATCTTGTTTTACATTCCAGAAAATCTTGTGCAGATATTGCACACCACATACGAAAGGAAATGCATAAGGCAGTAAGTAGTTCAAAACATTATGAACAAAAAAAATCAAAATTTTCTCTTATAGTCGAATCATATACAATCAATGGCAAAACTGCTCTTGCAATTTGCTTAAGGACCGCTGTTGGTGAATCTGATGATACAGTTTCTTTTTATTTTGATTTGGCACATTTACAATGTGGTGGGAAATTAAAAATATTTATGATGCACTTTTAGACAGTCAATAAAATTCAGTATTTCCAATGCAATATCTGAAGGAAAATGTAAGTGGTTTTGCATCGGATGGTGCATCAGTTATGTTCGGAAGAAATGCCGGAGTTGCAAAATTGTGCCTCGATGATTTCCCTAATGCAACTATTTGGCACTGTGCTAATCACAGACGAACTGAGTGTGAGTGATCCTCTTGATGAGGTTCAGGGTTGAATTATTTACAAAGTTTTGTGAAAAATTTATATTCGCTATACCACAGATCTCCGAAAAATCAGGACGAATTGAAAGTCTGCACGAAGTCTACAATATCGGTTGCTGAAAATTGGTTCCGTGATTAGCGGAAGATGGGTTGCTTCATCTTTTAAGAACGTCAATTTTATTTGTCAATCGTATGATGCTCATTTCAGCAATCCAAGTTCTGATACTTCTAGAGTAAGCACAGAAAGAACATAATATCAAGGTTTAAAGAAGGTTTTAGAATTGTCTGCATTCATTGAAAATGAACAGTAGGTCTGTTGTACGATTATTTTATTGGAGCTTTCTTTGGAATTACAAAGTCAAAAATTTACTTTGCATAAGGATCGCTCAGAAATAAATAGAAGGTTAAGGGTTTTAGGATGTCAGACCGAAAAAACAGGTAAGTTCTACAGCAAAGCAATAGAAGCAGTTGTAAAAATGGAGTTTTATCATGTTTTACTTCATTTTGGTAAAGTTTCCACTATCAACAGGAATCAATTTTTAAAAAGTTTGATTAACAATATGAAATCCAGGCTATTTACACCAGCGTGAAACCAAAAAGGTGAGGCGCTTCAAATAAAGGAACAAAAAACTGTGAATAATAATGTGAACAATTATTTTAAAGTGCTTATATGTGATAAAGAATAAAAATGGTGAACTTCGCTGCTCGACCCTCTGTGGAGGAGATCCAGTTCCTCCTGTCATAGAATGGTGGGGAGAAGCTTGTGGGGAGCGCAGGTAACACCACATGTGGGGAAAATATATATATATATATATGGTGTAGTGTGTTTAAACAGATTCAGCCATCAAAAACAATAAATCACGATTGGGGACTCACACTCTCTCAGTGAAAGATAGGCGGTGGATACAACAATGCAGACCCAGTCAGTGGATGATAACAGGAATCAGCAGCATATTCCCTCGATGTGAAAAGATAACACACATAGTGCAACATTGCATGTACCAGTGAAATGTTTATCCAGGCAATAATTATTGCACTTACATTAGGAACTATGTGCTTAGACACATAACAAAATCGACGCGCAGCTCGTTCATGCCACCAGCCCTGCTCCCGAGGTTGCGTCGCGTCACTTCCGGTCGGTCCGTGATGTCACTTCCGGTTGCGATCGATCGCAATGATGAAATCACTGGGTGGAGGGGGAGATGATGGATAACGTCTCAAGCTGCTACAAGTTCAACTCTACGCGTTTTGCTGGCTTAGCAGCTTCGTCAGGAGTTCAATCTGTAGCGTTACACTTCATAATCAAGGGTAACTGTCTGTGCTGGGGGCAGCTGCAGCATGTGGGGGAGGGGCTCTGAGTAAAACGCGTAGAGTTTAACTTGCAGCAGCTTGAGACGTTATCCATCATCTCCCGCTCCACCCGGTGATTTCATCATTGCGATCAATCGCAACCGGAAGTGACGTCACGGACCGACCGGAAGTGACGCGACGCAACCTCGGGAGCAGGGCTGGTGGCATGAACGAGCTGCGCGTCGATTTTGTTATGTGTCTAAGCACATAGTGCCTAATGTAAGTGCAATAATTATTGCCTGGATAAACATTTCACTGGTAAATGCAATGTTGCACTAAGTGTGTTATCTTTTCACATCGAGGGAATATGCTGCTGATTCCTGTTATCATCCACTGACTGGGTCTGCATTGTTGTATCCACCGCCTATCTTTCACTGGGAGAGTGTGAGTCCCCAATCGTGATTTATTGTTTTTGATTGCTGAATCTGTTTAAACACACTACACCATATATATATTTTTTTTCCCCACATGGTGATACCTGAGCTCGCCACAAACTTCTCCCCACCATTCTATTTACTCCAGCATCAGTATGCAAAGAAAAGTGTGAAACACTAAGCAGACAACCTCGATACTTTTGCATTGAAGATTGGCCGCAGAATTCAAAATGTTACAAACGGGAACAATAAACAATGAAACAGAAGAATTGGCAGAAAATTTTGGATTGCATACAAGACATACACTGAGAGCTTTCAGAGAATGTAAGGATAGTAAAGGAAATAAGATACGCGAGGATCATAAAAGAATAATTGAAGCAGTTAATTCGATATCAGTTTCCACTGGAGAGTGTAAGAGGAATTTCAGTGGATGAATTGGTCCATGTCACCACAACCTGCAAGTCTTAATATGGAACACCTACCTACGAAACATACTTTTTATGAACTTGGACGGGCCACCTCTTTCTCTCTTCAATCCAGAAGTTTATGTTAAGGCTTCTTCTGGAAAGGTGACGTGCTGAAGAAACTGCATGTCGTAAAAAAGAAAAGGTGTGATACATATGATTATTCCAAATTTCAAAGCTTGTTGGCCATTTTATAATGTATTTCAGTTTCAGTAATATTATTTTTTAAATGTTCTATTAAAAAACATTTATACATCTATGTAAATGTAAAGCTGTTTGGTTTTGTGCTGATAAGTGATAACAGATATTTATTTTTACTGTTTTTTGTCAGATGGATTTATTTTGAATGTTTCACATTGAAATGATATGACAGGCGGACATTGACCCAATTCGTTTTTTGGGGGGGGAAGGTAGGTTAATAACATCAATAGATTTAGCCATACCCCAGTTCAAAAATCCAATTTCCAGCACTGCTCTACACAGAGTTTGATACATCCCATTATAATGTGTGCACCATCTTACTCCTCCTGCTGACAAGTCAAGTCATAAGCTGCATGCGTTTGTCATTATGTATTGAATAGCTTTCATTACTGCATATTTTCAATTCAGTTACTATGTGGTGAGTGGCACTGCATTAGAGGATTCTTACATGTATATATAAATTATATAGTATATAAGTGGTTTCCTATTTTGAAAAATTCTGCTTCAGTTTAGTACATAAAAAAGAAGACCTGCTAATTAAAATGCATTCTAATGTTAAAGATGAAGTGCCTCCTAGGAAGAAAATATACTAACTCCAGGTACGTGCATTTTCTTTCTTTACTTTTTTCCTATTTATTTAACTACTACAAGCTGTCCTCCTATCCACTACACCAGTGTTTCCTAACTCCAATCCTCAGGGAACCCCAACAGGTCAGGTCTTAAGGATATCCCTGCTCCAGCACAGGTGGGTCAATAAAAGGCTAAGTCATTTAGGGGGTTCCCTGAGGTCTGGAGTTGGGAAACACTGCTCTACTCTGTCTCCTATATCCCCATATTAAACCTGAGTCTTCTTCTTATCCCATCTCAGACCCTGATGCAGTTCTGTAGATCTCAATCCTTCCTTCTCTGTAGCAGTGCTCCTGCTTTCACTTTCCATACTTCAAAATTCTATTAGGGGCGTAATTTACATTGGTTTGGTGAGGGTTTAGGGCAACTATTAGGGACCCCTTGAAACTTTAGATTTGTAAAGATTAAAAAAAATGTAACAATAGTTAATGTGATTCATTTTTTATTTTTTAGTAAAAATTGCTGTAGGCTTACAAGAGTAACACTAGCGACTTTGTTTACTGTACCTCTTAAGGTCCAGAAGATCTTCACAGTCCAGTGTGCACTGTCTCCCAACAATAAATACAATAATGAATTAAAAGCCAAACCTCATGGGTAGCTGATAATAAATGGGGAAGGGGCAACAGAATATTTTATGTATGACGTCAATTGATAGAGGACAGCCATGATTTCAACTTCATTCGAAACAAAAGGGGAAGTGTTCGGGGATGACAAGAGCCTAAATTCATATTCTTCGTAGGTTGTGATACCTTTTAGTGGACCAACATAAGAGTTCTTCATAGAGTAAATTAAAGTGTACTCAGCTTTCAACTCCTCATAGTTTTCTTCTTCAGTACTCTTCAAGAAGAAACCTATGAGGTTTTTAATGGTCTCAGATTCACATTAAGCATCCTGGACTCAACTGCTCCCAAGACCTGTAGCATTCTTGTTCCCGAAATAGGACAATTTCCCTGTGCTGTAATGGGTCAGGTCACATACAGCCCACCTGTGATATGACCTGTATATGGGCAAGGGTTAATACACACAGCTATGTAGCTGAGTCACTTTTCTCCATGCATATACCCTCAAACAAATAATATCGCCCCCCAAATCCGTCCCAATATATAAAATCTGTCACGAACAGCACACTTGTGAGCATGTGACTTATACATGCAACCAGGGTTAATACACACAGTCACCTGGCTGCTCCACCTTTCCCCTTCGCAAGGAACTTCAAATAAGTTAATATTTACCAATATGTTAGAAACCGGAGTAATCCATGTCCCCCACCCTAAGGGAAATTCACTGCTGTTACTTGTTGTTGGGTCCTGAGCATCCGCCAATGGTAGTTGGGGATAGACAGGACAGGCTTTAGGTGACGGGATCGTTCTCCTTGGTGTTGCAGCGCCTCCATTCCCACAGGGCCTATCGTAGATAGCTGCAGTCCCCTGTTGAAAACACTCTCACCCTCTCCCTGAAGAAAAGCAGCCTCAGGCAGGAGTATTAAACAGTTAAGGTTCTTTATTCTTCTTTCAGCATACCAACATGTACACTCTCTTGGTCCCCTGGACTCAACCAGGGCTTGAGGCCCCAAAAGTCTATTCCTGACACCCACACTCCCTGGTGAATTGTGGGGTAGCTGAATCCACTCCCCTGAGGGAGGGGATGGAAGGTGAACCAGAGCCCTGACTCCACACTTCCAGCTCTCACAGAACAGAACTAAATTTAGGACGCAGACCCTTTTTGTTACCAGGGGAGGGGCTCCAGATCTCAGCCCCGTATGGGTACCCAGACGATAAGCAGCCCCCGCTGTCACTCAAGGGGACTGCTTACTACAGCAAGGGCAGATTTAACCCTAACACTGCCTGCACTGGTAACAGGATTTACGTGCTAGACAGAGGAATTCAGTAGCCAGAGGTTACAGGCTACACCTGTTTATTATTTTAAAATGTATGAATTGTATGTTTTTATTTCTCTGAATGAGAATATGTTTAAAGGTTTAGATTTCAAATGTAGTCAAAACAGATGACTAGCAGTTAAAGTTTCATTCATTTCATTCATAACAGATGTTGGAGGTTGGCTTAGAGAGAGAATTTCAGGCCTAGTCTACAGTGGTTGAAGTTCTTTGTTAGAAAACCCACAAGGGGAATGGGGCGGAGTTAGTGACCAATAAATACAGTTGCATCTGAGTTCAGCTCTATCTCTGCAAGAAACATATAAGTAGAATGTGACGGCCAAAAGGTTTCTCTCTCTCTCTTTGTTCTATTTTTACCACCTGAGAGAAAGAGCACATGTTATTATCATTGATTGAACTGCCATCTGTAAGTAATGCTATAAGAATAAACCATAACTTTGTCCGCTGAACAACGATTGTCTGAAGTATTGTAATCTTATGAACTAAGAATAAAATAAGTATTCTAACACCGTACACTGTTACAATATATATAATATACCACTAGATCCGCTGCCACCGCCAAAGATAAACGCAAAAAATATATATATTTTTTTCAGGGTCTTTAGTCTTTGTTTACTAAAGAAAAAAGATGCACTTAACACAAAAAAATCTGTTGTAGCAAAAAATGTGTCGGAAAATGTAATTTACTCTCTACAAAGCGTGCAACAGTTCAATCAGAGCCGAAAGTATTAATTATTAACGGTTGACTTTAATATAAAAAAAAATACAGTGCTTAGACTACAGAAAAGATTATTACAAGAACATACAGTTATAACAATTGCAGTCAGTTTCTTAAAATAGCAGGATAAACATAGGCAGAAATCCCTATACAGTACGGTTTCACCTTCCTGCTGACTTTCTTTAAAGTCTGCTTCAATATCTAATAGGCTTCATAAATGTGTTTCTATAAAACTTAGACAAAGGCCATCTTGACTATTGTGCCTGTGCACTCCACATACAGTACACGCCTCAACCTAAAATATGACCACATAACATCTATTTTTGCAGGATAGGGTGGCCAGCCGTCCAGGTTTTGCCGGGACAGTCCCGTTTTTTTCGTTCCTGTCCCGGTTGACTGTCCGTCCCAGAAATGTCCCGGATTTTCTCCCTGGCCCCGTTTTTTAGTTGGGTCTGCGGCAGTGCGCGGGTGCGGCGGTGCGGTGGTGCGCGAGTCGGCGGCGGTTGAAGAGGAGGATGCGGCAGCCCGAATGCAAGGGGTTGGGCTCCTTAGTTGAACATGCCAGGCCGCAGGGGATTGGTGGAGGATGCCGGGGGCGAGGCTTTAGAATGCTGGCCATCAGGGGATTGGATAAAAGTAGGAGCTTTCCCTCCCCCTAGCTTTCCCTCCCTCGGCACCCCGGCCCTCCCTCCGGCACCAGTCTCCAATTCTCCTCGGCTTTCCCTCCCTCGGCACCCCAGTACTAGTCTCCGGCTCTCCCTCCCCCTCCCCCCGGCACTAGTCTCCGGCTCTTCCTCACTCTGGCACTAGTCTCCTGCTCTCCCTCCCCCCAGCACTCTGGCTCTCCCTCCCTCCGGCACCCCAGCACTCCCTCCGGCACCCCAGCACTCCCTCCACCCTCCCTCCGGCACTCGGTACCCGGCTCACTCTCCCCCCAGCACCCTGGCTCGCTTTCCCCCAACCAGAGCCCGCTCACAGCCGCTCACGGCACTTCCTGTGCCTACTTCTAGTGAGCGCCGCCTCCGCCGAACCTGCAGCCGCCTGAGGTAGGAGAGATGGGAGCTGCAAGGGTAGGGGCGGGGGAGAGATGGGAGCTGCAAGGGTAGGGGGGGGTGGGGAGAGATGGGAGCTGCAAGGGGGGGGAGAGATGGGAGCTGCAAGGGGGGGAGAGATGGGAGCTGCAAGGGGGGAAGAGATGGGAATTGCTGCAAGGGGGGAAGAGTTGAGAGCTGCAGGGGGTGGGGGGGAAAGATGAGAGCTGCAGGGGGTGGGGGGAAGAGATGAGAGCTGCAGGGGGTGGAGGGGAAGAGATGAGAGCTGCAGGGGGTGGGGGGAAGAGATGATAGCTGCAGGGGGTGGGGGGGAAGAGGTGAGATCTGCAGGGGGGGGAAGAGATGAGAGCTGCAGGGGGGGGAGATGAGAGCTGCAGGGGGTGAGGGGGAAGAGATGGGAGCTTCGGGGGGAGAGAGATGGGAGCTTCGGAGGGAGAGATATGGGAGCTGCATGGCGGGGAGAGATGGGAGATGCAGGGGGGGGAGAGATGGGAGATGCAGGGGGGAGAGAGATGGGAGATGCAGGGGGGGAGAGAGATGGGAGATGCAGGGGAGGAGAGAGATGGGAGATGCAGGGGGGGAGAGAGATGGGAGATGCAGGGGGGGAGAGAGATGGGAGATGCAGGGGGGAGAGAGATGGGAGATGCAGGGGGGGAGAGAGATGGGAGATGCAGGGGGGAGAGAGATGGGAGATGCAGGGGGGAGAGAGATGGGAGATGCAGGGGCTGGGAGAGAGATGGGAGATGCAGGGGGGAGAGATGGAAGATGCAGGGGGGAGAGATGGAAAATGCAGGGGGTAGATAGATGGGAGTTGCAGGGGGGAGAGAGATGGGAGATGTGGGGATGGGTATATGGGGATGATGATGATGTTTTTACCTGTGCGGCCCAATTTTTTAAAATGTGTGGGGGGGTGGGGGTCTTTTAAAAATTTATTGAGGCGGCGAGGGTCTTTTTAATACGTATCGGCGGGGCGGGTATTTTTATTATGTATTGCGGGGTGAGGTTTTTTGTTATGTATTATGTGGGGGGATTGAGTGAGCAGAGTGGGGTAGTTGATGGAAGGTAGGGGCGAGTGAGAGGAGGAGTGAGTGAGGGTAAGAGGGAGTAAGACAGGGGAGACGGGGAGGGGGGGAGTGAGTGAGATGGAGGGGAGAGAGAAATTCATGGGTAGAGGGTGGGAAATAGAGGGGGCTCCTGAGGTGTGAAATTAACCTAAGGCCACACTTATAGTGCGCGCGACCGTTGACGTCACCCGTCGCCGCTAGCGATAGTTGTAATTCGCTTTCCGGCGACGTCACGGGGTACCAGGTCCTTGATTGGTTCGGAGGCTGTCACGTGGCGACAACCTCTGAAAAATCAAATTTGACCGGCTTCAGAAATTTGCGCCGCAAGCGTTGATCCCGTTGCGCTTACTATAAGCGCACGCGACGGCGGCAATACATTTGTTTTGTTGCGTCGCCGGCACTATAAGCGCAGCCTAAGGCCGTGCTTATAGTGCTGGCGACGCTGACGTCATGCTGTGGTCACTGGAATTCAAATTGAAGTGACTTCCAGCGACTTCCAAGTTGACATGACAACAGGATGCATTATGGTGACGAGGCATCATGTGATGCCACATTGTCATGGCAACATGTCACCGCCTGACGTTAGTGTGTCGTTGTCATGGCAACGGGGGCGTGACGTGATGTACATTGTTTTATAAATAATTTTTTTAAGTGTCCCGGTTTTTCATTTTGAAAATCTGGTCACCCTATTGCAGGAGAAACAATATCATTCTTTGGCACCTCTTAATCATGAAATATTTGACATCATTTTATTTGTCTAATCGCATTGGTTATGAATATCTATTCATTCTTCTTGCAAATTGCTGTCAGGCCCATGATATCTGCATATTTAATACATTTACACTTTTTTTGGCATACCTTCCGCTCCCTGATGCTTTGCAGAATCCTCCAAAGAATGTATTTCAAGGCATATTTAAAAGGGTTTTCTTTATTCTAGTGCCAGTGAAGCCATATTTCAATCCCATCTGGCAAAAGCAGATGCCCTAATCTCTAGATTCTATCAGTCCTATAAACTGGGCTGGGTCAACAGGCCATAGAAAACAATTCTTGTATTTTTAAGACAATCTGAAACTCACGTTAACCCCTCATGTGCCAGATTGATTAAAATACATACTATATCATAATATTATTATAACGTGTCCTTTGCTGCTTTATGTACTGTTATTTAGTTCCTGTAATCATGGGGTTTTAAGATGATACAGACAGCAGTATCACATGGGTTGCCATTGTTTCACAGAGCGATAGCTTCTAAATAAAAGCTTTGTGCTGTGGCTACAGTATATGAATTCTGGTTGTTCTTGTGCTTCATTGCATACCATTAATGTTGTTCTGAAGGATAGAGCCATACAACGGAAACAGGGAAACAATGATAACTACAGATTTCAGAATCCACAAACAACATAGCAAATAATTGCTATAGCAATAAATTGTTGTAAAACTGGTGCTTGTATTCCTGTGATTATAAACAACTGATGTATTAAGCTTTTGTTTATTTATTATACTATTTATAGGGGACCAAAATTGCAATAATTTATATCTTCTTACTTTGCTCTTTTGCCTATTGATCATCATTGATTGACACACATGAAGTTCCAATTTCTATAGGTGCATTTCACTTAATCAGTTTGTAGTGCATAGCTCAAACAGATATCTATCTCTATCCTACCCTACTCCTGCCAAACTCGGTCTGCTTCCAGTGTCGCCTCTGTATGTGAAGTTTCAATATGAAAGTGTTTTCTTGCTAAATGAGGACTAATAAGCATGTTCCTGTCTATTAGGCTGAGTCCATGCTCCCTGCTTGCTCGCTGAGGCACACTGAGGCTCAGGGAAAGCAGGTGCTTTCCCTGGCCTTGCGGTTGCTTACCGCACACGCTCTCAGCGGGCCGTCAGGGGGCGGGCCAGTGACGTCACGGAGCTGGTTCGCCCTCATTGGGCGAACCGCTCACGTGATCGGCCTGTCACGCCGGCAAGCAGGGGAATTTTAAATTCACCTAAGACCTACTAAAGCGCTCTAATTGTGGCTGTCGGGGCTCAGTGCTGAGCGGGAGCGCGCCTCAGTGCGCTTCCGCCAGCAAGCAAGTAACATGGCCGAGGCCTTATGTGCAACCAGCTTCCAGTAAGCTGCTGCCTTCCAGTAACTATCACACTATGCACGTTTTCCTCAATTATCCTGTCCCAACAACTTTTACAGTTTTTTTCTGAATATTTATAGAGATGGCAATGTCCAAAATCAGTGTGTTGAGGTCCTGGATCAGGAAACAGTATTTCAACAGAAAAGTGTATTTTTGGGGTCTTTTTAGCAGTGAGAATCCATTAACGTCTAGGAGACAGTTGAAGCTAAAATTCATTGACACCGACTCCAAATGAGTCCATTTGAATGATCATGTGCCAGGGCAGAGGATTTCGGAGCGGAGTACAAATTCTCTCTTTAGTCATTTCGATTTATATTTACAACGTGGTGCTATTTCAAAAGACATATTCCAGCATTTGAAGAGCTTATGAAGTATATTTGGGGCCCAGAATGTGTCTATTGGGATAGCATCACTTAGTGAATAAAGGAATTCATGTATTCCTGTTGTAATTAGTGGTGTGTAATAGATGTACATAATTGTTTACTGAAAAAAAAAAAGAATTGCATGGTCTGTTTGAATACACTGATTTCACATTCCAATGTTGAAAAATGTTGAAGATTCTTTGGGCCTAATGCATTTATGCAAATGCATAAACTTTTAATATTTATATTTGACGTTTTTGTCGGACTACATTTTGTATGCATTTACAACACGAATAATTTATGTTTTTTCTGATTTTGCATTTAAACTGACATTCTTCCAGTCGCATTTTAAAATGCCATCATTATTTGTGTGCACAATGCTGCTGCAAAACTACATTAAAACACTGAGCAATCTTCCTTGCACTGATTTCTTACTTATAACATGTTGTATTTTGTCAAATTAATATTACACATAATCAACATGATCTGCTTCCAATTCACTCATATTATCCTCTTTATGTATTTTCCCAGAAATGGGGGCCAGATCCAGGCTAAGAAATGAAGCCAATGCTGTCCATATCCAGAGCTGCGAAGCTTCCAGCATCCTCATCTGGCTTCTTGGCAGTCTCCACAGGCAGCTGTGCTAACAGCCTGGCTCTTGCCCTCAAGCATGTCATGTGATCATGCGTTGCAGTGCTACTGGCTGTACACTCTGGTCCTCCTAGACACAATTTTCCTTTGATTCACCTTGAATACAACTAATGTATGTCCCAATATTTATTGTCCAGGTCAACAGATTTCATCTTTTATGCTTATGTTAACCTTTTATCCAAAACAACACTAAACAAATGTGCATCACCTTAATAGTCACTTTATTGTTACATAGATTGTGTACAAACATGAATATGCACTTTAATGTGCATGAGTAATGTCGCTTTATATGTAAATTATTAATTCTGCCTTTTTCTGTTGCAATTGCAGTTTCTCTTGCAACATGCATTATATTTTGCATTATATCTTCTCAATGCATGCATATAATGAGCAGATATTCTATATTATTATGCTCAGTCTAACATAGTTGGAAAATGTTGTGTAGCCCTCTTTCCCCGTAACTAGAGAGGCTACGCGTACTTATTATCTATGAGGCATACAGGAGGCCTGATCCTCAGCCACTAGGAGCCTGGGGTGATCATGTTCGTTGGTATGCAGCGCCTCCACCTGCGAGAGATCCTAACGCAGTAGGATAACCTCTCACATGAACCCACCAGTAACAGATAATAACACTCACACATAGTAAGGCTAACTTATTTTTACTGGCAGATAACTAATAATGTTGGTAATAACATACAAGGCCGCACTGACACAATAACCCAACAGTGTGATGTCTGGCGCGGATGCAGTGACTACCTATGGCAGCTATGGGGAAAGGGTCCCTAACTATGGGCCTTCCCTACAGAAGCCACAACCTACTTGTGATCAGGGCCTGGCTGAGGCCTACGGGGAAATCTGGCCTAGTCCAGGGAAGCACTGCTCCCTGGACACTACCTGCTCCGTTGAGGTACTCGCGTGGTACTCACGCGCGGCGCACGGGCACTGCTCGGGTTCCGTCGGTCTCCACTGTTCCTGGCTCCAGTCTGCGGTCCCTGCCTCTCATTCCCGCCTCCGTCCTGACATCAGAGATATGCGGCGCAACAATACTCCACGCTCCTCCTCTGTCTCCACGGGTCCCGCCTCTAGTCTCCGTCCCCGTACTGGCGCGGGTGTCATGGCGCGCACTGATGGAGCACGACCGGATCGCCAGCGTGATGTGCGGGTTGCGCGTGCACTCTCTGACTCGGTCTCAATCGGCTGTGTAATAGGACACCCCTGCGCGATCCAGAAGCCTATCAGAAACGGAAGTTCAGCTTCCTGGATAACTCCCATTGGTGGGAGGCCCTTTAAATATGCTGTCTGAACTCTCATTCCTTGCCGAGCATAACTTCTGTTTGTGACGCTGAACCTCACTAATCCTTGCCTGCCTGCCTTTACCTTGCTGCCTGGAACCATGGACATTGTGAAACTCTCCTGCACTGACCCTGGCATTGGATTACGATGACGCTGCTCTCTCCTGCACTGACCTTGGCTTTGGCTCTACGACGACTCTACCTTCCAATCCTGACTCCAGCTATGTAACCCAACGATCCGCTTCTCTGCACTCCTAGACCTGGCAAGTACCACGTTTACACTGTCCTCTATAACCCTGACCTGGCCTGCAAGATTATCCTACACTCTAGACGTGCCCTCACGGTTGTGATCGGCGTTCTATACCAATCCCTACCTCAGCCCCGCGGTCATGCCTCGTTTGTGGTGAGCTACGCGTTACACTGGCATGGTGTTCCTTTGCGCACCAAATGTATCCTTTACTTCTGCCGATATTCTGGGTACCCTATTGGCCATTCACGCCCATGTGACCTGGAGCCCCTAAAGCTGCTAAAGACTGTAGCCCCTTGCGGAGCCCTTTAGAGCAATGGCCGCCGCTCTATAATGTTCTACGCATGTGCGGGGTGTAGCAACATGGCTGCCGCAACTAAATAGGTATTGCACATGCGCAAGCCTTCCATGCTCATGCGTGAGCATACAAAATGGCAGCACCCTACCGGCGTCCCACCACGGGGCCTCCGGAGCACCCCCTATACTGCCCATTCTCCTCTGCAACCTCCCTGAGCAGTCCTCAGCACCCACCCTTCTAGGCCGGAGGTAAATGGGAAAACCAAGGGCCAGAGGGGACCTGGCTACAGTTGTATCACCAAAACCAATTTCTGCATGCAAGTAGAGATATATTTAATAATAATATTTCCTTGCAATATAATTCATACATTTTTGTAGTGTTTCTGGTGTTGATAAAAAAAGACTCAATATGTCAGTTGGGTGGAAAGATAAATAGAACAAAATACAAAATGGCCTACTGCTACATCTAACTTAACATATTATATAGCTAAATATTTATCTGTATATCTTCTAATAAGAATTTGGTTTCAGCTGAGAAGTGAAAGCATATTTATTGCTACCACTTAACAACTAGAAGCTCATTTCGTAGTGCACTCCTAGGCTTTTAAAACTTAACATTTAATTATTATTGGGGATAAAATAAGTTCTTAACACAAAGTGATGATAATAAATACATATAATGTACAATGGCGGGAGGGAATGAGGAGATGATAGATGGCCAAGGTATATAGTCTGATATACTGATGCTTAATTATACAGATCAAAAGCAGTGATACCTATTAGGCCTTGATGGGAGAGTGGGTTACTCAGCTGGGAAAGCTCAAAAAATGCTTGCCCTGTGTATGTGTATTGTGTGTCATGTGGCATAGCGTACCGAGCACCCAACCTGTATTGATAAATAGCCCAAATCAGTGTACTAGTCCTAAGTTTAATAAATATAATGTTATGGCTAATAGATGTAACCTACCATATTGAAACTGGTAGATATAATCACTGTATGTGCAACTCAATAACAGGTTGGTGGTACGTGGATTGATTCTGCACCCAATGACATTTAACAATCACTCTACACAGATAGTATATACGGCAAGCTATTAAATAATAAAAGACCAGAAAAAGCTGATGCTAAACACTCTGCTAGATATTAAAGCAGTAAACAAATTTTTACTGTGGTTGTAAAGTAAGCCGTCAACAAATAATCAATACTGTAAATAATTGTCCTTAGCAAAGATCCCTACACACATAACCTTTTAACAAGTCATTGAACCATAAGTGCATGTATGGGTTTCAGTGTGTAGCAGATGCTGGCAGACTAGCAGTAGTAAGATAGAACATACATGGAATCGCAACTAATTGCTACAAAATCCCTGCTAGCTGCAGGACAGAGTAACACAATGTATCACAGTATAGAGGCAGGCTGTAACAAAAAACCACTGAGCGAGTAGAGCCAGTTAACCCTGGACACGATCGCATTTAAAAGGAGCACCAGCAGAGACCACAAGCACAAAATGTTAATACTACCCGTCTCTCTCAGTTCCCTCGCGCTGACGTCACCACGCCAAAACGCCCTACGCGTTTCCCTCCTTGACGGAGATTCTTCAGGGGCGAGTGATAACCAGCTGATCTCAGAAGCATGTTTATATAGCGTCATGGGCTGCCATAGCAACCCGCGGGCCAATAGAAAACTTACTCAATGCTTATACTGATCAGTAGGGAACTGTATGTTTAGAACAGCAATGGTTAAAGGGGTACACACTAATTACAACAATAATAATGGCTAATAAAGGTTTAAAAGAGTCACCAGCATATGGGACATGAGTTCATGTATGAGGGCATGTATTAGACTTATTTGGCCCATACCAAATTAACAGATACTGATTGGCTGTTCAGTGATATGTGGCAAAACTTAATCATAGTGGGCTGGAAGTATTTAAACATGTACTGATTTAAATGCATATTAAACTTTACTAGGTTCACGATCAAAGATGTATTTGCTTGCTTGCCAGTAAGATAGGGAGACAGTAAACAACAGATATATAGTTTATAACAGCATGAGACAAATTGTGGATAATTTGAACATAGTGTCGATCTCCACAGATGATCAAATAAATGGAGTATATGTAAAACCCTCATTTAACCCTTGAGGGTATAGAGTTTTTAGTTTATATATCCATTCTGCCTCACGTTTTAATAGTCTGTTATTTATATCACCACCACGTATATTGTTTTTAAGGTGGTCAATGCCTATAAACGATAGGCACTTAATGTCTCCCTGATGAATATTATTTACATGACGTGCAACTGGTGTTTCTAATTTATTGTGGACCGAGTTTATATGTTCAAGTATTCGTTTTTTAAACTCCCTGATGGTTTTACCAACATATCTGAGGCCACACTCACAACTGATCAAATATATTACATTGATGGTTTTGCAACTTATATGGTGTCTGATATCAAATGTCACTGATTTGTCGTGAGATAAGAAGAATTTAGCAGGGTTGATATATTGACATGCTTTGCAGTTCTTGCACTTGTGCATGCCCATTGGTGGAGGTGTTAACCAAGTAGATGATATGGCGCGTTTAAAGTGACTGTGCACAAGGCCGTCCTGCAGATTAGCTGATCTCCTGCTAGTGATGCTTGGAGTGTTTTTTAGAATTTTAACAAGGTCATCATCAGATCTTAAGATGTACCAATGTTTCATGAAAATCTTCTTGATCTCATGCCACCTATAATTATAAGTTCCAATGCAACGAACCTGTGTATTAGGTGATTTCATATTAGGACCCAGTAATTGTGCTCTGTCACTATCTCTTGCACGATGATATGCGTGTTTCAATGTAGACATTGGGTATCCCCTATCTAAGAACCGATCTTTCAGGTCTTGAGCCTGTATGTAAAATTCTCTCAATGTGGAGCAATTGCGACGTAGTCGCAGATATTGCCCAATGGGGATGCTTTTGACTAAAGATGGAGGGTGGTGGCTGGTAGCCGCCAAAAGACTGTTAGTGGCCGTCTTTTTTCTAAAGATCGTGGTTTGCACATTACCATCTGGGTCCTTGCTAATTTTCAGGTCCAAGAATGTTATCTCAGTTGCATTGTACTCAAATGTCAATTTTAGGTTCAAATCATTAGCATTCAATAGAGACACGAATTCAACCAATATATTTACTGGACCATGCCAGATCAATAGTATGTCGTCTATAAAACGAATCCATAAATCAATGTATTGCGTGTATTGCACCAATTTGTCACTGAACACATGTTGATCTTCCCACCAGCCCAGGTATAGATTAGCGTATGTTGGTGCACAGGATGTGCCCATCGCTGTTCCCTGGGTCTGGTGGTACAGTGTTCCGTCAAATAGAAAGAAGTTGTGACAAAGGACAAATTGCAGAAGGTCTATCATAAATTTGTTATGTTCTATGTAACCAGAGCCCCTTGTAGAGAGAAAATGGCTACATGCTTTAACACCATTACAATGGATGATACTGGAATAGAGAGATTCCACATCCATTGTGACAAACAGGGTTTGGTTATCACAATTGATGCCATCTAGTCTTCGTAAGGTGTCTTTCGTGTCCTTAATGTGAGATGGTAAATTTGACACGAAAGGACGCATGATTTGATCCAGGTATACACTACAGTGTTCAGTAAGGTTATTATTGCCGGAGACAATAGGCCTACCTGGCGGTCTTTTTTGATCTTTGTGAATTTTAGGCAATGTATAAAATGTTGCCACTGTAGGTGTCCTGGGTAACAAATAATCATGCTCATTTTGGTCAATGATGTTGTTGGTGAGGGCACTTTTCAAGATGGATTGAAGATCTTTAATGAATCTCAAAGTAGGATTGCAATCCAGTATCTTATATGTTGTTCTATCTTTTAAGATACGTTTGCATTCCTTGACATAAAATTCAGTGTCCATAACAACAACATTCCCACCTTTATCTGAAGGTTTGATTGTGATTTCTTGTTGTGTCATTAATTCCCTGAATGCCACATTTTCTTTTTTTGTGATGTTATGTCGCATGTGTTTTTTAATTTTCATTTTCTCTAGGTCCCGAGTAACTAGGTTGGTAAAGACTTCAACCTGGGGACATAATGACATAAAGGGGGTAAATTTACTTTTTGGTTTACAACTAGAGAACGGACCTTCTCTCTTATCAGGTGGACTTTCGTTATCATCTAATAGTGACATAAGGTTCTGGACATTTGTCTGATCGGATGCGGCGAGGCCAATAGTGTCAATTTCACGTCTAGATTTTTTAGCGTGAAATTTATGCAGTAGCAGTTTACGGGAAAACAGATTTAGATCCTTTACCCACTCAAACAGATTAAAATCCTTGGTGGGTGAAAAGGATAGTCCCTTCTCTAATAGTGAGATGTGATCGCCGGTTAGATTAATTTTTGACAGATTAAAGATCTTTAATTTCCCGTCTTCTACTGCTATGGAGTTTATTTTCTGCGTTGGCTTTTGCCTGCTTTTTCCTTGGTCAATTGTTTTTTTGTTATTGCCCCCTCGTCTTGTTGGTCTCTTGCGAGGGGGTATTCCAAAAAAGCAATAGTATTGGTATCAGTTTGAGAGATCCCACTTGTAGAGGGAGATGGGGCAGACATTCTGGTTTCTGAACCACTAGCTGTTTCAGACTCTGAATTCTCAGCCTCTGAGGAGGAGTAATTGATCGTGGGCTGTCTTCTCTTCTGGGATTTTTTATAGCTGTACACCTGATGTAGACTGTAATCTAAAGCATCCCTCTGAAATTTTCTGTGTTTCCTTTCTTTGATTTCATTTCTAAACTTATCAACTTCTCTTTGTAGTTTAGATTCCATATCATCAAAATCTTTGTGGGCTCTAAAGTCATCCAGTTTGCGTAATTGGATATCAAGTTCCTTTTGTATATTCAGTAACCTAGTCTGTTGAGTTTCAACCAATAATTTTATTAGGGACTGTGAACATGTTGATAATATGTTCTCCCATTGCTGGGTAAACTCAACAGTGGTTATATGATACGCTGGAGAGAGGCCTATCCGTAAGCCCCGTGGAATCATATCTTGTGTATCATAATTCTGCAGACTAGAGACCTCCCACCAAGTCTGTGCTTGAGACTTAAATAGGCGATTAAGGATTCTGAAAAAATCAGTGATATTATCTGTGTTGTTGTAGGGTGTGTACGTGTTCTCCACAGAGAAGACTTTTTTTGCCTCATCATGCCATGAGCTGGTATCCCAGCTGGTGGACAAAAAACCTGTCATATTTAGATGAATTTAACTAATAATCTCTTAATAGAGGTAGGAGCAAAATAAAGAAGCCTAGGAGTGCACTACGAAATGAGCTTCTAGTTGTTAAGTGGTAGCAATAAATATGCTTTCACTTCTCAGCTGAAACCAAATTCTGTCTAGTGCAGCTCATCAGTTGCACCCACCGCCAATCTTGACGGCTCAGGCACCATCATATTATCATCACATCATTTGATTTAGAGAGCATTATATACTTTTCTTTGGTTATCTTCTAATAAGCAATGGTCATATTATAACTTCATACTATATGAAGTAAATACTTCAATTATTTGGCCAAAGTATTTTAAGCCTAAAACCACTTCACAATATCGCCCATCTGTGGGTCCTAACACTGCTGCACCTGCAAAAAGATCTCTAATGGAGGGAATGCTGTCTTTAGTAGACTGGTCAATGACAGGGGCTTAGTAAGAACTTCAATTAAAAAGGTGAAATGAATGAGCTTGGAAACAGGGAGGAGGAGTCACTAACTTCCACGTTGTGTTATCAACTGAAATTAGCAAACACACACAGCGCCTGTAAGCTCAGAACCCAAACCCACAGAGAATTAAATTATTGTGGAATATTAATATTTGGCAATGTATTTACTTGTGTCTTTTTATCTCTACATTTTTTATTTTTTATTCTTTATTCAAGTTATATGACAAGGAAATATCAACAGAAATAATGCACATCATAATAAAATAACCAAATAAGCCAAAAGGAAAGATTTATACCTCTCTACTGTACATGTGAATCAGTAATGTACTATTTGTCGTATGTCTCTGTATGTAACCAACATATCACTTAGATTGCAAGCTATATGGTTTTGGTATTCCTATATATTTGTACTGTCATGTATTATATCTACAGTATAATTTATTTGTCACTTTCTTTAGTCTTATACTGTAAAATGCTGGGTCCATGGTGTGTTATTTTAACCAAATGAATATATATAATAGTAGAGTTTTATCTGTAGAGTAATAGAGGAAAATAAAGAATCTGTTGCAGAGGAAGAAAAAGCAATAAAAAGAAAATACGGGCCCTTTTTACTATGCATGGGCGATATGGGACTTTGAAGCTTAACTACGCTTCCTAAATATGACTTTACATCTGAAAGTGAATGGAAGCGTTGACAAACATATTACCTTAGCACCTAAGAGAGGGTTACTTAGTAGTTCTGTGTATGGTAATAGAGATAAAAGCTTTGGGACCTAACTTACAGTATAATGATAAGGTGCTTCATTGTGGAAATACTTCGTTTACATACAGTACATGGATCAAAGTCTTTGAAGACACTGCTGAGACACCAGTGAAGTGTGACTGGACTACAAGCTGTAGTCCATTTGAGTGTCATCTGCACAGACGTGACACAAAACAAGTTTAGGTTACCTTGTATAAAGACGGGAAAGGAGCCTGTCTAAAACAGTATTATGTGTCGCCCCATAATCATGGCATGGGACTCCAAAAATATAGACAATGTATATAAATGGGAAATCCATTAGGAAATCTGGGAGAGTCTTTATTGAAAAGAGAAACAATTTGAAAATGGGGGAAAGAAAATACTTATCTGTATCTCACAAAGGAAGGGGTTGGGTAGAGTTAACTTGCAAGGACCATGGCGACTTTAGCAAGTGCTATTTCAGGGTAAATAGTATCTGAACAACATCAAGGCCTTATTGAAGTGGGTCAAAGAAACAATATTGGCAAACTAGGAAACTTGAGCATATGAGAGAACAAACTATTTCAAGGATTTGGGGCCAAGCAAAAAAACAAAAGGCAAAAATGGTAAGCTCAGTGCCTTCTATTGTTAGTTTTTTTTGGAGAGACTAAAGTAGTGAGTGATAGTGACTGATGACATGACACATGATTGGATCAAGCACTATATGGAGTGGCGGAAAGTGAAGGTACTTGCAAAAAGTTATCCCAAAGCATAGCTCTTAGCTATTACATTTCTTACTATAAACATATGGACCTGAAGCTATTTTTTTTTAACTTTAGGCTACAGTAAGTTTCCAATTTAATTTTTCAGCAGATGGTGATATGTGTCCTATTATAATATGAATAATACATTATTTCATCTTTTTCATGTGTAAGGAAAACAGTGTTAAATTTTGCACGTCATTATTGTTTTGCTGTGTACCCACTATCCAACATCGCCCCATTTCTGTTTGAATATTTCTTCTCAGTGATTGTGTACTGTTTCACAGTAAACATTTATTTTCCTAACTAAGCAAGAATTAGAGATAAACAACATTAAATTCCCCTTGCAAAATCATTGATCCCATCATATGACCTATGAGCTACAGTACTTACATCTTTTTTTTTCCAGTTATTGCTGTTCCTCTTCAATTGCTCTTGCTCAGACTCAGAACAATCAAGGTCAGCTGTCTTAAATGGGTGAAGAAACAGAGGAGATGAGTCTTTGAATAGCAGGCAATACTAATTGATCTAGACTATAACAAGCTTCTAAAGTAGAAGTGTACAGATTCAGAACCCATTCTTTACGACAGTGGTTTTCAAACTGTTTTCTCTCAGGGCATCCTTAACCACAGTGCTCAGTTGCCAAGGTACTCTTACAAAAGGATAGGATCATAGAAAACACAGGACAGAGACACAGAGTCACAGGAGACAGAGTCAGAGAAGACAGACCGAGACAGAGGGGTCAGAGAGTCAGAGGGGCAAAGGGACCAGAGGGGCAGAGAGTCACATCAGTCACAGGGGCAGAGAATCACAGTAGTCAGGGGGCAAAGAATCACAGTAGTCAGGGGGCAAAGAGTCACAGCAGGCAGAGGGGCAGAGATATAAACTTATTGTGCAGTAGTGCATCCATAGTTAAGGTTTGATCGAGACTTCCATTATAACCCTACTTTTTCAGTTGCTCATAACGCTCTCAAGAATTTACCAAACCGTCTGAAATTGGGTTGAAGGTTGGATTGGCAAGGTGAATGTTTGTGGAAAGTTTGAGCACGATGCGTTCTGTCATTTTTAAGTTACAAAGCAAACGAAATTAGGTGTGTTAAAAGTTTGTAACCTATAGTTTAACATGGGAAGTTTACAGGGGTGGATAATTTGCCTGTCCCCTGGCCAAAGTGGATGCCCCTATGTCCACAGGTGAGGTTATGCACACATCAGGTGAAGCTATACTCGCTTCGTGTTTCTCGAGATCCTCCTCCAGCACCGCCTTTTCCCGATCGTCAAGAGACGGTCCCAGGACCTATACCGTCCTGACCGTCGGTCCATTTTCGCCTGGTGGCACTAAACTAACTGACAGAGAGAACCTGTTCTTATCTTGGCTTTGTGTAACGTGTGTAAGTCACTACTTGTTTTGAGAGCTCACAATGTATGAGTTTCTCTTTATGTTAGAAGACCCCTCATGATTTTAAAACATAAAGCTCAATGATATCACCGCTGCAACCAGTAAATAAGCCTGTCACAGTAGACCAGGCATTTACACCTTTTTACCAGGATCATACATTGAGCAAAGCAGCTAAAGTGAAATAAATTGTAAATTTATTCGCAGGAAAAGGTATACACACAATGATACACAAACTACATAAGAAGAAGCACACTTCCTTGGGAACTGGGGTAACAAACTGGAGTTTCCTTGCTAAATGGTACGTTTAACAAGAGTCTTTAGTTGACCGGGACTTAGCTCAAAATGTCCTGGAACCCAAATCGGCATGAAGTTCCAGACGCCACGTTCCCTTCTCTCCGGAGGACTTGCTGATGCGTGATCGGGACTTAGCTCCAAACGTCCTGGAACTAAAATCTTCTTGAAATCCCAGCCGCAACTGCTATGTTCGTTTTTGAGAACTTGGTCCCAAAAAGCTGGACTTAGAAAATATTCCAGGTTGGTTTTTCTGAAGCCGGTGCTCTGCTATTTGCGCAGAGGCAAATTCACAAAATACTACAGACAATCACCGCGTGGGAACTTTCTTACCAGCCAATCAGAGCGATGCCAGTCTTGTGAAGCCGGGCAAGCGTGGATTCTGAATCTGCCAAGGGACATGTGCCACCTAGTTCCTTGCTATTCAGATGCCACTCGCTGGGTCAGGCTTCTCCAATTCTGGTGGAGCAAATGGTAGTCCGGAGGACTTCCATTCATCCCAGGACGTGGGTACTTGAGGCCTTCCCTCCTACACAAATGGTCTTTGTCACACCTCAGGCATCCTCTGTGGCTTTCATGTCCGATGTCTGAGCAGACTTACTGACACTAAGTTGGTAGCCCTGTGGCCTGTCAGAACATTGGTCCTGAAAGTTCCAGCTCATAAAACAGTACAATTTATCCCAAACACAAATGTTAATAAAAATATACTTTTACAGGTCCTAAGTCTCTGGGTATGGGGAATAAAATAAAAAGCTGCACTTTATTTTCTATTAGTCTATTCCCCATACACTATACAATGGACTTGGACTGGACTTTAAAAATCCCCTCACAACCTTATCTATGGTTGGAGAACCCATGAACACTTATATAGGTTCTGGGTGACCTTGGCAGTAACTGGGTATCCTCCATAACCTAGGGATCCCTTATAGTTACAGGGACACTTTCCTCCCTTTGCACCATTTACCTTTCTGGGCTGTGCTGAAGCAGGGATCCCTAGTGGTGAGTCACGCAAGTGTTTTCAAGGGAGATATTGCTTGGACAATTGGCCTATATGTATACAGGAATCAAGCATGATTCTCAGGTACATTTTTGGGGGTATCCAGCAACTCTGGACCTCGACTAACTAGTGTAACACTTTCTTTGCAAACCCCCCCCTTGAAACTCATACCCTAGCAATGCCTGCTAGCTAGCATCCCTGGAAAGGCAAAAACATAAAAATTCTTTATTGTCGCACATTTACAGTTTATGCAAGCACAACAGTTAGGCTCAAGAGCTGACACTCTTGAACCCCAAAACATAGATCAGAGGCTTATTATTTGAGAGCCTGGTTACCTCCTCACCGTCGCACTGTCATATTAATATGAGCTCGCTTTAATGTAAGACTCTAGAACAAGTCTTCTACAAATTATGGGGCCTACGCACTAAGCTCCGATGAAAAAAATCGCCAGGGTTATTAAATTCCCATTATTTACAGCGTTGCTATCACGGTATGCAGAAAGCCCAGAGTACCAGTGATAGCAACATTTGCAAAAATGGAGAGTAGCCGGCGACATGAAGATCGCTCCTGTGTAAAGGGCTCATCTGGCGAGTTCTTTCTGCTGCAGAGAGAGAGAGACACCTCTCTCTGCGCAAATCCCAGCCAACTTTTATTACTAGTGTACATGAGCAGGGGTTCTCCGGAGCAGAACCGCGTTGATTTCAGGTCCGGGGACCCCAAAACTTCCCGCGATACAGGCCCTGTTATGGGGTGCCGGTGTCTCCTATGCATTTGATTCCCACGGTCACGTGACGCGGGACATTTCAATGCATAGGAGATACCGACACCCCATAACGGGACCTGTATATCGGGAAGCAGGGGATCCCTGGACCTCAAATCAACAAGATTCTGCTCCGGAGAACCCCTGCTACAATATACTATTAAAAAAACCCTAATTACATTTTTTAACACATTCGTTACCGTAGTGGCTATCTGCTACGTAATGAAGCTCCTTTAATGTAATTATTATTAGTAGTGTCCAGAAGCAAGGGTTCTCCTGAGCTGAAGCGCTGTGATTTCAGCTTCACCGACCCGCTGCTTCCCGATTTACAGGCCCTGGTATGGGGCATCAGGTGCCAGTATCTGCGCCATTTTTAAATCATCTGCATCATGTGACTGGAGGGATTTAAATAATGAATGAGATACCGGAATCCCTTATCTGGGCCTGTAACTCGGGTAGCAGGTGGTCCCTGAGGCTGAAATCAACACGGTTCAGCTCAGGAGACCCCCTGCTCACATTACATTAAAGCAGCTTCATTACCTTAGCGGATAGCTTCATTACCTTAGTGGTTTAAGGCATAATAGCTGCTTTATTGAGGGCAGGGGGGGTGAATGAAGCGGGTACTTGGCCCTTCATTCACGCTCTCTGCCCCCAATAAACATTACAATATGTACTATACACCAATACACAACCAACCCCATTTGCCCTCACATAAAACCATCATTTATTTTTTTATACACCGGATTCATACCAGAGGCCTGTGGAGGTCCCTGAGTGATCCCTGTGGGTGTCCGGGGGCCCCAACGGGATACACGGGTGGTCCCCATGGGTGTCTGCGGGTCTCTTGGTAATCCCTATTGATGTCTGGGGGCCCTCAGGTGGTTCCCACGGGTGTATAGTGGCCCTCGGGTGGTTTCCACAGGTGTCCGGGGGTCCTCGAGTGGTCCCCGTGGGTCCCCGCTGGCCTGCAGTACCAATCCTGTTGTTAAAAAAATAATACATTATACACATCCCCCCCCCCAACCAAACACACAGTACAGTCATAGGCAAAATAACTATTATCCAGATATAGATAATAGCTCATTTGCCCATTATTAAAACAAACATTAGCCAATCAGCATAAACAAAGTAAATAAACACCTTTATACTTACCCCTGTCATTTTAAAGGGTGTCCTCATCAGCATACTGCAGGGCCATGTCCTTCGTTTCCAGAAAGAATACAATAAATAAAACAATCTAATGGCCCCTAACCCCTTAATAACCTTATCGGTTAATAACCGCTATAGTAATTAAGGCGTTAACCCCCATCCCCCGCTATCAACCCGGGAGGCCTAACCACCAATCCTGGACCCACTATTCCCACCCTGTACCCCTTGATTGGCATAGTGGTACATCCTACCCATATAATATGGGCATGATAAGCCACTATAGCACTCTATGGTAACCCTAATCAAAAAGCAAAAGGGCAAAATTCAACAATAATCAAACACAAGCACCTAAACAACATAATTCAATAAATAAAAACACTAGCCAACCAATTAAATAAATACAAGCAGTACCAACTAAACAATTAATTAATTTCAACCAGTAGCCAACAAATCAATGAATTATTAAACCACTATCCAACACATCACTTAAAAGCAGGAGCCAACACAATAAATAGTTATTTAAAACCGCTAATCAATAGAAAAAACAAAATACAACCCAAGCCAGCAAAATGACAAACAATGACATCCACTTAATAAACAGACATCGAAAAAATAACACTCAATACAAAGCAAGCATTTGCCAAAAAAAGCACTGGCTAATACTGTATTGAGCTGTACCCTAAAAGGGTGCCGATTAATACATTATCAATCAATGGGCAATAAAAAACATAAAATAAAAAAGATACAATCCAAAAACCTGCGAAAAAATACATGTACATACATTCAATATTTAACTTACCTTTAGAAGCGTTGACCCTCCGAATCCAGGGGTATAAGGAAGATCTCGTACCGTGACATCATCCAACTCAATCCGATGCCATCCACCTTGAAGATCCGAACCAGGTAATTAAATTCTTCTTTCTTTGATCTTCTTACACCTTCTTCTTTCTTGATCTGTAATTATTTCTTCATTTTCTTCATCTTCTTTCTTCATCTGTTAATCAAAAAAAAACAATGGTAAATCCACAACACGATGTTGACTGGTCGGCTTCTTGAGCTCAAATGAGGTGTCAAGGCCTTAAAAATGGCCTATGACATCACATTTTTGGGTCAGATGGTACAGATCCAATCTGATTGGACGCTGTATCATTTGCCCGCCTCTTTTTTATTCTGAAGGATGTGACGTCATCTCCAAGGGAAGTACGTCACATCCTTCAAACCACATGGCTGTATCACATGGTATTAGAGCCAATGGGATTGTAGGCAATCCCATTGGTTGCTGTACCATGTGAGAGGTTACTTTAGTTCAAAAGGATGTGACATCACCTTGAAGTGGCAGCAGGCTTAAGACGCTTTGGCCAAAGGGTTAAACTAAATTACCCTTTTTCAAGAGAATATATAGTATTGCATTGTGTATTTTTGTCACATTGGAAGTAGCTCTGGGCATCTTTGTTTGTTTTTTGTTGTGTACATTTTGCCTCGCACGCTAGCACTCTTTATGACACTTATATACATATATATATTATGTGGTAATGTTTTGGGTTTCTCAGAGCTTGTTGGGTATCTGTGTGTCTAAGATTCACAAGAGTATGATTAGACCCACTAGGAGATCTATCATTGCTGCTACTTATTCTCTCAATCAGCCACTGGCGATTTATGTGGATAAAATCTTACAGCCAGAGGTCTACACAGTACCCTCATACCTTAGGGATATCTCAGATTTCCTGTATAAATTGGGAGCCATCCCCAAGTTTAATGATAGTGTTATTATGGTTACTATGGACGCAGCTAGTCTTTATACCATTATACCCCATGATGAAGGTCTGAAGGTGCTTAAGGCAGCATTAATATCTCACTTTGCAAATACCGTCCCCATAGAGTACATTATGCTGCTATTACATTTTATACTGTACAAAAATTATTTTAAATTTGAGCAGCAGTACTATTTGCAGGTCAAATGAACTGCTATGGGTAGTAACGTGGCCCCGGCTTATTTATGGCACATTTTGAAAAAGAGCATATCCGCACATTATGCCTATATGCTCTGCTATTACCGGTACATAGATGATATCTTCATCTTATGGAAGGGAACTGAAGACCAATTGATTTTATTTTTTGATTCTCTTAATCAATTGGTTACACCGGTACATTTCACAAATACATGGAACAGTACAGAAATATCCTTTCTGGATGTTTTAGTAAGCCTAGAAAATGGGTTAATCCACACGGATGTATTTAGGAAGCCCACTGATCGGAATGCTGTACTAAGGGCCGATAGCTATCACTCCGGCCCTGATTAAAGCACTTCCTTATTCACAAAAGGTAAGAATCTCTAGGATAACTGGTAGACCTGAACGGTTGGTCCCTGCTGTTTTGGATTTGAAAGAACGTTTTATGGCCAGAGGTTACACCATCCTCGTTAGAGGAGGCATTTGAACGGGAAGTATCAGTTATTGGTCAAAAGAGAAGCTCCAATGAGGCTAATATTCCCCACTACTTATAATAGAGGAAGTAACTTCCTGAGATCTACTATGATAAAACATTGGCATATCTCGCACCATGACCAAATTTTAGCAGAAGTGTGCCGAGAAACCCTCATTTTAGCTTTTAAATGAGCTAGGAATATTTCAGACACATTGATTAAATCTGATGATACATTTTTTTATCAAATTACAAATTTCTTAAGTCAGGGTAAGCCTGGAAATTTCAGGTGCTACAATTGCTCCATATGCAATAGTTTATGTATTGGGGATATATTCTGTCATCCATTTACTGGGGAGAACATAAAAAATTCAACATCATATTACTTGTAGATCTACACATGTAGTATACTTCCTCAGATGTCCCTGTGGGTTACTCTATGTCGGTAAGACGATGAGGATGTCGAAACATCGGTTCATTGAACATAAGAGCATCATAAAGAAAGGTTTTGATCCTACAATATTGGTCCGCATTGTGTCCAACATAAACATCCCATATCAGCCATGAAGGTCATGGGTATCGAAATCATATCTCCATTAAAGGGAGCCTGAGATAGGGATATTGCTCTTTTAAGGAGGCAAGTGTACTGGATATTTCATTTACGGACAAGTACTGAAGGTGGTCTCAACGAGCAATTGAACCATAAATGTTTCCTTGACAGGCGTTGATCGTGCCTCAGCAATGATGGACCTGCGCCTCCGTCTGCTCTTGTTCAAATTATTCATATGTATGCTGGAAGATTTATTATTAGAGATGGTCTAGTTTAGTCTCAGTGACACTTCTGTCTGTGTTTGTTTTATGTTAGTTAGTCCTTGTTGTATGTCACATCTTATGGGTTTCATTTATTGTATCATGTCCATTTAATTTTCACTGTACCCCATTGTGTCTACACTATTTAGTTGTACATGTTTGAGTATATGCTGTTATGGGTATCTTAACCCTTTATTTATGGGAATATTATATGGTACTGATGTGCTGGGATTTGGTTCTTTTGTCTATCCCTCATTTTCTAGGGACTCTGCTAGTAGTAAGTTACTGGTACCCGGTTGCTGGCGCTATCCCCGTTCACAGCATTGCGTTGTCATTACAAGTGCTGCGTTCGGCGCCTGATTGCTATACTAACCGGGGGTGATCAGTTGCAGATCTAATGCAGTGTGCGGCCTTCATGACGGGGTGCCGCACGCTGGCGCCAGGCTCACATTGATGTGAGCGATGTGGTGCGCATGCGTGGATCCCTGCCGCCGCCATAATGTCACGGCTGGTTCTGTTTCACGCCGTTTGACAGCTGAAGTGACTCAAGATGGGTGAGCAATGGGGTATATATTTGTGTATTTTAGAGATGTGTGTCAGCCCTCACAAAGACTGCGTCACAGTCGAAACGTTGGTTTCATTGCTGAATACATTTTTTAAAGAGAAGGCCGTGTGCCTGGATTATTCCTCTGCTCATATGACTTTTGTGACTCTTCAGGACAATCTCTTCTCTTCGTGAGCACGAGCAGTTGATATTTCTTACTATACAGAGGAAACGTGTGCCAGACAGCCACTCTAATAGTTATTTTGCCATTGCTGTACTGTATGTGTTTGGTGGGGGAGAGGGGGAGGTGTATTTATTGAAATATATGCCCAGGATTCATACCGCTGGTCAGCAGGGGCCCCTGCACACAACTCGAGGACCCCCGGACACTCACGGGGACAAATCAAGGATCCCTGGACACCCACATGGACCACCCGGGGACCCCTGTGTGGCCCCAGGACACCCGTGGGAACCACCTGAAGGCCCCCAGACACCCGTGGGGATGACCCGGGGACCCCCAGACACCTACAGGGACCACCTAGGGACCCCTATGGGACACCCAGACACCTGCAGGGACCACCTGGAGGCCCACAGACACCCACGGGGACCACCTGAGGACCCCAGACACTCACGGGGACCATCCACGAGGACCACCTGGAGGCCCACGGACACCCACAGGCCTCTGGAATGAATCCTGTGTATAAAACAATAAATGATGGTTTTATGGGGAGGCACATAGCGGAGGTTGTGTATTGGTGATTATAACATATTGTAATGTTTATTGGGGAAAGAGGGGGTGAGTGAAGGGCCAAGTACCCCCTTCACTCACCCCCTCTGTCCCCAATAAAGCTGCTGTTGTCCATTAACCCCTTCAGTGCCTTAGCGGTTAGCCGCTAAGATAATGAAGTTGACTGTAAATGCATTTTTATTGCATGGGATGAATGCAGGGGGTCTCCGGTGCTGATATTAATTGATATCCGCTGCGGAGACTCCCGGCATCAATCCAATGCTAGAAAAATGCATTTTTTTTTCTAAGTCCCGTCTTGCCGCCTTATCAGCAGCTTCTCACCACCCTCTTGCCAACTTTTCCTGGCGAGGTGATTTGGAGAGGAAATCCCAATTCTAGAGCTGCAATTAGCCTCGATAAGCTATCGGGGCTACTAGAATACCGCGAGTTCGAAAAGCTTGTGATAAGTGGTGATAAGTGGTAATAAGTGGCTTATCGCCGTGCGTTTGGCAATTTTTTTTTTTCACAAATTTTTTTGATGAAAAGCTCTCTTATCGCCAACTTATCAGAGCTTACAGTAGGCTTTTTTTAGCGATAAGGGTGGCGATAAGTGACTTATCGGAGCTTAGTGCATAGGCCCTCATGTCTTTAAAGATGAGATTGTGTCTACCAACAGCCACAAGACACTTTTGTATGTATGTATGTATATCTTCAATTGTATAGTGCCATTCATGTATATAACACTTTACAGGCGTAATACATGTGACAAAATAATAGGAGATATCAAGGGAATAAGCGTTACAGACATAGGGTCAGATGACCGAAGCACCGCTAGTTTATTTAACCAAAATTAAAGTTGCGTCAATCCTAACTAAAGAGAATAACGTTATGATAACCTAGCGTTAACCACTGAAATAATGCATCAATGCATTTATAAAGACATTAGAGCAACGCATATCCAAATAAGATGCTAATGACCCATTAGCCTATTATCGCACATCCACTAAACTCTGTTAAGGTTTAATGCAATGAAATAACGTTAGGATTAATTTGCTATTAATCACAGCCAGATCATGCTTATCCTAATGTTATTTCCGTCAATAGGCTATAATGACAAAGGGATGTCAAAAGTGATACACTAATATACTATTTTGATATGCTATGTAGCACATTCCATTGAATTAATTATAAGTGTCAGACCAAGATATATACAGTATTAACTATTATAGACCATTTAGAATCACATCAAGAGGTGCATCTGATAAAGTATCATTTAAGTTATATAATAAACTGTATAATGTATTTATTTGTTTTAAACTAATGTAAGATAAGTTACTATGATATGTGATATATGGTGTACTAACTGAATTATGTGCGTACAATGACATTATAACAATATATTTTAATAATTACACAGAGATGGAAATACATAACTGAACATGTATCCATACAACCAGTTAAAGCCCTGTGGCTGAAAAATAACACGATAAAACAAAATATAACATAAACAAATGTCAATTGACAATAACCCCCACTCCACCCCAAAAAATGATCCTCTTTTTTCCAGTTAAAGGGACAGACTAGCCCTTGTACGTGGCTTTCCACACCTAGCATCAACTTGGGCCACTTGTTGCCTAGGTGGACTAGAAGAAGTAACAGGAGGAGGAAGAAGAAGAGGAGGAGGAAGAAGAGAGGAGGAAGAAGAAGAAGAAGAGGAGGAGAAGGTGGAGGAGGAAGAGAGAAGGAAGAAGAAGCAGAGGAGGAGGAATGGGAATGCCCATCATCAGACTGACTCCCAAGATAGAACGAGAATATGGTGAGTGTGGTGCTCAGCAATTGTAACTGATTCCATCTGAAGTAGATAATAACATTATAATATCATAATTGATGGTCCAAGTGAAGATGGAGTGCCCCCAATGATGTAGAACAAAAATGGAAGGGATTAGTGACTAGTGGAGTCTGCCTGACATCCACAACCATGTACACTATAATAAACACCCAACCAGATATAATAATATAGGAAGGACAATGTCCGTGGTAAACAGGAAATATAAAGGCACTGCGGCTCTTTACCTGTGTTTCCCAAGGGGCACTCTTATCATCCGTGGCGTGCAATCCATCCGTAGTAGATACAGGGAAATAGTAGATGTAGATAGAGCACAGCCGAGGACATCATGCTTACGGTATCCAGAGAAGGAAAAAAAGGCCAGGCCACTCCAGAACTAACAAACGGATGATTTATTGCAAGCTAGACATACAGTGGAAACGGACTACATGAACGCACCTATGCGTTTCATGCAACTGCACTTTATCAAGGTGCTGTTGCATGAAACGCGTAGGTGCGTTCATGTAGTCCATTTTCACTGTATGTCTAGCTTGCAATAAATCATCCTTTAGTTCTGGAGTGGCCTGGCCTTTTTTCCCTTCTCTGGATACCGGAAGCATGATATCCTCGGCTGTGCTCTATCTACATCTACTATTTCCCTAACTCCCAAGATAGCCAATGAGTCACTTGATGTAGCAGGACTGGATAGTCGATGCCGGTCACGTGTTCTCAGCTACTTGCTGCACTGTCCCGGTGAGCCCATTGACAGCTACAGTAAGCAAGGCTAAACTGTTTGTCACCTTACTCGTGTGCTGATAAATCAGCTGGGTTATGGTGTGAAAAGGAAGGTTGCAATTCCGCAACAGATTTGTAAGATGGTTTTTTATTTTACTGTAGGCGGAATGCAGCATACGCATCAACTGGTGCTGGTAATGCAGGATGCCTGGTCACAGTGCTCATGTGAACCATCTACAGGAGCTGTGGGAGATCTTGAAGGAGCAGGTGAGGGAGCTGGAGGTCCAGCAGGTGATGGAGCTGGTGATGCTGCATGTGTTGGACCTGGTTGTGCAGCAGGTTTTGGAGCTGATGGTGCATCAGGTAACAGACCTGGTGGTGCAGCAGGTGAGGAAGTTAGAGCTGCATACTAATTTTCTGGAACCTCTCTAAGGGTTATTATACCTGTTTCATCTTCTTCCACCTCTTCAACAGGAGGTTCATTCAGGAGGTTTCCGGCTCCAGAGATGGCCCTTTAGAAAAGGTTAAAAAAAAATAGATAGAAGTTAAGTACTACAGTCTGTGGGTATATATAACTAAATGAAAATTGATATTGTTTGAATAAACATACATGTCTTTACATGTTAAGATGGCTTGGTAAGGCATGACCTGTAGTATACTTTAAGAATGAGATTTTAATGTAACCCTGTCACAAATAACTTATTGTGAAAATGATCCAGCACATGTATATGTGAGTTACTTTAAAATAATACTGTACTATGTGAAAGTAGTGTGTAATTGTACATGTATGCCTTAGATTGATTTACACTACATAATGTTTCTACTTCCCATGTTGCTTCCGTACAAAATCCCCTGTGTCTACCAGCAATAAAAGGCCTACTACCTGGGAAGGTGATATGACTTCCATCATGTGTCTCATACATGAAGAGAGTAAGTTGGAGTGGGGGTCCCCCTTCTGTCTGGGCAGAATGTCCAGACAGTTTTTTCTTGAGTTTCCTCTTACAGTCTGCCCGTTGCTTCTTTAGCATATACAGTGCGGACAGTGTGACGGTATGGGGAATAACCAGGCTCTCAAATAAAGGCTTAAGCCTGTTTGGTTACCCCTGATCCGTAATAAGGGTTCAAGAAGAGTCGGCTCTTGAGCCCAGTACTGCTTAATGCATAAAATGTATTGCGCGACAATAAAGGATTTTGTGTGCTTTTGCTTTTCTAGGGATGCCAGCAAGCAGGGATTGCTAGGGTATGAGTTTCACTGGGGGTTTTGTTGAGAAAGTATTGTCAGAATGTGTCTAGGTAGTCGGGGCCAGAGTTGCTGGATACCCCAAAAATGTACCCCGAAAATCATGCTTGATTTCCAGATACATATAGGCACATTGTCCCAGAAATATCTCCCCTTGAAAACGCTTGGGTGACTCACCGCTAGGGTTCCCTGCTTCAGCACAGCCCAGAAAGGTAAATGGGGTATATGGATACAAAGTGTCCCTGTAGCTATAAGGGGTCCCTAGGTTAAGGGGGATACCCAGTTACTGCCCAGGTCACCCAGAACCTACAGTATATAGGGGTTCATGGGTTTGTACCCTGCTTCAGCACAGCCCAGAAAGGTAAATGGGGCATAGGGATACAAAGTGTCCCTGTAACTATGAGGGGTCCCCAGGTTAAGGGGGATACCCAGTTAATGCCCAGGTCACTCAGAACCAGTATAGAGGTTCGGTGGTGCTCCAACCATATATAAGGTTGCGAGGGGGGTTTTAAAGTCCAGTCCTATTCTATTGTACAGTGTGTGGGTAATATAAGCTAATAGAAAATAAAGTGCAGCTTTTTATTCTATTCCCCATACCCAGAGACTTAGGACATGTAACAGTATATTTTATTAATAGTTGTTTAAAACAGCAATTCAAGCAATATCCTACATGTGTGTGTTTTTTTAATAAATTTGTTCTGTATTGTGGGAAAATACTTGTAGCATTTTAAAAAAATGTTTTAAAGACATTTTTAATGTTTCTAATGTAGGAAGCATTTCCAAAGTGACAGCCCCTTCCCCTTCTGATAGGCTCTGGCTCTTGAGCCTCACACTCTCTCTAGCAGTGCACCAATTGTATCTAGTAACTGCCCAGTCAATCATGTTCCAGGACTACATTGCCCACAATGCTGTGCAAGAACTGAATTAAATATATGCGCAAGCGATCGATTACAGGAGAACAGATCGATCTGCAGTTTAGCTAATCACTTGTCAGTGTGCAGATTGTATTGATGCACATATTGCAATACAAACGGCAGCTTGAACGGCAGCTTTAATATGGTATGTACTGTTGTGCACGGTATTATGAGCTAGGACTTTCAGAACCAATGTTCTGAGTGAGCCACTGGGCTACCAACTTGGTGCCAGTGAGTCTAAGTAGACATCGGACATGAAAGCCACAGAGGATGCCTGAGGTGTGAAGCCATTTGGGTGGCAGGGAAGGACTCAAGTACCCACATCCTGGGATGAATGGAAGTCCTCCGGACTATCATTTGTCCCACCAGACTTGGAGGAGCCTGACCCATCAGTTGGCATCTGCATAGCAAGTGGCTGAGGTGGCAAACTTGTGCATGCCCTTGGCTGATTCAGAATCCCTGCTTGCCCAGCTTCAGAAGACTGGCATCACTCTGATTGGCTGGTAAGACATTGTAGTATTCTGTGAATGAATTCCGAAATACTATAAGAATCCTATCAGCCAATCACCCGTGAGATTCTCAATTCCAAATCAGCGGCAGGGTTTTTGAATGTGGAAAAAGATGCCGACTTCAGAAAAACTAACCCCAAATATTTTCTAAGTCCAGCTTTTTGGGACCACATTCTCAAAACCAACATAGCTGTCAAAGCTGGGATTTCAAGACGATTTTAGTTCCAGGACGTTTGGAGCTAAGTCCAGGTCAATGAAAAGCAAGTCCTCCAGAGAGAAGGGAGCGGTGGCGTCTGGAACTTCATGCCAATTTGGGTTCCACGATATTCCGGGCTAAGTCCCGGTCAACTAAAGACTCTTATTTAACATGTAATTTAGCTAGGAAAGTCTAGTTCTTTACCCCAGTTCCCAAATAAGTGTGTCTCTTCTTATGTAGTTTGTGTTCCATTGTGTGTATGCCTTTTCCTGCAAATTTGCCATTTATTTCACTTTACCTGTTTTGCTTAATGTATGATCCTGGTAAAAGGTGTAAATGCCTGGTCTCCCGTGACAGATAGTACTCTCCAGGTTATTTATCCTGCTGGCCCCAAAGCAGTTCTTTGGTTTTAGGGTACATTTACCCTAATTTGAAGTGGTGATCTACCACCCCATGGATGAGGATATCCAACTCCTCATCTTTGAATTTTAGTCTCCCAATTCTTCCAGCAGCAGCAGAGGTGGAATCCTTCCTATGTATTGTGTATTTATTTGTTGTCATTTGAATGCTAGTCAGATTTTCCCCCAATGTGTATGTGCATTGTATTGCTTGTAAAGCTGCAGTTCAGTCAATATCCTGCATGTGTGTTTTTTTTAATAAATCAGTTCTGTAGTAAGAAAAAATACTTTTAGCATTTTCTGTTTTAAAAAACAACAACTTTGAAAGACCAATTTTCTTGTATTCTATTTTAACAGCCATTTGCTAAGGCACTGCCCCTTCATGTCCTGTCACAAGCTCTGGCACACCCCTTTGTCAGCCCTGCCCTCCCTCTAGCAGATGTCAGTGCAGGAGTGCTCATGAATATTCATAAGCTTCCACTGAGTGACAGAAGCAGAAGAAAAACATATCCCTTCTCTAATGATGTCACCAAATTTCGCCGATCAATACATGGAGAACGAATTGACCTGCAGCTATACAGTTCTTTAGGTAATTAGAGATTGCACACATGAAACTATTGAAGTAAAAAAAATTAAAAAAAAATAAAAAAAGACTGAACTGCAGCTTTAATATGTCTCCGCACTATTAACATACCCGTTAATGCATTTATCGGTACGATACTGCTTTTGGTGACAGATGTTATTGCATATAATTAGCTTAGGCAATACCTGTTAAATTCAGGGAGAATAAAGTCTGTTACCTACTTAGGTAACGTCATGTTATTTGCCCTGATTTAACAGAGCTAAATGCATTGGTCCATAAAAGTAAACATTAGGAAAAGGAGTCCTGCCCCGAAGAGCTTACAATCTTATTACCTTTCATATGGTCAGTAAATATGGCGGTAGAGGGCAGCCTTGCGGTGCCAGAATACACAGTGCAATCCAGACCACTGGTTTGTAAATCTTCCTAATTTTGTTCTAGTGTGAAAGGTTCAGAGAATTACTCACAATTGTATGGGAATTAGGACATGGTGAACAATTTTAGTTTAAAAAGAATAGCTTACAGGATTCAATGGGACTAGAACTTAGCAACAATAACACAAATGTGTGTGTACTTTTCTCACAGCTGCAATGATAAATAGATTATTTTTTTATGCCAACTCTCAAGAGCTGTGGATTGTCCAAATGACGGCTTGTACTTGCTCTGATCTCCAGATTTCTGCAGTGGGTGAAATACAAAGAATTCTGAATATCGTCACAGGGCCCATAGATGCTTGAATATCCTTGAATGGATATCTTAAAGAAATACTGTTTTGGTTTGCTACGGCTGCCTCTCAGAATAAAATGTAACAAATTGCTTTCACAGTTTGCATTACATGTGGAAGAGCATTATTTATGAAGTCTAAACTTAAAAGAAAATGTTTTCTTTTCACCATCCACACAACCCTTTTGCTTTATATGATAATAAAATATCCCACATGTTCATATTAAAGTAAATAAGATGGGCAACAGCACACATACAGGGTCCTGCTACAGCTGATTAACAGCAGAGAATGGACTAGGTGGGCATGTTATTTACCAGAAGACTGAATTATAATAATACTGGCATGCCATGCTTGTAATTGACATTGTTTCAAGTTTTTGATGGGATTAAACCATTTGTAATGTTGCTTTGCTCGATTCCACGCGGGATACCACATTGCTAATACAAGGTTTACGTGCCTGAGATTGTTGATGTTGTTGGAGTTCGGAGTTCAATAAGAAAGCTAATCCTTTAACATCATGCCTTCCAATACTAGAAGAACAAAGATAAATACTACTCAGGGAGAATGCTAGACGCATTATTTCCCCCACAAAAGCAATCAGCCTCCTAATCTCCATCAGTCTGATTTATGCCTCTGGGTATGCCTTCTCTGTGCACATCAACAATCACTGAATGCACACAACCTGATGAATTATACTTTTATAATACACTGTGTAAAAAAAAATGACTTTGCCTCCACATGACCCAAAAGGTTTATTATTAAACAGTAATCATTTAGGAATATTTATGTATTTGACGTAATTGCAAAACAGATTGACATTAATAGGTAGAACCATGGTGGAAAGGACTTGGGGATTTCTCCCTACCCATATTCAGAACTATTCGCCAAATGCATTTTTTTACTGACCTACAATAGCAGAACAGGGGCTAAAAAATCTGCATCCTGCAGAAACTACTGTAGGTCTCTACCAGCCGCTGCAGTAGCTTAGAAGTAACAGTTCCCTATCTCTGAGGAATTGCAAGTGTGTACTGATTGCAAAGCCTGGGAGAGATAAAACAATTTGCATTTTTATAGTTTCTTTCATCTAAACAGATCTCCAAGGTGCATTATAATGATATTTTGGAGTTATGAAGCCACCTCTGTAGTGGAATCAGGGCTCAGCATTGTTGGGGTCATCTATTAAAGCCCCCCAGCTGCAGGACTAATGTAATGCTGGGGCAATAACATACCATACCATAATAGCACATGCTTAATACAGAGGGGAACAAATGCAGTTGGTTCCAAATTGATTTTTTTTACTCTGATAAATCTGGGTCTTTTTTGCACTATTATAATACAGTACTATTTTTGCGGTCACAAGAATTTTATAAATAAGTTAGTCTTTTTTAAATATGTATATGTTTATTTAATTGCATGACACCTACCAGAGGAGACAGAGAAAAATAGGATGAGGTCATCTTTTTACCCAAATAAATCTAGATAAATGAAAATGAAGGGAGATCTTCTCTATAGGTTCTTGCACTTATCAGCAACATCTCTGTTGCTTCCATGGAGGGCCGCCAACAGAAATCGTGGGGCCTGGGACAAACATTTTAAGCAGCCCCCCCCCCCATGTCGCCAGTATTGCCCGCCCCCCCCCCCATTTCACACCTCACGAGCCCCCTCTCTTCCCCCCCCCCCATCCCATGTATTTCTCTACCTTCCGTCTCACCCCATCTCATGCCTCGCATGTATTTCTCTCCCCTGCTTCTCAATCTTACTTGCCCCTTTTCCTCACTCACCCTCTCTCCTCTCCTCTCCCTCCGTCAATTACTTCACGCTCACTGATTCCGCCCCCCACAAGATACTGTATATACCAAAAAACTTCCCACCCCCAAATACTTTTAAAAAAAATGCCCACCTCCCAAGTATATTGTGAGTGATAGTGATTATAAGGCGCTAACAACAAGCAGACTGGGAAAAGGAGAACATCTGGAGTGATAACGAGCTTGGCGCAAATCTTGTCACTTATCGCCGCTACATAGACGATATTTTTATTATTTGGGGTGGAGGAGAAGATCAATTAATTGCATTCCTAGATAGTATGAACATAAACACATACAATTTATCTTTCACCAGTGAATGGAGTCATACAGTGATAAATTACGTAGATTTGAATATCTATGTCGAAAATAACATGCTAAAAACAAGAACACACTTTAAGGACACTGATAAGAACAACTTTATCAGGAGAGATAGCTGCCATCTACCTAGATGGATGGACAACGTTCCAGTTAGCCAATTGATACGCATCAAAAGAAATTGTACAGATACAGATCAATGTGAAACACAGTCAGAAAAAATTCAGAGCAAATTTTTGGAGAAAAATTACAGTGAAGATCTCTTATATAATGCTAGGGAAGAAGTAAGGAATATGAATAGAGCTGACCTATTGAAAGTGAAAAAGAAAACAAAAAAAGAAAACAGAAACTTTGAATTCGCTTTCTTGACGGGATACAATAGGGAAGCAAGTGTCATCAAAAAAATTCTTTATAAACACTGGGACATTCTAAAAAATGACCCTGTCTTGGGCCCAGTTATTCCAAATAGACCTAGCATTGTTTATAAAAAGGCCAATAATCTCAAAAACAAACTTGCACCAAGTGCGTTGAGAAGCAGTAAAAATATTATGGATAAGAGCTGGCTTAATACAAAGGGGTTCTTTGGGTGTAAAACATGCACAGCTTGTCGGTTTAAAACATCTGACCAAAAACAATTTATATCAAACGTCACAGGCGAATGCTTCAATATAGAAAGTTTTGTGACCTGCAGGACAGACCATGTAGTCTATCTTCTGGAATGTTCCTGCAGGTTACAATATGTTGGGAAAACCATCAGACCTGTGCGTACCAGAATCCTGGAACACCTGAGTGGGATTCATAGAAAGCTGCAGAATCATAGTATCCCAAAACATTTCTCAGACTTTCATGCTGGTGAACCGACAAGCCTGCAGTTTAAAGTAATAGAGCATGTTCTACCACATTGGAGGGGTGGTGACAGAGGACTAGAATTGCTAAAAAGAGAAGCATTCTGGATCCACCGTTTAAAAACTATGACACCTAAGGGTCCAAATGCTGAAATAGATCTGACACCTTTTTTAGTCTAAATATATGACTAATCGTGTTCTCTCTCCCCCCTTCCTCCCTGTCATTTCTCTCCTCTATGTTATATTTTGCCTGATCTGTGTCGTTACAGATGTTCATTCCATACAATGTACAATGGATGCTAAATGATAAATATTGTATAACATTTCACGATATGATACCATGTCCAAAGCATAACTGTATTGAACTAATTGTTTATTCATGATACTACCTAATTTAGAGATCCTTAGAATTGGCATGATGTGACAAGACCCATAGTCTGATGTTTATCTATTCACTAATAGAGATGTAAATGAAATGTCATTCTCCACCTAAATTCTTAGTATTATACACTATTGAACACTTATAGGATACTATATATGATTTGTCCACCTGCAGAATTTGTAGTAAAAAATACCATCATTTATTATAGTGGTAGATGTTTAAAATCATCCCTTTAAAAGGATAAATATAGTTATCAATAATAGCACTATTCCATTGTGCCAGCTATACATTAGAGCTATTTTAGCACCATAAATGTAATTGATGTTGAGTCACATTAGTTATTGCTATATATTATAGCGTCAACCTGAACAATAGAACATTAAGATCTAAAAAAAACTCCCCTCAAAATCCTTGACTGATCTCAGCTGCTAATAGAATGAAGAAATTAAAGAAAACAATATCATGCAGGTTACACTCTGCACATCCACCAGATGAAAACAGCCTAATTAGCTTAACCCTCCCATAGATAAATCAGCCCCATATTCAAATATATACACTGATTTTATAACTATGAGAATGATGTTTCATATGAAATAAATCATGTAAAACGATTTTATATGTATAGATGTTACTATGTAGTTCTAAGTATATATATAACATGAATAATCATAGCGCTAACATAATTATCTGTGATAATTGTTTAATGAGATCTGAAAGGGTATATATGGACACTTATTAACCCTACCACTCACACACTCCTGACGAAGCCATTGACAGCTTGTGAGAGCTGGGCGAAACGCGTAGAGTGGTGTTTTGGTCTAGTGAGGGATCCGTAGCTGCACCATCCACTGAGCAGTGACGTCACACGCACCGGAGGAGACACGGAGTTCAGAGTCCCAGGTTGCAGACGGAGGAGATCCAGAGCCAGAGAGGAGGTGGTGAGAACGGCAGAGTACCCCCTAGAGTCACTATATATGTGAAAAATGCAATTTAATTTTGGCACAGTGTAAGTGCATATTTTATATGCCTAATACCTTTTATAAAGTCAATTCAAAGACAGATCGCGCTATGTAGTTCTGTTTCTTCCCCTGCATGTGTATCTACCATTCTGACGAGACGAGCCTGGAGGGAGTCACACAGTATTCAGCATTCACCTGGGGTGGCAGCCCAATCTGCCAACTGCTTATATACCAAGTAACATCTTGTGAGTAGAATAACCAGTAGAGCCAAGACACTGACATCATATTGGATTTTAGTCTCAACGTCTGCACTTAAATTTGCACTGTTTTTTGTTTCTTTTTTCCCCATATTTTGCTCCTCCTGGACTGTCTGAAACACCTCCCAAGTATATACAACCTCCCCCCCACAATGCATACAAAAACCCCACCCACCCAATATATATATATCCCCAATCCATATAACAAATACCCCAAGCCCCCCAATCCATATAACAAATACCCCAAGCCCCCAATCCATATAACAAATACCCCAAGCCTCCCAATCCATATAACAAATACCCCAAGCCCCCCAATCCATATAACAAATACCCCAAGCCCCCCAATCCATATAACAAATACCCCAAGCCCCCCAATCCATATAACAAATACCCCAACACCCCCAATACATATAAAAAATACCCCAACACCCCCAATACATATAAAAAATACCACAATACATTTACATATATAAAAAAAAATCAGACTTACCTGCGGGGGGGGGAGGCCGGTACGGGGGTGTCCCGCGGCTGCGGGTGGTGTCCGGCGGCTGCAGGGGTGTCCAGCGGCTGCGTGGGGGTGTCTGGCGGATGCGTGGGGGGGGTGTCCGCCGGCTGCGGGGGGGGGGGTGGCGGTAAAGCGGGGGGCCCGGCGGCTGGTCACAGCGGTTGCCGCCGGCCCCGTTGCAGGCACGCTGCGGGGGTGGGGGCGATGTTGGCCCGATGCTGCGAGGGGGGGATGTGGATGTCGGGACGGCCTGGTGGGGAGGGGGGTAGCGTGGTGACGGCGGCGGGGGGGGGGAGGAGGAGGTGGCAGTGCTGCGAGGGGCCCGGCGGCTGGTAACAGCAGTTGCCGCCGGCCCCGCTGCACCTGTCACCCAATGCTGCTCCCGCGCGCGCCGGGCCTCCCTCTCACGCCGGCGCACCGGAAGCCTTAACCCACCCTATTTCCGGCGCTACCAACAGTGAGACCCGGCGCCACAGAGGTTTTGTTTTTTTTAATTAACTGGCGCCCGGCCGCGCAGGGGGCCCGAGCGGCCGGGCCCCCCTGACACACGGGGCCCGGGACGCCAGTGCCCTTTGTCCCCCGCTGTTGGCGGCCCTGCTTCCAGGTACACCTTTTACCCTTTCTACCTGAAATTTTCAGTCAAATATATATCTAGTTATGCAGAATATTATAACGCTGCTTTTAGTTTGTTTTTTGAAATGTTATGAATATTCTGGCTACCGTTTGACACCAGTTTTGCAGCAGAGACTTTAATAAATTGAGTTTTGGGTATCAAACTCAAACGTATGCCATTTTATCAATAAATTAATTTTAAGGGGGTAATGAATCCAGAAAATGTTGCCACAAACTTGATACCAAATAACATCATTTCCATCTTGCACCTCTTGGCATCATTTTACCAAGAAATATTGCTCAAATTCTAAGTGTTAAGAGGAGGATTTCCTTGATTTACATGTTATAATGGGATTTGTTCAATTCTGTGTCAGTCAGCATCATATTTTTTCCCGTTTTGTAGAGCTAAAAAAAATCTGCCTGCTCCAAAGGGACTTCAACATCTCTAGCTAACAATGTGTGTCAGGGGTAGGAATCTATTTCTTACACTTTATGCATATGCAAGCAGAGATCAGCACATTGCAACAAGATTTTATTTCAATTGGTATTTCAATTGGTAAAAATCTATCCCTAGCAAAGTCGGTTAGAACAGGGGGGTTCCACTGCAGTCCCCAAGACCCCCCAACAGCAGTGCCGTCTTAACACATGGGCACACTGGGCAGTTGCCCGGAGGACCCACAAGCATAGGGGCCCCATGCTAATCTATGCACAGACCAGAATATAACACTAATTTTCCGATCACCCGCCTCAACATTCAAATCTCCCGCTAACTCGGTAGGAGGAGAAAAATTACGACTTGGAGCGGAGAGTTGGCATGTCTGCATTCGCGAGAGAAATTTTGCAGAGCCCAACGCACTGCTTTGCCCGGGGGCCTATAATGCTGTTAAGACGGCCCTGCCCAACAGGCCAGTGTCACGAGAGAACAGACAATATATATAATAACCGGGCCAGATTGAACAAGATTAGGATAAAGTAAACTGAATGAGTTTATTTCCTATGAGCAGAACAGACAATACATCAAGCAAATAACGTTACAGAAATATTTACACTTACTGGGGCTGGATAAGGAGATATTCAGCCGAATAGCAGCTCCTTAGTTGTTACAATCACGACAAGCACAGGAATAAGGGGTGCAAGCAACTATATAGACGCAGGCCCCCGTTCCTAACATGACAGTTCAGTTATTGGTGAACAATTACCTTGTCCCAATCACAGGTTGACAGGTAACGCGAGAAGCAGGGTTTCCCCAGCCCCTCATTAATACACCCCTCCCCGGTTCATACTTGACCAGCCCATTTATAAAAAAAAAATATGACAACAGGCGTGGGTGCCGTTCTGTCTAGCAAAAATGCTTATTGGACAGGGGCCTTTCATGTAGGGTGTTACATGTAACAGGTCACAATGGTTAGTGTCCATCTGTGACACTTGGCAGCATATGCAATGAGGCGAGTCACCTCCATTGATGTCCAGGTCTTTTCTCACCTCTGGCTAACCTCCACAGGGGGGTAAAGTACCTCACAATGCCTTTCAAGTATCCTCCTTTGATTGTACAATTACACATCAAAGCTGTCATCTGGCAAGCTTTTTGTCCTATGTCCAAAGTTATAGTACAAACAGCGATAACTCATAACTATATTTCCCATATATTAAATCAGATTAACAATAGGTAGGCGACACGTGTTCTTGGCAGGGTACAACATATCCAAATTTCCCCTTTCTAGTATATATAAAGCCAATGTTATAATTTTTTACACTTTACCCATTGTCAGGGATACAATACAATTCTCCCCCTCCCTCCATGTTAATACATAACATAGCAATTCATTCTGCTGAAGCGGGGAAATGCAGATCCACATATACACAATATGGTTAACCCTTTCCCTCCCGACTTGATTTATGCACATAGAAGAATATAACACAGACTGCTGGGGAAATAAATCTAAGACCTGGGGCCATTCTGCTGAAGCAGGGGGATGCAGATCAACATATACACAGATCCCATTAACCCCTCATACCCCGATTATGACAGCCAGATTTTAAGGATATCCCAGCTTCTGCACAGGTGGCTCAATCAGTGGCAAAGTCAAAGACTGAGCCACTGATTGAGCCACCTGTGCTGAAGCAGGGATATCCGGAAAACCTGACCTTAAGTTAAAAAAAAAAATCATGCTGCTGTGGATAAGACTGAAGGAGGCCCACATGACCTTTTGCACCTGACCCCAATGGAGGAGCTCAACTAGGTGAGAGAGTGGGACTAGATATAGAATTCATGTATACAAATCACTTTAGACACAACCTTAAACATATGAACAAACATTACCAGTTTATTTGCAGGGCACTCACACATACAGGTGAGGAGTACTTAGCTAAATAACATATGTGACATGCTTATATATGTGCCCTCATAAGACCTGTGTCCCTCAAATCATGGTCCTGTATAAATGCATTCCAGACTTATGATGCTAGCCATAGCAATCATGTTAGAAATAATCACTTTTACTGTACTTAGCATCACTTATTGGCCAGAATGTACTTGAAAATGAGGTCACTCTAAATGTTAATACAAAAACAAAAGGCTTATAAACTATAGCATGCCTCAGCTCTCATTCGTGTGCATGGGAGTAAAGGCCTTCTAAAGTTTGCAAAAGTTTGTAGATCAGGTCCTTTATGATTCTGAAGATGCACTCATCCTCTACTGAAGGAAATGTTCAGGGATTCTATCTCTCCCGTGTATACAATAGCTATTCTTCCCAGGTAGCACCCCTCTAATTGTTCATTCAGAGCAGGGATCACTACCCTGCCCCCCCCCTTCCTTTCTGTGTTGCCTTTATATATTCTACTGCTAAAATGTTATATAAATAAAGAGACGTGTTCAAGTGGCTGTTTGGTCGAAGCAAATCTATCCTAATTTGCTTACATGTACTCATGTTTAGTATGAATGTCTTTGATATCACATATTTATTTTTCAGGAACATCATACAATCAGTGTATGCCCTTGGCCACGGTATGTATGGGTGAACAACAGTTAACCCCTCAGGCGCTCAGAAGCAATGAACACTGTTGAGCCTTCTCGCTGTATGACTGGGGATGGGGGTCAGGCAAACTACACACTAGTGATAAATCTTTTCCAGCAGTTGGCTCAGAGTGAGCTCCAGATAGACTAAAGATAAAAAGAAACTCACATAGACATGTGTAGTGCCGTGTGCTCCACGATCCTCTCGCCGCTCCTTCCTCCAGTACTCCTCTGGTCACAGCTCGGCGGATATCAGCTGGGATCTCCGTTTGAAGGCGGCCCTTTGATCCACTCTTCTGCCGCCTACCCTGCTGTGTGCGATCCTTCACAGCGGGTGGTCACGTGACCGGCGGGGGTTGCGAGCTCCGGTGAAGCGAGTTCTGAATCAACAGCCCGGCGTGCTCTGTGGTAGACAGGAATGTAGAAACTCCTCCGGTGGGAGGCAAGGCAAAGCACCGCCGGAGAAAGAAATGCCGGGGGACTGATGTAAGCTAGAACATCTTTATTGGCACAGTATACTGACGGGTCCTCTAACGCGTTTCAGCCTACTGGCCTTTATCGAAGAGTGATCCGTCAGTAGAAAAACACACATAAAATAGTATTTGGTAACACACAACACCTGAGCAATTTGCCAATCAATGATGGACAACAAGTGTGTGTGATTACACAATCACATAATTAACAAGATTAAAACATGAACCAGACAGGTAATGAATGTCAGAAATTCCTTTCATGAAGGCATGGGTACAAAGTAAATATAACAGTAGATTTCAATACATATGAGTGGTCCATGATTAAAAACAACTATACAGTATATGCTGATATATACACTATGCTCAAAAATAATAATGAATATATAATTAAATATAAACAGTGACTATACCCATATACAAAATTGGATGTACCAGGAAATGAAACCTTATCATATATATGTGATAGCATTGATCACTTACCAATATGGCATTGTTTAACCATGATAAAGAAATAAAATGAAAAAAAAAAAATATATGAAATATCAATATAGACCGGAGGGGAAAGGGGGGGGGGGGGGGGGGGAGAGGAGGGAAGTGGGGCGAGGGAGACGGAGAGGGGAAGGGGGGGGGAAGGAAAGGGGGAGGGGGATGGAAAGGAGGGGGAAGGGGGAGGAGAAAGGTGGGGGGAAGGGAGGAAAGAGGGTGGAATGGGGAAGAAGGGAACTAGAAAGAAAGAAATGAGAAAACAATATTAATCATGAAGAAAATGCTGCAGCTCCCATTCAACATTTAGACCATGGGGCTGCAAGGTGTGCCCTTGGCCAGATGGCCTGCAGAACCCCAGGTTGAGGAGGTGGTTGAAGAGCCCCAGGTGACCCTCTATCTCACAGAGGTCACTGATGAGCCAGCTGAACCTGTAGCTGACCCCTCAGTTGCTTCCCCCGTTTACCCCATGGGCTGCTACTAAGTCTACACCACCTGCTGCTACAGTGCCTGCCTACTCTGCTGCAACTGTGCCTACCCCACCTGCAAGAATCCAGACAACGAAACCATGTGATGTTGATGGAGCAGCAGAGGCAGCTGACATGCAGAGGGTTGGATTTTGGGACATATCAAGCTATATTGAACGTATTGATTCCAGGCAGCCAATTACGGGCAAAGGCGGGAACAAGTAGACTGACGTTGGGAGCAGGCATTAAATTACCATGCTCGCTTAATTCTACTGGCATTAAGACAGCAAACACCAAAGGTTTAGCGCAGGTGACACCATCATTAAATGTCCTGTCCTGGGCAATGCAGCAGGGGATGGACAGGTTTCATGCCCCCTCGGTGCAAAGTACACAAGGGATATTCCGACTTGGGGAGAAAACCCCATCTGCTCCATTATCGGAGGAGATGACCTCACCCTGTCCTCTAGCTGCTGGGCGCCATGGGAGAGGCCATACCCATGGCCCAAGTGCAGGATGCAGTTCCCCACCAAAAAAAAGAGACCTGGCTTGTAAATAGTTGTGAATATCTTTATTGTTGAAGGTTATGTATGTAGTTATATTTGTTAATTATGTTACAAAAAAAAACTTTTTTTGTTTTACATACAGTACCACAACTGTGTGTAATTGTGACAGGGCTGCTTGTAAAGTAAAGTGCATATTTGTTTTCTTGCAATTAGTGTACCACTTGTGTCTGTCTTTTCTGTTTTCTTTTTGCTGGGCCAAGCTATCTTTTCTCTATTTTTTTCCTAAACTTTACTAACTTTTCATGTGGTGTCCTGAAGGCAGTCAAATGAATGTAGGAATGTTTTATTTGCTGCACAGCCTTAATGTATTTTACACATGCTGACAGTTCTAGCAGGCATGAAGGGGGGTTAATTCTTAATTGTCAGGTATTATCAATATAGACCAATCCTTACCTGAACTATAGCAGGATTTGTTAAGGTGGCTTGGTGTGGGATGTTGCTTGGGCAGAATCTGTGAAAAGGAATGGGCGTTTCCTTCCTGCAATACCATACACGATGGCTTATACCATTGTATGGGGTTTAAAGTAAGGCAGGTGATACTCACGTTCAATTACTTATCTTGCAAGACTAAAACGTGCCGTTGATATTTGCTTTTGATTTGCTGTAGAAAATTGTATATGTGATGCCAAGTTTGTTTTCTAATTTGTGTATGTTTTGGAAATGTTTCCCCTATGTGGTTGGCTGAACTTGGTTTGATCCTAAATGAACCAGGTATCTGATGCTATTTAAGGAGGGATCAGTTGGGGAGATCAGGGGGAAGGTGAAGGTTGTACTTCACTGCAGATGCCACGGCAAGACTCGTTCTCTCCAGGATCTGCTGGTCCTGCCTCCTTAAAGAGCTGGTTCTTAGAAATCCATCTGTACAAACTGTCAAAGGAATAAAGCTGTCCTGGTTTAGCAACGAATACTTGTCTACTTGTCACTGTCTGACTTCCTGATTTGTTTTTTTTCATATGCACGCAACCTCTCACAGTAATAAAATATTATTTGTCTTACTTCTGTCTCCTTGAAATTCATTTTCTTATATGTAGATTAATTCTCGTACACTCATACTTAATACAATCAGTATCACATACAATAGTAAGCCAAATAAACATATATTAGATTCCCAGTCAGCATTAAAAATCATATTATAGTTAATTCCGTGAAAAAACACAATTTCATATGCACCTCTTAGACAAAGTGCCCTTCGGCACGAAACGCGTCAGAGTTTCTCCTCGATATACCCGCATTTGCTGTATGGTTTGTCGACTTCAATAAAACATGTTTTAAGTGACCAGGCAGTGTGACGGTAACTTTGTAACAGGCTATAATAATACACCAAAAATATAACTGGGTTGAACTGAACGAGGCTTAGATATGATAAAATATAATTTATTCCTTGAAAAAGGTGAACACAACAGATTATATAAATAACAGACAAAATATAGACACTTACTGAAAGGTTTGGACAAGAAAGCCATCAGGATACAGGATGGGCCATTTCTTCCAGAATTCAGGTGCAGATGTAGACATCTCGACAATACATGAAGATCATGAAGACCATGCATGAAGACAATTGAGTAAAGAGTGACTCTGACTTATATACCATTTCAACCCTTTACTCTTAACCCTAGGTGCCGAGTTGGCTAGAAAAATCTCTTTGAAGTAGATTTTGGCTTCCCCTGTAAGTGTGAAGTACCACAATTAAAAACCCTCAGCTCCTTTTGTTCCCAGCCCTAGTATAAACAATCAGGGCAGTTAACTTTTAATCACTTTGGATCACAGGGCTATGCTAATTCTTTCAGGATGCTCTTCCTGCCCTATTAGCATAGCAGATGGGGTCTGCATTTTCAGAGCAGATCCAAAATCCCATATATACTTTAATATCTTCACATATTAATAAGTTCCGTTCTGGTGGGTCCAGTGGGTCAAAATCTGCCAGTTATTAAAGCCTACAGTGACCCTACATATTGACCAAATTACAACTCTCTGGGACCTCCAGAACCGGAGATACAGAAATGCACTTTAATACATTTTTTAAAATACAGGATTCGTCCCTTTAAAAATGAATCTCTGCTTTTCACTCGTTCCCCATTGAAATCAACAGGGTCCGCCGCCATAGCATTGAATGGCGGGCTCCGCCGTTGCCGTCAATGGGATTTCCCGCCATAGGCTTTCAATGGGGAAACGCCGCCATTGAAGCCTATGGAAAAAACACAAATCCTTACATTCGTCCACACTCCGTCTAGTTGGTCAGAGGGGGCTGGGAAGGTTCATGCATTAAAGCCGGAACCTGGGCTACATGCCACCCAAATCCCATCCCCCTGGTCATTCCAGAACCGGAGATATGGACTTACATTTTTCATCATTTTACACTTAGTCGTTTTTCGCCACGCGGCTTTTCCCCATTGGAATCAATGGCCGGCGCCGCCATAGACAATGCATGGCGCACGCCACCATTAGATTCAATGGGAACTCCGCTCCGCCATTGAAGTCAATGGCACGACCCTCCTTCTCCGCTCGACCCCTTACGGGGGTCTCTCATTCCTGGACCCGGTGTGGATCGTGTGCAGGGGTTCTTAGGAGCTAGGGACAAAAAGAACTTTATTCCCAGGGGCCCTAGAACTTAAGATTCCCACGCCAATTGTCTTTGAACTTGACCGAAGTGATTAAACTCTTTTCAAAGACATTGTATCCGCTTTTGCGGTCTGCGGTTTGGATGGCTGCCAACCTGTTCCTCGAGGCCGGCGTTGAGGAATCTCCATTGAAGTCAATGAGCCAATTGACTTACAATGGGAAACCGCCGCTCCTCATCTCGGACGCCAACTGCTGGTCGTCGCTGGAAAACAGGCCCAAAACCGCTACTTCTGCCATTAGAAAGCATGGAGGCTGAATGGCGACCTATGGACGGCTGCAAAATGGAGCCTGAAAAGGCGGGAAAAGGGAACAAAGGGCTTTAATCACTAAATTAACATTAACCCCTTCCCTCCCGCATCAACCCTAGTGTATGTGTGAGTGCAAATACCAGGGTAACACAATACATTTATACAGGGGGATAAACATTTGGAAACTGAAGCAAGGTAAAAAAAACACATTACTGGACCTCAGTCCAGTTAACCCCCTGCTTCCCAGGTGAGAGTAGAGGGTGGCCAAATGGGGTGTAACCCCTTTAATCCCGGGCCAAACACCCTCTATCATGACAGGCAGTATCAGCTTGTTTCTGGCATGTCCACAAATGCAGTGCATGGCCATATCCTCCTGCATGGGAGAATCCTTCTTCATATACATCTGTTGCTGTGTTTCAGCCATTTATATGTTCCACTATATACATTTTAGTGTAACACATGTAATGCAAGGGATACATCCTAGTGTAGCCAGGACTGGTTCTTGGCTGCCAGTCTGCCCTCACTGGCAGTAAGCCCTGGTAAGGGCAGGCCTGCCAGTACTTATCATGGGTTTTCCCCACTCCCTGCAGTACCCTTGAGTGACAGTGGGAAGAGGTGAAACCATACCTGAGTATACCCAATCATGGGTCAGACCTGGTGCCCTCCTCCTGGCTGTACTTAATGGGGATTGCTGCCCAAATTTAGTAGTGCCTCTCCCCACTTGAGAGAGGCAGGTCACACAGCAGAGTGCCTGAGCATTGGGCTTTCGCTGTTCCTCTTGTCCTCGGGGGAGAATAAGTGTGGACCTTTCCTCTGCTAGAGGGGCAGGGAAGAGCAAGGACAGCTGTGGGGAGCCTTGACCCATAGTGGATGTCCAAGGACCATCCTACAGCTGGATAGACCACCAGAGACTGCATAAGGCAGAGGCCTGCTGTAACTGCATTGTACTAAACAGAATAAAGCCGTTCCTGTTTCATATACCTCCTGCCTGGTGTGTGATCTTACTGGTAAGGAGATGGAGTATTTCTACGTAGGAGATCGCCTCCATACATCTGGAGCCTGTGGCAGATGAAGGTGCTGCACTGCTAGAGACCCATGTGGGGTATGTACCCCAGAAACCTGTCCTGTGTCCCCACAACCATCGGCGGACGACTTGGCCCTCCTGCTTACCAACAGGTAGCATTCACCACACATGCTGTAACGGCAGAATCTCCCATCAGATGGGGGAAATACCGTTACATTTGGAGGCGCTGCTGAAATGCTGCTCAACAGGACCGGTTTTCAGCAATGCAAGGCTGGAAGTTATCAGTTACACTTATAGAGCAAGTGCTAGAGAAGGAGGGAGGCTAGTTTTAGTGTCCAGGGGACCCCGTCATACCATAACCGTTGCCCACATTCCCCGCCACGGAACTATGGCCTAGTCTGCCCTATTGGGTGAATGGTCTGGAGACAAAATGGCTATTGCTGTTCGGTGTCACCCTGCAACTGATACAGTCTAGGGCATCTGGAGGGAATCTAGCTGCCATAGGCCAGGATCACCTGAGTCTTAGGAGGGATGCCTGACGTACTAGGTGCCTATGCCCTTCAGCAGGAAGAACGCCCAGAGTACTACTAGCCGTAGCCAGACTGTGGAACCACAGAGTGCTTTTGATGGATTGAGAAAGAGTGAAGCGTATTGGAAAGAACTTTGCTAGCATGGGGTATAACCTACTCTCGGTAGACAGCTAACCATGTGCTGTGGAGACTACAAGGAATTGATTCCTGCCAGAATCGCGACTCTCACGGGGTCAGAAAAAGAACTGTATTCAAAATTGAGGTTCCCTTGCCCAGGACTGCACCATGTGAGTTGCTCTACCTAAAATGGCGGTTCCCACCGAGAATGGGAACTGCGTGGGAGGCTTGCAGAAAAGCTGCATGCCTTTTTGCAAAGTAATGCAAGGGTCTGGCGCGAAAGCCAGGACCCCACCCAAGCGATGTGACTGGCTCAGCCAGGAGTCAGAGTCACGCCCTGTCCCAGTGTCCCCCACTTCTAATCTCCACCAGAGTGAGAGGGCACTGTGACAACCAATGCCCAGCTACTACTGGAGACAAGGGAGGAGCTGGATGTGGCCAACGGCACCCTCAGTTCTTCGGAGCCTGGTGAGCAATAGGAGTAATTTACATTTGCTCCTCTGCCCATGCCTACAAAGAGACATAATGTCTAGCGAGCTGGAGTTCATGCACTACCGTCTACCAGGAGGCCTCCTGGTTGTGAAGGTGAACGGGAAGAGGTACCTCAAATGCTTCTGCCCATTTGCGATTTCCCAGGCGGCGACCTGATATGGTTAGCCAAGAGTGTCCAATGCAGAGACAGATTTCTAAAGCCCCTGCTGCTGCGGCCTATGGCTTTCGCAGAAAAAGATGCGATCAACCCCAATACTTGGGCGGTCGATGCTGCTACATCATCTACCTCAGCTATGGAGGTTTCTGAGGGCCTGTGCCCCCATGAGGATGCTCCATGGGGTCCGTGCACCCAGATGATTCCAGAGCAATCAGGGATGGTTCCTGACCCGGTCCCCGCAGAGGAACCAGAGATGGTCAGCGAGACGGAACCAACACCAGAGCAACTGGGTAAGGTGACTGCTTAGGGTGATGAGGAACCGCTGTTGCCAGAAGTGCAGGTGCCAGAACAGGCCCTGCTGATTGCCGCTGATGACTCGGAAATTATCCGGTACCTCTCCCCTGTGGAAGTGTACTTACCTTCGTCTAGTACCAGTAGGCGTTGGTCGTCCGTGGTGTTTCGTCCGACGCTGGATGCCCAGACCGAAGAGACAGATGAACCGACCTTTTTAAGCAGCTGCGACTGACGATGGAGTCTGACCCTGATGACAGCGACCGTGAGACCTGTGAAGAGCATGGCGCCCATGGAGACTTCCGGTACTAAGGTACCTTCCGGTGCCGCAGCCCATGCGGATACAGATGACGACGAGGACATGTCAGTCCAAAAACCAGATGTCGATGCATTTCCATTGCAGGACCTGGAGCTGTACCAGAATCTCGAGATACCAGCCAGTGATGATGTCACTAAAAGAGCGACCACTGGGGCAGACGAGGAACAGCCGATTCCCGCTCCAGTGTGTACCGCTCCAACTCCCATAAAAGGGGCTGCCCGTTTGAACATCCTTCGGGAACACTTAGCCCGCAAAAACGCTAAGCCTCCCGTGTGCCCGGAGGTACCGCCCCCCGCTTTCCCGCCCCAGTATCGGGATTATTTAATTGCTCATAAGCCTATGACCAAGATAGTGAAAGAGCCTCATGTAGTCAGCGTGGTGCTGGTGTCTAGTCAGGGTGGGCTCAATGTTAAGGACTCTGACCAAGACATTAAGGACTTTAAGGCCCCATACCCATTGACTAGTGCCACCCCTTCTGTGTGTTCTACTGTTTTCATGACATAGTTCATTTTTTAATAAATTCATTTTTAGTTTGTCACTAGGAGTCTCGCTGTTATATGTTATATAGTGGTATACTGAGTTACCCAGCAGTTATACGCTATGATTTGTGTTTGTTTTTTCTTCTCTCGTTCCATGGCCTGTAAAGCACACGTGCGGATTCTTTGAAGATCACAGGACTTTCCATTTGAACATTTGACACCAGGTTTTCTTTTTCACGTTGTATTCGTTTGTACTAGCAGAAGGTACTAGGCAGCCTACCTTTATTTAAAGGTTATTTTTCACTATTGTTATACATAGTTGGTGTTTAAACTTTAGCGCTTTAGTCACATTTTTTCTTTTTTTCTACGGTAAATAATGTATCCAAAAGATACTAGGTCGCAGGGTTCCTAGAAATCCGTGCTAAGCTGTGGGATATTGCTAGATAATGATCTAGGATATAACTGATGGATAAATAAATAAAGCCAGGCAGGGATAGCCACCACTCTCTGTTCACATATGTGTCCGTGTCTAATATAATTGCTCCTAAAAATGTGGGGAACCTGTGTAAAAAGCTACAGTCAGTAAAGAAATCTCTGACTACCCAATATCACAATAATAATGTCCCCCTGGAGAAAGACACTTATATTTGTAGACACCCGGCCATAGTGAATGAACTGGGATACTCACGTAGGAGAGTTTTCCTGTCCGGTGAATCCCACGGCGTGCATCACGTGGACGGTGTACAGCATGTAGTTCCTCGCCGAGAATGGAGCACAGCAACCCAAAATAAGGGGGCTAGATACCGGTTTATAGATAAAAATCCTTTATTCCATGGTAGACATCATGGCATGGGATGTAAAAGCCTCTTACGCGTTTCGGGCCGTCGTCCTTTGTCAAAGAGAATTCTCTGACATTCTTTGGCAAAGGGCGACGGCCCGAAACGCGTAAGAGGCTTTTACATCCCATGCCATGATGTCTACCATGGAATAAAGGATTTTTATCTATATACCGGTATCTAGCCCCCTTATTTTGGCTTGCTGTGCTCCGTTCTCCGTGAGGAAATACATGCTGTACACCATCCACGTAAATAATGTATCTACTGGCCTCCATCAAGCTGGTGTTCCACCAGTAGAAGCAGAATGAGATTCTCTCAATTACTATTCTAAAAAGAGGTTTCTACGGGCCTCACAGACACTGAAGCCTGCCGTGGACTGGAAAGATTGGGACTGTGGGGATAAGTATCCTATTGATAATGAGGATGATGATATGACATGTAGTGTTACTTCTGGGGGTTGCCACTATGCTATGTCCGTAACCTCTGATATTTCAGGTTTTTCGTCCCACACTACCTCTGGGACAGGATCTGTTAAAGCGGCACCTGTTAAGTCCTTGCCCTGGTGCACCCTAGATTTCAGGGGTATATGCCATATATGCACCGCACTCGATTTCTACTGGAAGTAGGTGATGTAGTGGGAGGAACGATAGCTCTGCCCCGAGGAGACAGCGGAAGCCATGAGGTGCAGGGAGTATGAAATTAGGATAGTTATAGTGCAGCCCAAATGGGTAATCCTAATGTACTGCGAACCACCCGTGCAGGAGCCTTTATACTGGGTGCTGCCAGGTCAGGCTGAAGGTCGCAGACTAACCAAAATCAGTGGTGCAGAAAAACACGTAGTGCAGCGTTACAGGCAGTCCCACAGATTCAAGTACCCATATGTACCAGAGCCTATCATGCTTGAAATCATGAGAATCGCGAAAAGTGGTTGATTGATGTGATTAGGGCCTACATTCATGCTCACAGTATGAGTACGTTCTATCATGTAGAAGAAATGGTCCCTGATGAAGAAAACTGCTGTTTTCGAAACGCATAGGACATTCTTGCTAATAGCTCTACCTTCCAACCAGTACTCTACTGCGCGAGCTGACAGACTGAACGGCGCCGAAATCGGCGACTCCCCGCGGTGACGTCATCCACCAGGAAGTGCTGCACACGGAGGGGAGTGAGAGTACTCAGCTGGTGTTCAGCCATTCTCTGAACAAACACTGTATGGGCCAGCAGCTCCCGTTCGACTCATGCTCTGGGGAGCAAGGACGCACAGAGGCTTTCCATCTGCCCTACTGAAATCCTGCCACAGAGCCATCAGCGATTCTACCCCTGTGAGGACATCTGTTCCAGTCATTTGAGGCGTTGGGTAACATATCCCGAAACTGCTTGTTTTAACTGCACTGATGTACGCACAATACTCACCTAATAATTTGTTCATGTTAATATAATTTTGTAATTGCACTATGAGCGTTGTGCGCTGTGTCTTTTTTGTATTTATCTGCTAGCTCCAGGGGGTTCCTGAGCCCCCCCTTCCATCACAGCTGCAGACGCTCTGTTCAAGGTCACGTAATTAATTATTTAATTACTTTATCACCATTTATCACGTTTTATTTACTAGCTGCGCACTTTAATCTCTTGTTCACAGAAGAAATGGTTGCCTACCTAGTGGAAGTGTGGAAGATAGGGAGATCCATCTACATGGACCGCGTAGAATACTTATCCAAACGGCAGCCTAAGAGGGTGTTTTCTCTAACTGTGCCTGATAGTACTGGGGCACTTGTAAGCAAACGAGACCCCAAGCATTACTATTGAGTAATAGGTTCTCCATGTTGGGGGGGACCTGGGTTAAAATAATGGAATGCTGTGACTAATATGTTAGGTACTGTGTATGCAGCTTGTATGTATCATGTATCTGTTATGACTGTCATACTACTGTTACCTATTAAAGTCTCCTGTTCTGTGTAGGATATGCATGTGAAGGATGGTACTCACAAATTTCGATGCCAGTGAGGACATGGGCGTTTCCACCAGAGGGAGAGTATAGCCAGGACTGGTTCTTGGCTGCCAATCTGCCCTCACTGGCAGTAAGCCCTGGTAAGAGAAGGCCTGGCAGTACTTATCATGGGTTTTCCCCCACTTCCTCCAGTACCCTTGAGTGACGGGGGAGGAGGTGGAACCAAGCCTGAGTATACCCAATCATGGGTCCAACCTGGTGACCTCCTCCTGGCTGTACTTAAGAGGGATTGCAGCCCAAATTCAGTAGTGCCTCTCCCCACTTGAGAGAGGCAGATCACACAGCAGATTGTCTAAACATTGGGCCTTGTCTGTTCCTCTTCCCCTCTGGGGAGAGTGGGTGTGGACCTTTCCTCTGCCTCTGCTAGAGGGGCAGGGAAGAGCAGGCACAGCTGCGGGAGCCCTTGACCCATAGTGGATGTCCAAGGACCATCCTACAGCTGGATAGACCACCAGAGACTGCATAGGGCAGAGGCCTGCTGTAACTGCATTGCACTGAACAGAATAAAGCTGTTCCTGTTTCATATACCTCCTCTCTGGTGTGTGATCTTAATGGGGAAGGGTAGGGAGTAGTTCTACCGCAAATCGTCTCCATACATCTGGAGCCTGCGGCAGATGGAGGTGCTGCACTGCTAGAGAACCATGTGGGGTATGTACCCCAGAAACCTGTCCTGTGTCCCCACAACCATCGGTGGATGACTCAGCCCTCCTGCTTACCAACAGGTAGCATGCACCACACACGCTGTAATGGCAAAGTCTCCCATTGGGTGGGAAAACACTGTTACACTACTCTAGGTCCATTTATATGGGTATCACTTAAGACTTTCCCTTTTCCCTTGTAGGCTATGTGTATAAATCATGCAATGCTACTCAGGGTTTGGAAGTGAGCAAGGGTAGTTTTCGTCTGGCGCTAAATACTGTAGCGTTATTCTCATGTGTTAACAGTAACAGAGGTCTGAGGATCTCTGCAGTTAGGTAAACTGCTCATTACCATAGGATTTGCATAGGAATAAGCCTAACGCCCCTTAAAATGAATTGTTCCGTTATTTTTAAGGAAAATGGCTGAACATCGTAGCGCTAACACCTTTGGGGATATGCAGTATGGATATCACTACATTAAAATGAGATAACGTAACATTAAAAAATGATCTGAGGATCTACCCCATACGGAGATTGCATAGCCTGCTCCACATAGCTTAATATTCTAAGGCTAGATTCTAAAGCATTGGTATTTAGTGAAAGGTTTGCGAAATTATACTGGCAGTTGTTTAAAAGCATGAGAAACAAGTTTGCATTCCAGTACCATTAATTAGGGTACTTAATATTTTATTGTGAGCTCTTCATTACACCTGCAAAACTATATGCACAGAGTAAGAAACCGTCCATCAGATAATTATGAGTTGTTGCACAACATAAGAAAGTGTTATTATAATACGTTTGGGGCTAATGCTATTTTACTCTTTTTGTTTTCATGCAAATCTCAACACGTTGTTAATTTAGATAACTGTTAAATTCATTTTGACTCTCTAAATCAAAGCAACCATTTTTTTTATATTCACCCCATGTGTTTTCTAATAAAAACAATAATAATAAAGTTATGTTTGTACATTATTTAAACGTAGTGACACATTTTAAATATTTCTTAGATATAAAGTTCCAAAACAATGGTTGAAACTAATGTATTTTCACTTTCCAATTGTGTTAGGGAATGGTGTGTCCTTGTATTTCTTTTAGTATGTGTGAACTCTTTTTATATATATATATATATATATATATATATATATATATATATATATATATATTTTTTTTTATTTATTTTTTTTAAATACATTTCATGCTGTCCCTTGACATACTTGACATACGGCATGTCTCAGGAGGTGAAATGCATGATTCAAATAAAAAGAGTTGTTTTTCGGTATTTCAAGCCTTCTGATTTATTCTTGCTTTTGCATTTAAGATACATTTCTTTAACATGCATCCTGCAAAAGGCAGTAAAGACAAACAAGAGCACTTCTAAAAGAAAAAAAAACTAATCTGTAAGACCCTTTGCAAATTCTAGTTTCCTTTTACTAGTAGATCTAATCCTAATTAAAAATAAATGACATGCCGCATAGAGCTTGAAATGGAAAAGATAATCCTATTACATATGAGAATATATCCTCCTTCCATTCCCCTTTAAACTGGGGGACGGATCAGATGAAGCTGAACTATCCTTTGTAAACTCTTTTCAAACTTTCCTATAGATCTAATCCATCACGTGATCCTGATGCCTACATTGCTGTCTGCACGCGAGTTTTACAATGCTGGAATTAGGCTGAGCTAGAAACCCTTAGCAAAAGACCCTAGCTACCCTTAGCAGTCCCCCAAATGCCAAGCATTGTGGCCATGTTTGCTCTCATGATCGCTAGACATTTGTCTGCTAAGTTGTTGAGCTGAAGAATAGGGCTCCTGTGAGGCAGCCTTTGGTATGATAAAAAGGCGATTTGCAGCTTGTGTTGCCGGGATCAGCAGTACGGGTGATTTTTCTCTTCCCTGCGGGGATCTGGTAATTTCAATGACATTTGCTTAATCCTGGTGGCTGAGCCTTCTCCCGGTGACCAAGGGATGGGGCGTAGTTGGGGAGAAAGATGAATCTGGTTGGCAGTGCGCATGCGCAATTTGAGAGTCCCAGACTAGGCTCTGTGTGTGTTGCATTTGGATAGTGAGAAGGAGGTGGCCAAATGCTCCTTGGAGGGGGTAGAAAGTAGACAGGTTCTCATTAGCCCCAAGCTCCCTTCACTCACGTGCCAGAACACCCTCTCTGAACATGATCACTGTGCTGGCATGGACATGAGCCCCAATGGTTTGATCAACTGACTCCTTCATGTGACAATAGCTCATAGAAGAGTGCCACCAGGCAAAATGAAGCAACAGAAGGCGGGCATTCAATAGTTAAAGACTCTGCCTCGTTTTTGCAAGCACATCACAATTTCCACAGGGAGGGCATACTGTGCCAACCAGGAACTGTGTGTCCCCCAAAAAAATAATACGAGTAGATATGATAACAAGGTGCTTAAAAGTGCTGGATGTCTGAATTGTTAAGGTTGATTTTTTTTAGTATCTATTAAAGGGGAAACCAATGTTGCTTATGTCAGGAATTAGATGAATAAATAAATGACTATTTATACAAAGGAAATGTGTTTCCCAACCCTTATGTATAAGCAACCTCATCTTCTTTGGTAAGAAGCACCTACGATGAATTGCCATGACATTTCGCCTGTATAATAATAATTCATTAGCCAGTAAGGGCATCATGTTCATGTGTAAGATTTAATTTGACACACTATAAAATGGACTCAGTTTGTGGACCATATTTTGTAATCCTTGATTTTGAATGCAACTGTACACTCATTTGCTGGCTCAGCATAACATTCTGTCAGCCTAATAGGCCACAAGGAGTCATTACCTGAGTGCTGTGCTTTGATGCTCTGTGCACAATTGTCTGATTGTGTTATATTGTATGAAAGAGCCTGTTGCATATTCAGAAGGTATATTCTGTGTGTTTGCGTTGGTGCAATATTTGCCTCCTCTCCTTGCTGCTGTAAGTGCAGCAACATGCTGTGCCAGTTTTTATTTTATTCTGTTTCAATCTGCTAAAGACAAGTTGTCTGTAAATAAAATTGTATTGTATGTGAACTTTCAGCGGCACTGTTACCTTATTTCAGCAACGAAAATCCACCAAAGTTGTACTAAATAGAAGCATCCTGTATGTTAGTTTTATCTTAAAGAAACAGTTAATATTCAGAGGGAAAAGTCTGTATTGCATTCAATAAGGATCCCACATGGATCTGTACTATACCATTCCAAAATCACCAATCTCACTCCTTTATCTTTGGGTCACATTTAAGATGGATGCCTCTACCAGCGTTTGCTTTATTGAATCATATATCCTAACTTTGAAAAGCTGCCTTAGCACACCACGATGACTCAAGGCACAACTTTCTTCTTTTCAATGTGTTGCAAAGATGTTGCTAATATAATAGGTAAGGAAGGAAAGTAACTCTGACTCAGGCCCTCATTCTCTCCCGTCTTGATTACTGTAACCTCTTGCTGTACGACCTTCCTGTCTCTCACCTGTCTCCCCTACAATCTATCCTAAGCGCTGCTGTCAGAATCGCTCTACTCTTTCCTAAAGCTGCCTCCGCGTCTCCCCTCCTGAAACCCCTCTCCTGGCTTCCGATCAAATCCCGCATCTCACACTCAATTCTCCTCCTCACTTTTAAAGCTTTACATTGTTCTGCCCCTCCTTACATCTCAGCCCTAATTTCTCGCTATGCACCATCTCGACTCTTGCGTTCTTCTCAACTACTGTATGTCTTCTTTCAACCCCCTTTGTATCTAAAGCCCTCTCCTGCATTAAACCTTTCTCACTGACTGCCCTGCACCTCTGGAATGCCCTTCCCCTCAATACCCAACTAGCACCCTCTCTATCCACCTTTAAGACCCACCTTTATGCTGCGACCCCACTAGCGCTGAGCTCGCTGAGCAGGCGGCGCTTGGAGCGGTTACATGCATATGCGCGTGAGCAAATGCGCGGGCACACGCGCTTTTGTAAATAAATTTTTTAAACTTTCCCGCTTGCTCGTTAGCCCGCAATTGCGCCCCCCTCCCCCCCCCGCTCGCGCGTCCTCAAGTTGCAGGACACCCAGCGCTCATGCTCTAAGCATGAGCGCGCTCTGCGCCAGCGGGGACTCAGCCTAAGAAAACACTTGTTTAAAGAAGCATATGAATACCACTGTGGATATTCTGAACACATGATACATAAAGCTTGGCCCCCTGCAGATGCACTTACCAGAACTCCCTCCTACTGTCTCTGTACGTTCTCCCTGCCTACCAATTAGATTGTAAGCTCCTCAGAGCAGGGACTCCTCTTCCTTAATGTTACTTCTATGTCTGAACCACTTATTCTCATGACCTGTTATTTTTATTATTTGTTATTTATATGATTACCATGTGTATTACTACTGTGATGTACATTAATGGCTCTATGTACATTAATGGCTCTATATAAAAAAAGACATACAATACATAGGATGAAACATAAATTGGTCACTTATATGTACACATTTAATTGTGACCAATTTAGAATGTAAGAATCATTACCAAATAAATAGAGATTTGTTCTTTGGACAGAATGTCCTTTAAGAACCAATCAAAGTATTTATTTATAGTATTACTGGACATCTCTTTGTCAAGTATGTTCTGGTTTCCACTACAGAGACAATACGCAAGCATTGTATTAAACAGGATAAACCATTAGGGACTCACAGGACCAAAGTAGGACGAAGTGGCAGTCTTGAATGTCACACATACGCAGACATTTAATTACATTAAACAATTGAGTGTGACCATAACTTGATAAAAATAGTTGATCCTCTGGATAATTAACCTTGTCTCTGTTGGTCCTGTGCCAGCTTTCTATCTGACACTGAGTGCAGTAGTAGAAAAATAATGTTTAGCCCCTGAGATGATATTCATGATTGTTTCAATGCCCTGAAAGTGCCCTCAAGCATTGAATTGGTTAAATATGACAAATCCCCATCTTCAGCAGGTCCTTGCACAATATAAATCTACTGATACATTTGCATGTACAATTAAGGAGACTATTAATTCATGTATTTCATTACAAAATAGGTACAGTGTTGGAGCAGAAATAATGGAGGGCAGCACTAAAATCATTCAATTGAGGTCATCTGTTGTGCTTTGATAAGTGGTCCTCTACCAGGGGTGGCCAACTGCATTACTCAAGGGCCACCAACAGGTCAGGTTTTCAGGATATCTCTGTTTCATAATGACCGAGCCACTGATTGAGCCACCAGTGAGGAAGCAGGACATCCTGAAAACCTGACCTGTTGTGGCCCTTGAGGACTGGAGTTGGCCCCCCTGCCCTAACCTTTTGGTTTTGTATTGAATTGCAAGCCACTTTCGCCTCCAAGTGCACTATTATTCTGTAAGCTAATATTATTTGAAAAGGCATACCCACCCAGTACCTTTTTGCATATCCCATGTCAAAATCCCCACATACCCAAGGAGGTATACAATATGATTACTGCAAAAGAGAAATATATGCACGTTGACATTAATGGGGTTATTCATGCCTGCTGAAGAGGTGGGGCATTGCTTGTGCAAAAACTGCACAGAATGTACCAATAAAAGACATCTCACTGCGTCCATCATATCTCTTTTATAAATCTAATGCTGCTTTTTGTACTAAATATGACCCAATGTTGTATTTGAGAAGTCGGATTAACAGGTCCCAAACATTAAGTTTACATTTTTAAAAATAGGTAAAGTTCATGTCTTTTGGGCCTATTTTAATCTAAACTGCACCTAGTCGTACAACATGACGTGTTTCTTTCAATATCATGCAACGTCTATAACATATGGAAAAAGTCCATATTTAATATCATTTTCATATAACTGAAGACTGGAAGAATGTATGCGTCTAAATCCCTCACCGTGAAAAACTGGTTCAGAGAAGAAGAAAGAGCCAACTTGAAAATAATTGAATGGCTTAAATAATTCCGATGCTGTTTTTCTACCTGTAGTGTCCTGGTTTATTTTGATCAATATCCCCATAAATTATTTGCATTCCAGGAGTGAAGGGGGTTATATGTGTCACCCTTATACCTTTACATCATGCCTCAATGAAATGTGGCATTAAAGGAAAAATACTCATTGTCTCTGGTTGATGGGAATTTTTAACTCTTCTGATAAGCACAAGTCTAGCAACCTACATACAGCACCAAAGGGAAGACCAGGGTCTAGAAACAACTAGCACATTAAACCTTCCCTGTTTTATAACCTAGTCTTGCAAATGGAAGCAGTAGTACTCGGCACCTTTATGTCTCATGTACCAGTGCATCCAAACTAGAATTTTATAAGGCTTGGTTCACTGTATTAACTCCTCGTTCTCATTGTAATTGCAAATACACGCTGAAAATCCCCACCTACAAAGCTGCGGCTATATGATGCCAATGTGCCAGTGTAATGCATTATTATTGCCTTAACCCCATCACTGCTGGGATGCCCACCAAAGGGATTGCTCTGTTGTTCCGTTGATGCCATTTCATTTCGAATCAAAAGTAAATGTGAACACAAACTGGGCTAGTGCAAATATACTGCCATAAAATTCAAATGATGGATGTTTTCATTCTAATTGTCCTTTCTTTCAAAGGGACTGGCTGGATGCAGTGACTTGGCTCACACATTTTGTATTTATCAATATTAAGAGGAGGCTTTGCAAATTCAGAATAAAACGATATGGGATTAGCGATGCTCAGACTGTGTCACTGGCAAATCATGAATGAAAGGGACGTATGGTCGTCCTTGGGTGTCTGAAGCACACAGTTTAAAAACATGACATCGTTAATAGTCGATTACAGTATATGGTGTTGCTATAATAGTCTTGTAGTTTTTTCCTAGCAGATTCCTTGCAGCAAAGACACTGACACTGCAAATTACTCTTGGCAAAAGAGCAAGCAAGCACTGTTTTAATAAAGCCAAACAATATGTTCAGTGCAAACAACTCCAATTTTTACTCCCTCGCTGCTGAAGGATGCTCATACACATTTCAGAATATTTTGTAAGTGCTCAACTCATATTCAAGATGTGGCACAGATAAATGCATTACATGTTCCCCCACTTAAGATCTTAAGGGACCTCTTGCAGGGTCATAGGGATGTATGTCTTTACACATTTTTGCATATTACTTTGATATGGATACTATACATGCGAAATTATATATCAAGTTAAATACAATTTAATTAATTAACGGAATGATTACAGTATACAAATGACACATCCGTCCCCTTTTTCTGACACAGGATAAGTTGCACATAGCAGATGTATCACCGTTTCAGAATCCATCTCAAGGTTGACTATAAAAGGGCCATCTCCACAGGTTCTACGTGGACGCAATGAGTTTATCATATTAATGTATGAGGCATGTATGCAGTTTTACAATCAGATGGCCATCAATTGGTTTAGCCCCCCATGGTGGGGTTTATTTGCTAAGTGGAGATGGATCTGGCAGAGAGAAATCTGCACTGCACGTGTTTGATGTTACAGTACACCTCGGACTAGTAAAAGCTGGTGATTCACAGTGCTGTGTATATGTCTTCATGCATTTAGGAGGCAGATGGTCTAGTTCCCCAAGGTTCGTGCCGGGTTTAACCCCCTGCTGGGTTGTTGTTCTTCTGGAACGAGACTGGTGTTGCTTCCCAGAGAGGCCCTGTTAGTACAAAAAGAAAATGCTCTAAATAGGCGGAACAGGGAGCATCAGGAGGGATCGCTCACTAAATGCATTCTAATATGAGAGGGGTATTGTATACAATTCAGCGCCTATCATCGTTTAGTCAAAGAGTTATGGTAGTGATTGGGACTGAATGGAGAAGCAGAATGGATACATGTGGCGTTTGCTCATTATATTCATCTTAGCCCAACTCCTCTGTGGAAACTGTTCAACTTTTTTTTTTCCCCTGTGTCTGTCATACTGAAATAATACAGACATTGGTGTTTCGAATGGGATAGCCTGCCATGCTATTATATTTCTCCAGCTAACGAGGGCTTCATAAGCCTTTGATACAGTCTGATCTTTGAAACCTTTCCAAATCTCCCCAAGCTTCTGCTAAATCCTATTTGGAACATTTAATTCTTTCTTTGGCCTGCTAGTGTCCAAGGCTTAAGAAAGCTACTTGGGCAGTGACATGCATACTAAAGAAAGCTACAATCATCTGAAAAGCAAATTGCAGCTCTGATCACAGATCTCACGCGAGTGAACTACTATTATGTGCATAGATTTGAATAAAAATGAATTCAGGGTAATCCTTAAATCTCATTTAGTTTGGTGTCTGTTATGATCATTAATGGAAAATAGCACTTTTATTGTGTGCACCAGGGCAGATCTGAAATCAGACTGAGCTAGCTGTAGCATCCATAATCTGGGATATTTGTACACAAGGCACCTGTTCAGCAGCAGGGTGCTATAGTCTCTCATTTAACAAAACATTGAGCCTATTTTTCTTCAGCATCTCACTATGATCTCATATGTATCCCTGAAAAATAAAGACTAAAAAAGACTTAAGAAAAACAATAAACGGCTCCTCGTTTTCTTGCTTCCTTACTATGCTTTTCCATAGTAACCCTTTGTCTGCTGAATGGGTTAGCAATTCATTGCAAATGTATTCATTGCTCCACTTTAAGCATTGAAGTAGTTAAATCAGTTCTATCGGAAGCATTCAAGAGGATGGTGTCAAAGGGACCCTTGTGATTGGCTGCTCTCTGCGCTCATTTACATGTCTGCTCTTATAAAACCCTCTGAAGAGGAGCCAGACCCGCTCAGAACTACGCAAGCTATTCAGGGGAAGAGTGCCAGTGACACTTTAGAAAGCAGATTTGGTTCATTAGCAATGCTTATGTAGCTGCTCTGCATGCACACAGCTCTGCAACTTCATAGACATCAAATAAACAGAGCATATATTCTTTTTCCTGCACTTATTAAGCTTGTCTTTTAAAATGACTTCTAAGGGGGAGAAATGTCTCTGGGTTTCTCCCCTGAGGCTTCTCTGTTTTTATACACTGATGTCAGTCTCTGCCTGCAAGACTATGCGTTATAGGACTTATGAAGAAGACGAACCGGGCACCGTTATAGGGACCCTAGCAGAAGACATGCACCTTAACATACCTGGAGATGGAAGTTTCCGCCTGATGAAGCAATTCAACAGCTCCCTTATTCATGTCCGGGAGAGTGACGGGCAGCTGAGCATCGGGGAGAGAATAGATCGGGAGCAGATTTGCAAGCAGTCTCTCCATTGCATTCTTGCCTTGGATGTGGTCAGCTTTTCCAAAGAGCAGTTCAAGCTGATTCACGTGGAAGTGGAGGTGAGAGACATTAATGACAACAGCCCTCACTTCCCCAGCGCTGAAATACCGGTGGAGGTGTCTGAAAGCGCCTCTGTAGGCACCAGGATCCCTTTAGAAATAGCTGTGGATGAAGATGTTGGGTCCAACTCTATCCAGAGCTTCCAGATCTCAGTCAACAGTCACTTCAGCATTGATGTACAGACCAGGGCAGACGGAGTGAAATACGCAGACCTGGTGCTAATGAAAGAGCTTGACAGGGAAAACCTATCCTCCTACACCTTGGAGCTTGTGGCCATGGACGGAGGAAGCCCATCTCGCTCCGGCAGCGCAGTGGTTAATGTCCGAGTCCTGGACTTCAATGATAACAGCCCAGTGTTTGAGCAGAGCGCTGTCACTGTGGACCTCATGGAGGATGCTCCTGTAGGATACCTTTTACTGGACCTCAATGCAGTTGACACCGATGAAGGTGTGAATGGAGAAATCGTCTATGGCTTCAGCACTCAGGTGTCACAAGAGGTACGCCAGCTTTTTAAAATTGATCCAAAATCCGGGCGCCTAACTCTTGAAGGTCAAGTTGACTTTGAGACCAAACAAACCTACGAGTTTGATGTGCAGGCTCAGGACTTGGGTCCCAACCCATTAACTTCTACCTGTAAAATCATCGTGCACATCATAGATGTGAATGATAATGCCCCAGCTATCACCATCACTCCCCTCACTTCCATCAGCGCGGGAGTCGCCTACATTACAGAAGCTGCAGCTAAGGAAAGCTTCGTAGCGCTGATCAGCACCACGGACAGAGACTCTGGGGCGAATGGACAAGTTCACTGCACTCTATATGGACACGAGCATTTCAAGCTGCAGCAAGCCTACGAGGACAGCTTCATGATAGTCACCACCTCTGCTTTAGACAGAGAAAAGATAGCAGAGTACAACCTGACAGTGGTGGCGGAAGATCTTGGTTCCCCTCCTTTTAAAACCATCAATCAGTACACAATCAGGGTGAGTGATGAAAATGACAATACCCCCGTCTTTGCCAAACCAGCGTATGAAGTGTCTGTCCTGGAAAATAATGCCCCAGGGGCTTACATCACCACAGTTATCGCCAGGGACCCTGATCTTGGGCACAATGGTAAAGTCATTTACAGACTGGTCGAGACGGAAGTGATGGGTGCCCCTATCTCCACATATGTTTCCGTAGACCCGGCCACTGGTGCGATTTATGCGCTAAGAACTTTCAATTATGAGATTATAAAGCAGCTTGATTTGAGAATCCAGGCAAGTGACGGCGGCTCCCCACAGCTTACTAGCAGCGCCATCATCAAGGTGAGGATGGTGGACCAGAATGATAACGCGCCTGTTATCATCCACCCGGGTTTGTCTAACGGATCTGCTGAAGTTGGAGTTCCCTCTAGGGCCCCACACGGCTTTCTAGTCACCCAGATTAAAGCCAGAGATGCAGACGAAGGGGTTAATGCTGAACTCACATTCAGACTTTCGCAGGAAGGTCGAAATATTTTCACCATCAACAAATTAACAGGGGAGGTTTTCCTCGTTGCAGATTTGAGCCAAGAGCTAGGTCAAGTTTTCAAGGGCATCATTATGGTCACTGATAGCGGAAGGCCACCGCTCTCAACAACAGCCACTGTCAATTTCCTAGTAACAGCCGCAGCCCCTCCAATAAACCACGAAGTGATGCAGCCAAGTTCTTGGGAGGAGAAAGTTTCCCAGTGGGATATCCCCTTGATCGTTATCATCGTTCTTGCTGGGAGCTGCACACTGCTCCTAGCGGCCATCGTCACTATTGCAACCACATGCAAGAAACGCAGGAAAGAAACAGGTCTCAAAACTGACAGCAAGAACCACATAGACATATGTGACATCGAAAAGGGGGAGCAGGATGAGGACGAACTGATTGACAGTCAAAAGGGAAATCTGTTTGATGCCAGCCCCTTTCCCAGTAAAACCCTTTTCACTGGGACAGAGACCGTAGCCAACCAGGAGGTGCCCAGTGCAGAAGAAAGCTTTGGTGCTTCTCTATATGATACCCAGAAGAGGCTGCGTACAGCTAATAGCGAGGTAAGATCACTAGGACAGTGTTTGCTTTACTGAATGGTATAGGGACGGGAGACCTGCTTTACAGTCCTGTTGGTTTATGTATTATAACCACTTTGTCTTTCACAGAAGTATGCACCAGCTCCTGGATACGGCAAAGATACGGGACCCACAGTGACAGTGTGGAAGGGACATTCATTTAATACCATATCCATCCGAGAAGCTGAGAAATTCAGTGGGAAAGACAGCGGCAAAGGTGACAGTGACTTCAATGACAGCGACTCTGATATCAGCGGAGATGCACTGAAAAGGGATCTTATTAACCACATGCAGACTGGTAAGGCTAATATCCTAACCCCACCACTGAAACACTCACTGAGTATATGTCCTAACCCCACCACTCAGTCACTGAGTATATGTCCTAACCCCACCACTCAGTCACTGAGTATATGTACTAACCCCACCACTCAAACACTAACTGAGTATATGTCCTAACCCCACCACTCAAACACTCACTGAGTATATGTCCTAACCCCACCACTCAAACACTCACTGAGTATATGTCCTAACCCCACCACTCAAACACTCACTGAATATATGTCCTAACCCCACCACTCAGTCACTGAGTATATGTCCTAACCCCACCACTCAAACACTCACTGAGTATATGTCCTAGCCCCACCACTCAGTCACTGAGTATATGTCCTAACCCCACCACTCAAACACTCACTGAGTATATGTCCTAACCCCACCACTCAAACACTCAATGGGTATATGTCCTAACCCCACCACTCAAACACTCACTGAATATATGTCCTAACCCCACCACTCAAACACTCACTGAGTATGTGTCCTAACCCCACCACTCAAACACTCACTGAGTATATGCAAGTAACAGAAGCAGCTGATATGACATGAAAAACTGAACGAATGCCCCTTGTCACTAACCCTGCTGAGGAATACACTGTGATGCCTGCAGATTATCTCATATATTCTGCACTGTACATCATCATTTCAGATCCCAAACATTTTACTGTTTGTAAAGTATTGTGTTCGTCAACAGGAATATTTAGCCAAACGTTGTAGATGCAAATATAATTATATCGCAATATATTTTATTTTGTATATTATGCTAAAAATATGTGAGCCTGTGTACACAGCGCGCGCACTCACACACACACACACACACACACACACACACACACACACACACACACACACACACACACACACACACACACACACACACACACACACACACACACACACACACACACGCACCACGTCTTAGTGAAGGTACAAGGTCAACAATACAAGGGTGACATTACAAGCAAAAGATAGATACGCATATCTCTCCCACTTTGGAATCGCAGATGCATTTTTCTGTTAGTTCACAGACAAAGCTAATAATAATAATAACCGACGGTAGAGTTTAGCAATAAGAGAAAGGTCATAGTGGGGGGGTGGGGGGGCTCAGTTTATAGAAAGTGTTGGGTGGGAAGACCAGAACTGTTGTTTCAGTTCCTGTCGGCATTACCATATTGTGGAATATGTTTTATGCTTTTATTATACCTTATAATATTTCCCTCTATACTCTGCCTTAACCACACATACCAGCGCAGTATGTATCCCATACCTTACTAATGTAGCGTAGACATTCCTTCTACATTAATATAGTACGTCAATCTTCACCTTGTTTCCTGAAATACAGGATTGCTTGTTTTGCATTGAATGTATATGTGTGTCTCTTTCAGGATTATGGGCTTGTACAACTGAGTGCAAGATCCTTGGTCATTCGGACCGCTGCTGGAGTCCCTCCTGTGGCAGGCCAGGCAATGGCCATTCCTCCACTATGCATACCGGACAGCTCTCTGTGTCCAGCTTTTGCAAAAGCACATCCCTGCCCCGCGACCCCCTGCACAGGGATAACTACTACCAGTCCTCTCCTGCTCAAGCACACCTCCCTAAAATTGGGGTGCTGCAGAGCGTCCAGGAGAAAGTGCTGCCCAAAGACTATGAAAGCAGGACAATTACTTTGATTTCCCCTCCAAGGTCTGGCAGGCTCACTGACCTTCAGGAAATCACAATGCCCCTTTATAAGTCACCGGGCTCAACTAGATATGTGTCCCCACATGACAGTACCTGTGAGCAAGATGAACTTTAAACCAACACTATCACTGCTATGGAGACCCGAAAATCTGTGTACATGGGGCTATATAAGTCCAAGCTTTTTAAGCTATTGACCATAATTACTACAATAAGAATTTTTTTTCATCAAGGTACAAGATGGCATGAAAACACAAAATGAATGTGTTTGAGCCACTTTGACATAACCTCACTGAGGTCCAGGGGGTTATTTATCAAAGTCTTCCAGCTGCAAAACCAGGGCTTGCAAAAACACTGCACAAGAAATACCAACAAGAAAACCCAATGGGTTTCAGTCGGATTGTTTTTCTTTTGAAATGTGGTGCCGTTTTTTTGCCCCAATTTTGCATACAGGACACTATTGGGTCTGTGTATCAGTGTTCAAGCTGCAAAATATAAGACAAAACTGCACCATATTTACCAAAGAAAACATTTTCACTGTATCCTACAGGAGATTATTGTTTGATAAATGTGGTGCAATTGATTTTTGATCAAGCTTTGCGGCTGGGAGACTCTGATACATTTCCTTCTGCATTTACCCACCTATGAGGCTCTGTATCAAAGACAACCAGTTTCTAAACTGGAGCAGCATTGCACCAGAAGTATCAAAAGAAAAACAAATTCAATTGAAAACAAATATATTTTCTCTTTGTTAGATCTGGTATGAATAATACAAAGCCAGTTACTTGAGCATCCTTGTACCTGGATAAATGGTTATCAGTGTGTCTGTATATGTATATCTATTTAAATATATGTGATATATACACACACATACACTCACTCAAACAATGGGAGGAATCTATCAAAGTTTCAATCCAGCTTTGTACCAGAAATACAACTAGATTTAACATTTTAAAATGCATATTATTTTTAAATAATACATATTTGGGCAAACCTGGAGTAACTTTTGCATAGTAGCAAAATGTTGATAAATCCCCCCCAATGTGCCTTAACCAAAATTACAGGGTAGGAATACATTCCTATCAGGTCAGTACTATTTGGTATTTGCAAACAAATTGTTTTGTTTGCTGTTTATGTCATTTTTATGAAATGTGCAGTATTTAATCTTTTTACAGTGTTTTTGCTCTTAGCTGACACATGGCTTGCCATCTGGTAGTGATTAAACATGAATACTGTGTAATTGTAATATGTTTGTAAATAGTGGAAAATTTGTTCTATTTTTATATAAAAATGTTAAAATCAAAATTATTGCCAAAGGAACAATGTGTATAAATACAACTGTATACCTAAAGTCACTTCAAATGTATGTGTTAAAATGTACATTTTAAGAATTATTCACAAAATTTTGACTTGCAAAGTGTGAAGTGTATTTTATGCACCAGTGGTCCATTTAAAATCTTATTTTATTGCATTTTATTTCTGCAAATTATGTCACCATCAATCACACTAATAAAGTATTTGTGACTTCTGTGAAGCACCTCACTGCAAATTTTGTTCTGAGACATCTGAAATTAAAAAAAAATCAAATTGAAAAGCTGGGTTGTTGGGAATGTAAGTAGCATTCCTACAGGTACATCAGACTTCCTTACTAAGTGTTGATAAAGAGGGTGTCCTAAACATCTCCAAGTTGCAGTCCCAAGCCAGTGGTTAAAGTGGCTTTGAAAATGTTGTGATACTGTGACTGATTTCTAACATTTTAAATGTAATCAACATTGGGACAGTGCTCTTTGAGCTATATTGTAGAAATAAATGTTCAATATAACAAGTCAGAAAGGGAAAAAAGTATTTTTAAAATATGTCTCATTCTCCTTAACAAATAAACTGTGTGTATATATATAGATGATAAAAAAAGTGGTACCGTATACAGTACATCCTAGAACCATAACAGTTTGACTCCTGTCCTAACCTTATCACATGAAAGTAGTGTCAAGCCCTTTTTGTCATCTTTACAACCCTTCTGCTATGGACATTTCCAAGATGCTAAAGTGTGGTGTCATTATTTTTTCCTGCATTTTTACTTATTTCATTACTTTTCTGTTTTCTATAAAGTTTCAGTTCTTTGGCCCACATATCCACATGCTGGTTCACAACATCCTTTATTTCTCTCTCTTGTAACCCATGCCATCTTCCACCCAGTTACAGTACAGTATCTCTGCCTAACTGCAATGCCTATACTTAAACATATACAAAAACACACCATGTAAAGGGGCATTCCATGCTAAGTCCCGTAAATAATTATAAAGCAGGGGGTACCCCAAGTTAGACACGATTAATTTCAGCTCTGGGTACCCCCTGGTTCCTGAGATACCTCCGGCACTGCTGCCAGTATGGCCTGGTTCTTAAATCTCATTCGGCAAGTGGACCAATAGGAAGCAGCAATGGATTATGTCATGGCTTCCTATTGGTCCTCATGCCACGGATATTTAAACCTCCATTTTTGGTACGGGCATCTTCTGAGGTAAGTAACGTGTTTCTCATCTAAGGATAAAACTTAGACAGAGCCACACCTTTAAAACACACATGTACTGCTGGATACTGAACTCTTCCCAAACAGTCAGAAATGAAGCAGATATATAATAATAGCATGTTCTTGTATGGCGCTGCTAGTTTTATGTAGCGCTTTACAGAGACAATTTGCAGACACAGTCCCTACCCCATGGAGCTTGCAATCTATGTTTTGGTGCCTGAGGCACAGGCAGATAAAGTGACTTGCCCAAGGTCACAAGGAGCTGACACCAGGTCCCCCTGATTCAAACTCTCAGTGCCAGTCAGTGTCTTATCTCACTGAATCACTCCTCCCTGTATATGTGGTGCTTTACATAGTGGAACAGATGCATGGAATTATACAGTTAGTGCAACTTATTCTCTCATCATTTCATTTAACATGCACAAATTATTTAAGTCTGATTAACCTTGACACATTTCCTTTTTCAATAAGACCAAGTGCTTGAAGGGATGAAATAACAGTAAATCACACTTGTGACTTAATACAACCCAAAGCAGTGCTGATTTACTCAATGTATGGATCATCTTTCTATTCCATTTATTTTCCATTCAGTTTTACTTAAATCAGAGTTTCTCCTCACCACTGCTACAGTCTCAATTCTTTCTCACAAATACCTATAATTCTCCTTAATTATTTGAAGGTACTACAAAACAATGGAGTGCAAACATATTTAGTTGGTCACTTATAAATGATCCCCCAAAAAAACACACAAAGTAGTCAACAGATGAACTACAGATCAAAAACTATAAAACTACTAGTATGGAAAATAGTTGTCTGTGAGTGGGTTTACTGGTTATGCACTTCTTTAACCCAGGTTTTTTCGTAGGAATCTCTGGTTTTAGTGGAAATATTGTATGCTAAGAGATAATGGGAAAAAGAAGGGTTGCAGAAATGTTTTAGACATATGAATGTGCTTGTAACAGGAGACCAGGACAATTTCACGGGATCAAGAACCAGACAGGACACCAAAGTCAAATAAAAGTATATTTATTCTGGCTAGAGCCTGCAGACCCAACACAATATCACAACAGAGCTATACTGACAATCCCTGCCCATATAGGGGAATTCTAGTTGGTTTAGGTGCCCCGCACCACCGCAATGACTTACCCGGTAAAACTTCCACTCCTCTGAGGTTTCGGAAGTATGTTGGTATCACTGGATACAAGTCACAAAGCCGCACTTTTAAATCTCCCATGGTAGAAGAGCGCACAGCCTCACTTTCAGGTCGCCCAGGCAGAACCTCTCTGAGCCCCGCTTAGCTAATCCACACAACCACACAGGTCCTGAAATCATCTGCAAGTCTTATAGGTTTTCCCATCTCCATAGACAAACATGGAAAACGGGCCAGCAACCAATCAACACATGGATGCTGTGTGGTGGACCAATAACAAGATGAGGGGTCATCTGTGTTGGCCAATAAGCATAGGGGGCATGACGGAGAGGCTGAGGAAAGGAGGGCATGAACTACGAACCGGCCAATGAAAACAGTGCCTGCCTCTTCCTGTTCCCAGTTGCTGGCTGGCTATCTCTTGATAGATAGACACCTCTCTGTCTAGGCAGATAACGACCCTGTTTATCGGACCAAAGCCTCCCAGATAAGAGGACTGCCGGTCCCCAAGATCCATTGTCCACAACCTCCTTGTGGGCCTAGCTGAACCCAGATCTCTGAGAGTGCAGGCTGAGTAAGAGTTTTACAAGCCTAACATGCCCCAGGACAAAAGAATACAAAGTTTATACATCAACTCAAACATTTCAACAATAATAAAAGTTACAGCCATTTTATACATACACAATTGGCCAGATGAGCCATGATAGGATGAATATACAGGACTACCTTGTATTGTTCATCCAGACTCTGGGCAATGGCTGGGCTTTACCTTTATTATAAGAGCCACATTGCCCCTATCGTCACAGTGCTCACAAGTGATATTTTTATTTGCTGTGTGGAAAACTTGAAGGCAGAGGCATTCCAGCTGATCTAATGATGGCAGGCTTCCAGGACATCATCTTAACATCTACATTCCAATTGGTTAAGTGCATTGAAACGTAAAAGCATTATATAAATACAAATTCTAGTACGAAGAATCTTTTGATTAATTTCTAACAAATTGCTAAATAACAGAAAGTGCAAATCTATTGGAGGAAGGCCCCACACAGTTTCATCCTTTGGTACCTCGTTTTGAACGTAATGAAATTTCCACTGACTTAACATTAATCATTGTTGCAAAATGGACACTGACCACTTCTAGCAATCTACTTTTGACATCAATTAGCTGTGTAAAAAAAGAAAATCAATAGGAAAACATGCTTCATTATTTCTTACCGAGCAGGTTATTAAATCTGGGGCTAAGGGTGTACTCTCGTGAAAATGCTAGTCACTGAGATAAAAGCTCATCTAGAAGATGAGGAAATAATGTTGCTGCATGTGATACAGAATACAAGCAACTGAAGCAAAGACAGATTTTGAACATATTGTAAATCCCTCCCAAAAAGAAGCCCAGGAAAACAAAATCACCAAACAATTGTAATTAATAAGGGAAACACTATGGGGCCTATGCAGAGAGCAGCGAATTTTAAAATTGGCGAATTTATTAAAAAGTAGCTTTTTTGGAGAGTTTTAATCTCCATATGCAGAAAAGTGCGAATTCTGCTATGTTTAACATGGATGCGTGTGGCGAGTTTAAATTGGCGAGATGCGCGCTTCAGAAATGTGTTAAAACAAATTCGCGCCTTTTTTTTTCCCTTTGCAATGGCCGCGAGCGGCAGTTTTTTTTGGCGAGGCAAAACGGAGACAATCGCGCCATTTTATTGGCGCGAACAGCCGCTAGATGCCGTTCGCGCCTCTCTGCATACGGATATTTTTTAAACTGGCGAGATTGCAGTTCTCGCCAGCCGCGAGGCGAGTTTTACAAATAGAAAAGAAAAATTGGCGCGTTTTTCGGAAATCTCCATTTTCTGCTGTTTTCTGCGCGATTATCTCCAAAAAATGGCGAATTTCGAAAATTCGCTGCTCTCTGCATAGGCCCTATAGTATACACCGTTGTGGGATAAGCAGTTAAACCTAATAGGACAAAAGATTCATAACAAGGAACGAAACACAAGCAAAACTAAATGTGAAATGCCATCAATTTGTAGATTTTTTCATCAAATTGTACTAGTATTGTCAAACTTCAGTTAAAAATGATGTCTGGTCAATTTAATTCTCACACTATTGTGTGGTATTATACGAGCCTATAAATAAGTCTATTTTCCACTGACAGTCGAGGCACCAGCAACGAAGTTGTCCACAAAGGCCTGTTGTTGTCTGTCACCATGCCCATATTTATACATAGACCTACTAGGCCCAGGGCTAGGGTGGCAAAATAGATGGGGAGGTAAATTTGGGGGGGAGGGGATCAGTGATGCGGTAACAGAGGCCCCACTCTCTTCCCCAGAACAATTAAACTCGTTGCCGGGGGAGGGCGTGGGGCCTCTGTGAAGGACTCTTACTTCTCCTGCAGCGTCGCCCTCCTCCTTCTGCAGCGTCACGTCACTTGGTTTCGCATTGCTATGACAACAAGATGTCACATGGTGTTCCGCTATCATGGAAACTCATCACCATGTGACGTTTGGACGTTGCAAGAGGAGGAGGCAAGGGGGGGGGGGGAAAGTTATGTTCCAATGGGCGGCAAAATTCTAAAACCGACCCTGTATGTCACAACGACCAAGCCCTGTCTTGAAGTCAAACAAAAATATAAATACTGAATACCACTTCAACTCCCACATTACTGCGTGTGAATCCGCTTAATGTAATATTACAAACTGCAAAACACTTCCATGTAACAATCACATTCGCAACAAGTTGTCTGAAGGTTGAAAAAAAAAAAAAAAAAAAAAAACACACACTAGACTCATTATTCTCAAGAAGACCGCGATGTATGAACATAGATATAGTTACATTAGTAGTTGAGACTGAAAAAATACATATGTCCATCGAGTTCAACCCGTGTTAAATTTAGACGGCGAATACTTATCATAAATTTGTATTTACAGTATTTACATTATATGATCCAGAGGAAAGCAAACACACAACCCAATTGAAACATTATCCAATGTTTGATAAGGGGAAAATAAATTCCTTCCTGACTCCAATAGTGACAATCAGATTTTTCCCTGGATCAACATCCTTCTCATGTTTAATTATTTGTTATATCCCTGTATACCTTTCCTTTGTAAAAAGATGTCCAACCTTTTTATGGAAGATATCCATTGTATCTGCCATCACAGTCTCCATGGGTAATGAATCACACATTTTACCTGCCCTTACAGTAAAGAACCCTTTCCTTTGTTTCTGGTGACAACTTCTTTCCTTCACCTAATGGGACAACCCTGTGTTATTTGTACTGCCCTTGGGATTAACCATTCTTTACAAAGCTCCTTGTATTGACTCTGAATATATTTGTATATAGTTATCATACTGTATCTCCTTTTAGACGCCTCTTTTCTAATGTAAACAAATCTAATTTAGCTAGCCTCTCCTCATAAATCAAATTATCCATCCCATTGGGGGCGCTTCTCTGCACTTTTTCTAGTTCCATAATATATTTTTTATATAGTGGTGCCCAAAACTGTACTCTATAGTCAAGCTGTGGTCTTACTAACGCTTTATTGAGGTGTATAGTTATGCTTTCTTCCCTTCTATCCATCAGACACCGTGGATGTCATGAAAAAAAGCTGTGTGTGCTGTGCACGCGCATAGTAAGTGAAACTTCTTTGACTTTTGTCACAGAAATTGACTTATAATGCGCGTGCTCGGCACACATGTGTCAGTCAGTGTATGTGTCAGTGTGTCAGTCAGTGAGTATGTATGTGTGTCAGTCAGAGAGTATGTATGTGTGTTTGTTTGTGTGTGTGTCAGTCAGTGTATGTATCTATGCCGGTCAGTGTATGTATCTGTACCGGTCAGTGTGTGTATGTGTGTCGGTCAGTGTGTGTATTTGTGTCAGTCAGTGTGTGCATGTGTGTCAGTCAATGTGTGTGTGTGTGTCAGTCAGTGTGTGTGTGTGTGTCAGTCAGTGTGTGTGTGTGTCAGTCAGTGAGTGTATGTGTGTCAGTTAGTTGAGTGTATGTGTGTCAGTCAGTGAGTGTATGTGTGTCAGTCAGTGTGTGTATGTGTGTCCGTCAGTGAGTGTATGTGTGTCAGTCAGTGTGCGTGCGTATGTGTGTCAGTCAGTGTGCGTGCGTATGTGTGACAGTCAGTGTGCGTGCGCGTGCGTCAAAGTGTGCATGCGTCAGTGTGTGTGTGTGTGTATGTGTTTATTGGCAGCAGTACCAGCATCATGAATGTTGAGAGGGTGGGGGAGCTCACAGTGGGGGGGGAAGGAATAGGCACATCATTCAGGGGCGGTGTTCGGTACATCACTGGGGTGTGCGTGCGTCAATGTGTGTCAGAGTGTGCGTGTGCGTGCGTCAGAGTGTGCGTCAGAGTGTGTGCGTGCGTCAGAGTGTGTGCGTGCGTCAGAGTGTGTGCGTGCGTCAGAGTAAGTGTGTGTGTGTGTGTCAGTCAGTGTGTGTGTGTGCGTCAGAGTCAGTCAGTGTGTGTGTGTCAGTGTGTGTATGTTTCAGTCAATGTGTGTATGTGTCAGTCAATGTGTGTATGTCAGTGTGTGTGTGTCTCAGTGTATGTGTATCTCTCTGTGTGTACACACCGTATGTCTCTCTGTCTGTGTCCTGCCCCCTCTCTCCTGACTCCCCCCACCCCCGGCGGAGCTGCGGACCCGGGGGGCTCAGTCTGAGTCTTCTGAGCAGATACCCCCCACCCCCCGGCGGCGCGCTCAAGCTCCCTCCTTCCCCACCCCCCGGCGGCACGCTCAAGCTCCCCCCTTCCCCACAACCCGGCGGCGCGCTCAAGCTCCCCCCTTCCCCACCCCCCGTCGGCGCGCTCAAGCTCCCCCCTTCCCCACAACCCGGCGGCGCGCTCAAGCTTCCCCCTTCCCCACCCCCCGGCGGCGCGCTCAAGCTCCCCCTTCCCCACCCCCCGGCAGTGTGCTCAAACCCCCCCATTCCCAGGCTGTTTGGAGCGGCGCGTCCATCGGCATGGCAGCGGGCGGGGAACAGCGCCGCTGCCAGCCGCTTCTGCGCATGCGTGGCGCGCTCAAGCTCCCCCTTCCCCACCCCCCGGCGGCACGCTCAAACCACCTTATTCCCAGGCTGTTACGAGCGGCGGCGCCGGCGGCAGCCTCCCTCCTCCTGTCCATTGGCATGGCAGCGGGCAGGGAACGGCGCCGCTGCCAGCCGCTTCTGCACATGCGTGGCGCGTGGCATGGCAGTGGGCGGTGAACGGCGCCGCTGCCAGCCGCTTCTGCGCATGCGTGGCGCGCGGCATGGCAGCGGGCGGCGGAACAGCGGCAGTTTTAGGAGGGTGAGGCGTGTGTGGGAGGGTGAGGTGTGTGGCGGCAATTAGGAGCCACATGTGTCAGGGGGCGTGTGAGCAGAGCGGCGTCCATTACGTGACGTCACTTCAGTTTCACATTTCGCCCCCCATCTATCCAGTTTTATCCCATCAGAGGTGCCACTAAAGAAGTTTCACTTCAAAAACTATGAAAAACCCATTGGGCAGTGAATAATTATCCCTGCCACCTAGATGTCAAAGTAAAGCTATACATTGTATTTGTACAGTGTTGTTTGTTATCATGGTTACCAATTTGTTTTCATTTTAAATATTTAATTTCTCTGAAAGGGTTCAAGCAAATTTACTGCAATTTGCAAAATAATACATTTAATGTATTGTATCAAGGATCCGGTTAATGAGATGTACCATTGAATTTTTTTCATTATTACTTCAAAAAACAAAATAAAAAATAATTCCAAGATGAGGGAAGCACCTATTTGGTTGCAACTTCTGGCAAATCTAAGTTAGGATGGCAGAAAGGTAGTCTCAAAGTTTCATTAGAATCGGACTTGGAATTTGTCTTGTGGAGAGAAAACACAAGAACAAAAAAGCAGTGAAGCACATACCCAAAGTGAAATGTCTAGTTGAAGTCTTCACTTTGTTCGCTTTGCTCACTCCCTCATCCAATAACTAACATATTTATTCTTTTAGTTAAATCACAAGCATTTAATCTGCCTTGGTAAAAAAAAAAATACTTTGCACTTTGTTAGTCATATTACATGTATCTTCCTCCATGATATTCCACTATGTCATATATTAAACACCCATATTTAGTATCATCTGTCTGTATAAGGAATGCTCACAAAAGCATGGAGGAAAAAGAAAATAATGACGTCAAAATTATTGCTAAGCTAAAACAGTGTGTCCAAATACAACTTTATATACAAAATCTCTCCAAGGGTATCTGTTAAATGATCAAGACATGCTAAATCTTATATGTCTTTTTTTATTTATTAATCAGTTCTGTAGTATTAGATAATACTTCTTTTTTTATAATTCAATAAATATTATTCAATGCCATTTTTAATTAGTTTAAAGCATCCTATGATTTCTATAGAAGGCTTTAGTACTGACGAAGTTGAGACATTAGGGGGTCTGACATAACAGCATTAGGATCAAAGCAGCCATTTTGTTTGACTATTTTCAGTCCGCCATCTTGTCTTGTCTTTGTGAGTTTTAATGTCATCTTTCTATGTGAAGAAATCTGTGTGAAAGAGAGAATGGAATGTTTTCGCTCCTAGCTGACTTTATTGATCTTTCCTCATCCAATCAGCTTCAAATTGAAAGTGTAAACATGCCAGATATTATGAGAAAGCCTCGTTAGTAGTCTAAGGCCTCGGTCCCGCTGCGCTCGTTGGCGCGGGCGGCAATGTAGCGAGTTCCCCACCAGCAGGGGAATCCTCGCGAGCCGGTCCCCACTGGCTGCACAGCTGACTACACGCTGTGGCGCGTCAGCCGCTGGAGACACCAGAGAATGGTGTTTCCTAGCGTTGACGCGTGACGTGTGTGGCTGTGAGCCAATGGGGAGGGGAGGCTTTGGGAGGAGGAGAGGCTTCGGGGAGCGGGGAGGAATGTGGAGTGAAAGCAGGTGAGTGCCTGTCTGTGTGTGTGTCTGAGTGCGTGCGTGCGTGCCTGTCTGTGTGTGTATGTGTGTGCCCGAGTGCGTGAGTGCCTGCCTCTGTCTGTGTGTGTGTGTGTGTGTGTATGAGAGCGTGAGTGCCTGCCTGTGTGTGCGCGCGTGTGTGTGTATGAGTGCGTGAGTGCCTGCCTGTGTGTGCGCGCGTGTGTGTGTATGAGTGCGTGAGTGCCTGCCTGTGTGTGTGCGCGCGTGTGTGTGTATGAGTGCGTGAGTGCCTGCCTGTGTGTGTGTGTGCGCGTGTGTGTGTATGAGTGCGTGAGTGCCTGCCTGTGTGTGTGCGCGCGTGTGTGTGTATGAGTGCGTGAGTGCCTGCGTGTGTGTGTGTGTGTGTGTGTGTGTGTGTGTGTGTGTGTGTGTGTGTGTGTGTGTGTGTGTGTGTGTGTGTGTGTGTGTGTGTGTGTGTGTGTGTGTGTGTGTGTGTGTGTATGAGTGCGTGAGTGCCTGCCTGTGTGTGTGTGCGCGTGTGTATGAGTGCGTGAGTGCCTGCCTGTGTGTGCGCGCGTGTGTGTGTATGAGTGCGTGAGTGCCTGCCTGTGTGTGTGTGTGTGCGCGTGTGTGTGTATGAGTGCGTGAGTGCCTGCCTGTGTGTGTGTGTGCGCGTGTGTGTGTGTGTGTGTATGAATGAGTGCCTGCGTGTGTGTGTTTAAACTTACTTTCCAGCTCCAGCCCGAGTCCGTGGAGGGAGGGGGGGGAGAGTAGCGGGTCCCTCCGCTCAAGCCACGCCCCCCCTCCCTGTCAAACCGCCCACCACCCGCCCACCTCCCGCTCCGGCTCCCGCTCCCTACAGACCGCATATCACGGTCTGTGTATCTCAGCGCACCGCCTGTCAGCAGTGCGGGTGCGCTGACTCTGGGAGCGGGGCCTTAGCCTTAGATAAACTGTTTCTCATACAATGTGCCAAGTGGCAGAACTGACATCACATTTAACCCCATAATGATTTTTAGCTTACATACAATTATTCAGTATTATTATGTATTACAAAATGACATCAGCTTAAGTATTGTTATGTATTACAAAATGAGGTAATATTGAGTGACGTGCAAGCCCCCCAATAAGGGGTGGAGCTTTAGGTTTTAGGGTATAAATATATGGCATAACGTGTTATCTGTAGAGAGCTTTTTTTCAAAAGCTGTCTCCTATGTGCACTTGACTTGAATAAATTCACGTGTTATTCTGTTTCAAAATAACCTCAGACTGTGTTTTTTATTTACGCTTTTTCTCAGATGGCGCATTCCGAATAGGGACTCAATATCATCGAAATCGAGCACCCGGATGAATCACTCCTCCATCACTCAAACCTGAGCGCTCATATGAATCAAGGTAAGGCTACCTGCATTTTTTAGACAAACAGCCTGATTAAATTGTTTTGAGTGATGCTTGGAGCTGATTTTTGAACGGTGTCTTATCTGATGTGACGAGTAACAATCCCTAGCAGTTTCCTGTGAATTTATTATTCTCTGTTCCTGTATTCATTTTAAAGTGTAAGAGTTGTTAAGAGTTGTAAGGGGCTAAGGTGAGAGTCCCGTTAAAAGTTTTGGTGTTTTGGTGATGAAGGTGAGTGTTTGTATGCTTAAGGGATTGTTTTCAGACCGTCCGGGGTTGTGATAAATATTTTTTGTTGTCTGAGCAGGACGGGTCCCTGATTGTACATTTGCTCTGTCTTGTCATTAACATACTAAGTGAGTTATTCATGGATATCTGGTTAGAAGGTCTTATCTGTATCCATGTTATAAAAGTATAAGGTTTATCAGGACTGGGTTGGACCTGCTGAAGTGATTCAAGTTTTTTCTTTGGTATAGTTATGGTGAGAATATATGATTGGGAACAGTCACGTGACAGGTCCTTATTTGCATATTTACACTATTCAGAACAATAACATGCCAAAAGAGTTGTACGTAATCGGCTTTCGCTGATTATTGTAACGCTAAATTGTACAGGTCAATTAACTGTTGATTGCTGTAGCCGAAGTATTGTACATTGTCAATTAACATTGATTATTGTAGCCGAAGAAGTATTGCACAGGTCAATTAAATTTTATTTCTGTAGCCGAAGAAGTATTGTACAAGTCAATTAAATTTGATTTCTGTAACAGGGGAATAATGGGAAACCAAAAATTCTCGAAGGATTGTGTGTCTGCAGACGAAAATAATAAAGAATGAATACAGAGAACGAAAAGAGACAAAATAAATATATTTTGTTGGCCAGTGAATGGCACTGTTTGTATTATTATCAACAAATTGCGCAGATGTTTAAATGAAAGAGGGGTCTTTTTCTGTGGGATTGATAAGCTCAAGAAGCGCCGTCTCGTGTGTTTTTGAATCCCACAGGGATACGTTAATATGGGTCAAAAGAATTCTGTTGAGGGACAGGAGGGTCCCGCTGCATTTATTTTACCATTGCCAGGACAGAAGTTAATATAATAACAAGTGAAAAAGAAAGTGAGTAGGAAAGAAATAGCAAGTGAATTTGCCGATAGATAATCAAGGCATATGATGGGGTTGAGGAAGTAGATATTGAGGGTTATTTTTATGAAAGGTTTTTATGCAGAAATTGGGGTACAATTAGAGACTGTGTATATTGTTTGGAAGGGACAGAAAGTGTTTGGAAGGGACAGAAAGTGTTATAATTGTAAAAAAAGGCAGGACATTTTGCCAGTAATTGCAGAGCAGCCCTAAGAGAGAGAATAGAAGAGAAAGAATGGGATTTAAAAGGTTTGTTCGTACTGGCCACACGAATAGGTCTTTTAAACCAAAAAATATTATTTTTTCTTCTGTTCTAGTGGCAACTAGAAAGAGAATCAGAATAACAGCAGCACAGACCGCGCCAAAAAAAAACCTTTTCTCCAAAGGAATGTGTAAAAGATACGAAAAGTTAACTCAAAAGCTCCGGAGCATAAAAAAAAAAAAATATTAGTTTTAAAAGCAGGTTATTTATGAGAAGTTGATTCGCTGTGTAGGAGAGAAGTTTGTGTATATGTTCTTTGTGTGTCTGTATTGTGGTTTCTGTGTGTGTAAACCAGTAAAAACACGTCAATTGCATTTCTATAGGATTAGGATATGTTGGAAATATTTTAAGCTCACACGTATTGTTTAAATTATATATGGTGTGTGCAGTTCTATAATTGTCCCATTTTTATTTTTGAGAGGTCATATTTTAATTTTTGAGAGGCCATATTTTTATTTTTAAGAGGCTTTATTTTTGAGAGGCCATATTTTTATTTTTGAGAGGCCATATTTTTTATTTTTGAGAGGCCATATTTTTATTTTTTTAGAGGCCATAATTTTTTTCGTTTTTATTGCTGTGGAGAGAGCTCCATTTTTAACTTTGAGATGAAGTTTCAATCCAGTAATTAATATTTAGAAGACGGAGAAACTGTTTTGTTATCTGCTCAGCACTCTCAAGGCGAAACGCCCGGGCTGGCTAATTGCCAAGATAAACAAGCTCTGAAATTTTTCTCTGAGTGTCTTTAAAAAAATAATAATAATAATAATGCTGTCAGTGTGTTTGGCACTGTGCAAAGAGTTTATATTACAAGAAATTTAGTGTGAAGTCCTATACAAAAGCATTTGACTATTATCTGAATATGTGATGTATTTTATAACTTTTAACCATTTATTTTTCCATAGGAGTCCTATTTTATTATAAGCAGTAGTTATTGTTGAAATATTTGTAGAATGTTTTTGCCAGGAAGTGGTGCATTGGGAGTCACCTCTCATTTTTGGATGTGTCCTGGGTATAAAGTTAAAGGACAGGGGATATATAGTTGAAATTACAGTTACATAAGTGAGCAGGGTATATATTATATGCAAGGCATTTGACATTTTTAGCAGAATAGTTACAATGGAGTGTTTGGGATAGAGGCCAGACTGGAATTGGCTAGGGGCATTTGTCTAGGTATAGTAATTGTTTAATTGGGAGTAAACACATTTTTGTCCATTACTTTGGATAGTATTGTAGTGTATGACTTTATTTATATATATAGCATCAAAAATGTACTCAGCACTTCATAAAGAATACAGTAGAGGGAATTATAATAGAATGGTAAGTGCAGCAAAATCAGACAATAGGAAAGGAAATCCCTGCCCTTAAGAGCTTACAATCTAAGGTTTGAGGGGAATTTACAGAGATAGCAGGTGAGGGAATAAGTGCTTTAGATGGCAGTGCTTGGCCACAATGGGTGTGGTAGGAGTGACTGTGTGTGGAATAATAGCCATGAGTGCAGGCTATTGGGATGTTTAATTTATGGGTCAAGTTTTAAGGTTAGTTAGTATTTAGCTAAAAGGTTGATACCATTTGCATCGGAGGAGATTACAGTGAGGCATGAATGAGAGCAAGTGTGTATTGGGAGAAGAGAGATTGGTCTGTAGTTTGAGACAGTGTTTTTGTCCCCACTTTTGAAGATTGGGACAGCTCTGGCAGTTTTCCAGGTCTTAGGATATGGCCTGTAGACAGGATAGAGTTGATTATGGAAGCAATTGGTTTGACAATGAATGAGGCCCAAAGTCTTAGGAACTTAGATTGTAGTACAGTCAAGTCCACATTAGCTGTTTAGTTTTAAATGTGAGGAGCATTAATAGGAGATACCACTGTCTATATGCGGATGTTAAGACAGTAGTAAACACATTGATACAAGAATTTATTCCTAGGTATAAATTATCTCCCTATGAGACACTTATGGGATGACTTATGACTATCAGTAGTTCAAAGGAAAAAATTAAGGACCATCTATTGGTAATAAAACAATTAATAAGTATTGTATGCCACTAATATATTTTTTGAGTCTCTCTAGGCATAAGGTATGATAAAAGTGCACCTACGCGAGACGGAGTTAAAGGTCATGTAGTTCCTAAACCATCATGCTCTTCATCCCAGATGAAAAGGCCCATACTAACCATTAATGCCGCAATTAAAGTGTCAGAGATTCCTGGATCCACGTGGCTCACATAAAACTCATTCCAGCTCCACCAAAGACCAAGGTCATCTAAAGCACAGCCGCATCAAGTTAACGTTTTGACGACACGTAAACTTTGACCGTTAACCAACGAGGAAAATAAGACACCAGGCAGAGGCCTGATCTTATCAGGAACATTTCATTTTTTGAAAGACTCAGAACATTTCATTTTTCAAAGACTCAATATTTTTATTTTTATAGTGTGTTTAAGTTAGAATTTTATGATGTATGCACCATTGAGTCTGCGAAAGTATAACCCACAGAGAGATGACAGGATTGTCATGATGATGCTCTGTGGAGCTTTGTCAGCAATACTCATCTGCCTGTGTTCCTTATGCATCGCAGATATCTATCCCTATCTATCTATCCATGGTCAAGGTAACACTACACTAAGCATCTCACCCACAAACATCACAAAGTCCACTGGTACATCCAGAAACAAGCGAGACCTACATTTAACCCCTTGGAAAAGAGATAATACATTTATGGATACATGCAGAACAATATACCAGAAATCTGGTATTAACGAATCTTGCTGGTATGTGGATATGTGCCTCATAATCAGGAATTACCCTGGATTGGCATTCCTTATACTCAGGAAGAATTAACTCCTGCAGCAAATGAAACACCAAATATCTCAGGGCTGAAAAGTAGTTTATGGAAAGAACAATTTTGGGCTAGTTTAGTTCCAAATTTAGGAGTTGGGTTACTATATGACAGGCTTAATACATTAACAGATGTGTTAAATGATGTCCTCAATCACACCACTACAGCCATAGCATCACTAAACCAAGAACAGGTTCAGATCAGGCTTATGGCCTTACAAAACAGAATGGCTTTAGATTACATTTTAGCATCAAAAGGAGGTGTATGTGCCCTAATTAAAGAACAATGTTGTGTTTTCATCCAAGATCAGAGTGGCAAGGTACAACATGAGTTAGATAAGATAGAAGAAATTCAAGAAAGACTTAGGAAAGAAAGTGACACAGACTGAGACCCTTTGGGGCTGGTGGATTAATAGGATCACTGGGAGCGAAATTTTTGAATGCGGTAATGTGTGTGCTTGTGATACTCGTTGTCATCTATGTTTGTGTCATGTTTGTCAAATGCATGATCCACAAATGTGCTACCCCCTATGCAGACACAATCCCATTGTTTGCAGAACCAATTTACAGCAGTCCCTTGAAGAAAGAAGATGCCAAGTACAGTGTTCTAACTCTGGAAAATAATTTGGCCGCAACGCCATACGAGACTATGACTACATTTGGCAGGCACCCTCGTGCACTGTCCTATACCCTCAAGCAGCATTATGAGATAATGGAGCACCCCTGTGCCTCCCAACGTGTTTCTGGACTAAAATCATGCTAATAATTCTCAAAAAACAATGTTTTAAAGAATCAGAGGAGGGACTGACAAAGTTGAGACATTAGGGGGTCTGCCATAACAGCATTAGGATCAAAGCAGCCATTTTGTTTGACTATTTTCAGTCCGCCATCTTGTCTTGTCTTTGTGAGTTTTAATGTCATCTTTCTATGTGAAGAAATCTGAGTGAAAGAGAGAATGGAATGTTTTCGCTCCTAGCTGACTTTATTGATCATTCCTCATCCAATCAGCTTCAAATTGAAAGTTTAAACAGGCCAGATATTATGAGAAAGCCTCGTTAGTAGTCTAAGATAAACTATTTCTCATACAATGTGCCAAGTGGCAGAACTGACATCACATTTAACCCCATAATGATTTTTAGCTTACATACAATTATTCAGTATTATTATGAATTACAAAATGACATCAGCTTTAGTATTGTTATGTATTACAAAATGAGGTAATATTTAGTGACGTGCAAGCCCCCCAATAAGGGGTGGAGCTTTAGGTTTTAGGGTATAAAAATATGGCATAACGTGTTATCTGTAGAGAGCTTTTTTTCAAAAGCTGTCTCCTATGTGCACTTGACTTGAATAAATTCACGTGTTATTCTGTTTCAAAATAACCTCAGACTGTGTTTTTTATTTATGCTTTTTCTCAGCACACATCCCTAGCAGTGCAAGATCTTTGCAGCAGTTTCATATTTGGGATAATTTGTTGCCAATATTCCCAGCAGTTTGAGCTGAAAACTGTAACAATAGATCATGTTACCTAAGTAATAAAAGAATACATTGCAGCTGCAGAGTTACACTAACTGAAGCAGCCATTATGTTAGGCACACAATTATGATTGTTACAGATTTATAACAGGAGCACCAAACGATTGCCAGCTTACAGTAAGTAAGAATGTAGAATTATAAATTACATATACAAATAAGAAAAAAGTGGGTAATGTAGTATTGCTGCTAGATATTGAAAATATTCTAAAACTCTACTTGAGAAGTGCAACATTTTTTTTTTACTTGTCCATTTTAAATGACATTTTATTCAATTTCATTTCACATTACAGTACGTCACCTTCAATAACATTGCAGTTGTAGGAAGCTGCTGTCTGTAAATTGAGAAGCAGGACAACATGTGAGGTATCCATGACTTATGACTAAAGTCTACTCCCCCAAAAAACACTAGAGACCTAACCAAACACCTCTTATTTAAGATGTCTTGTTTATTATTGCGTTTACTTTAAATACCTCTCCCATACACGGCTTCAGCAGCATCACTGGAGTCGAGTAGAAATAGGAATACTTACAATTTAGCACATAAAATATCATCAGAGAACTTCATGTTAAATTTGATACACTTGGCTGCCTTTATATGAAGAATAATAGCTTCTAAGTTTGAGTGTACCAGTTTGGAAGAACATTAAGTGGTAATCATTAAAGTCCCAAGGTTTTGAGAAGAATAGCCCATGTTCACACATGCAAAATTCAAACAGCAGCAGCGCAGTTCGGGAAATAAAAATCACAACATAGAGGCAGCTAGGGAGCAACAACTTTTTCAGCAGAAGAGTACATTCAATGCAATAACTCCCATATTCATTAAGTCATCACTGATTCTACAATACACACTTGTGTGTTTCTTCATGAAGTAATGGAGACAATGTCTAAAAACGATTTAAAAAAAACAACACTGTAATGGTTCTCAGTTGGCTAATCCTGCAGCACTATCATAATGTGCTAGTCAATTAAGAGATAGAATGGCACAGACTCCAAGGTCAAAATATCAGATGGAGGCTAGCAATGCCAAACCGGAGTGAGAAAACTACATGGGTTGCATCAAATATAATATTTTTCCAGTGGAAGCATTGGGATTTTTTTCTTTGATAAATCTGATGTAGTTTTGCCCCACTTTTGCAGTCTGTATACCTTGATAACTTACCCCCTTCCTGTGTTGTGTAAGTAGGTTGTGCCTGTTACGCTCATGACTTTGAGAATGAAGGGGTAATTTATCAAAGTCTCGCAGCTGCAAAACTTGAACAAAACTGGGACAAAAATACTGCACTATATTTATACCAGCAAAAAAAAGGGTGTTGCTTATACACCTCCTCAAACACATCTTTATACAACACGTGGAGAGACCTGTGTACAAAAAGGAATACCACTGAGATACGTAAGATATATGCTAATTGAAATCATTTGAATGTACTTAGCATGTCCAATTAAGCCTATTTTCCAGGTGCGCTACTTTTTGCCCACAGGTGTCTCTGCATTTAAAAGTGTGTTTGCGGAGGTATGTAATATACAAGTTTGTGACAACGTGTATGGGCCGAACATGACACATACCCCCATCTTTGGTTACAATGGGATAAAAACAACAATCTTTCTCAAATTGGATCAGCTTCTTCAAGTACATAAACACACATATCTTGAAGGTATTGTGAACGCTGGACTAGGGTATGCCACCGAAATTCCCCAAAATAGTAAACCAATTATTACTGAAGAGGTCCACAGCACTCAATATCGAATCAAAAAGTGTACATTTATTTGCAGACAAAAGCAGGAGACCCTTGTCTTTCTCAAGCTTCAATGGCAGCTAACATTCAAGCTTCTCTCTTATAGTGAGGATGTGAAAATGCTCCGCCCCCCCCTCCCCCGTATCATGAGACTATGAATCATCAATGGATGCCACTCCCTGGAAACAAGGAGTATCAACGTTGCCAAGCAACTAAGGACGTCTCTCTATAGAAACCAAGGAGCTAAGCAACCAGGCGCCAAACACTCTTGTGTCTGACTTCAGGCAACTTGTTACTCCGCTATGGGGGAAGAGGGAGCAAGGAAGAAAGATCTGTTATACCAAATCGGTAAACATATAGATAAAAACACTGTGAAATAGTATTTTATCTATGAAGAACATAGAGAGTGTTCCCAGCACTCAATAGAGATTATCAATGTAAACGACACTGAATGTTATGCAAAAAAAGTATACATTTTACAGAATATGGCAAACAGTTTGCAATAGACAATGATACTGTTCTAGTCTATCAATTATAACCACAAATGGTATCCAAATAGCACACTAAGGGCCTCATGCAGTAAGCCCCGATAAGGCTTTTTCGGCATTTTATAGCCGTTTTTTGCCCTCCTGATTCAGTAAGCCCCGATAAGTGGGAATTATCGGCAACTTTTCTTGCGAAAAAAAATTTTTCGCCACCCGGCTGCCGATAAGCCACTTATCGGGACTTTTTTTTCCCGCCTGAATTCAGTAAGCCCCGATCAGCTTTTTGGTGCTGATCGGCAGGCCAGATTGGAGATTTTATGGCCAATCCAGCCCGCCAACTAAAGTTGGCAACTTGCTGAAGGAGAAGCATCGGCAAGGGCGACACTTAGGAAAAATCAGCCCTTTTTCCTGCCTGTGATTGATGCCGGGGGTCTCCGGAGCTGATACCCGCACCGGAGCCCCCCGGCATGCATCCGAGGCAGGAAAAAGGCATTTAAAAGCCACTTCATTACCTTAGCGGCTAACCGCTAAGGCAATGAAGGGGTTAACCCACCGTGCCAGCGTTATTGTGGGTAGCGGGGATGGGTGAGGGGGGTATTTGGCCCTGGGTGTGAGTTTAGGACTTGCGGGGGGGTTGCGAGGGCACTTAACCCCTTCACGACCGTAGCAGTTAATACCGCTACGGTCCTGAAGGGGTTAAGGCCTCCCGCTACCCACCCGCAAGCCCTAAACTACCACCGTTGGGGCTAATACCCCTTTCACCCACCCCCACTAGCCACAATATTAAAAAAATACACACCCCAGCCCCACAATAACTACATAAATAAATAATTATATTATATATATATATATATATATATATATATATACCCAACAACACCTATACCCCCCTAACATACTGTATAGTAATTGGTACAATGACTATTATCCACAAAAGGATAATAGTGCAGTTGTCCATTTACAATACATACACAACAATAAAGACTTTAAATACATATAGCACTCACCCATGTCCCACTGCCACGATGAAGGCCATCCTCATCTTCATCCTGCCCATGCCCCATCCGCTTCTGCAAAACAAACACAAGAATTACAACATCCAAATTAATGTCCCCTAACCCCTTAATCACCATAGCGGTTATTAACCGCTACAGTTATTAAGGGGTTAAGCCACCATCACCCACATACCCTCCCCCACAAAGCCCCCCAACCACCCTCACCCAATACCCACAGGGGAGTCCTACCAAATACCCTTGGGCCTAATACCCCCTCCCCCAGCACATACAGTACAATAATGTGCCAAATAACTATTATCCACATAGGGATAATACATTATTTGGCCATTATTAAACACATTCAATAACGTTAAAATGTAAATAAAATTGTACTAACCTCATCAATAAGAAGTCTCCGTCGCCAGCATCATCCTTGGGGTCCGTTGCCAACATTAGAAATAGCCACAACATTTCAATATCATTAACATAACACTGAACCCCTTAATCACCTTATCGGGTACTAACCTGAAAGGTAATTAAGGGGTGAAGCCATCCTGCAATGCCTACAACAGTTATGCATAACATCTTCAGTGAAATAAAAACCAATTGCCTAACCAAATTCCATTTAATCATTCAATCTGTAGGCTCACATGCCTCATAAAACATTGCATTTACAGTGTATACATGTAGCATAACATGTAAACTGCATGTACACGCTGCAAATCAATGTTAACAATACAATAATGCCACTCAAATCGCCATACATCACAAGAAGTATATTATTTAATACAATAAACTCACCATCAATGAATTACCACACATCAATTACATCCCTAAACAATTAAAATACCATCCATACCAATTACACAATGAACTAAAGCTATCCTAACAGAGAACCACTTCAAAACATAGAAAAAAGTACACCAACAAATACAATATACTAAAGCAAGGCTTTCCATATCCTATTGTACGGCCTGGAAGCCCAAAACTTACATCTGTCTAAAAATAAAATACATTTAGCACACATCAATGCATAGCCACAATGATTAACAATACAGAATTAGAAGCTTTAACAACACTATCATTTCTTACCCTGTATATATATCTGTACACATACATACAGACATACATACAGTGGGAAGAAATGATATGCATTATAAAAAATGAAAACATGAAAAAGCAACACAAAAAACAGTTACATTAAGTACATGTCTTTATTTAACTTACCATTACTTGCCCCCACCGACTCCCGTTGATCAGCTTACTCACGAACCAATCCACGACACCATCCACGACACCATCCAGGAACAAATCCACGACACCATCCAGGAACAAATCCACGACACCATCCAGGAACCAATCCAAGAACAAGTGCAGGAACCAATCCAGGAAGCAAGCCACGAAGAAATCCAAGAAACAATCCACGACACGATCCAGGAACAGGAACCCATAAAAGAAAAGAAAAAAACAAATTAAACATTAAAATAATAAAACATGACAATCAAAGGTTGTACTAGTTTTATTCTTAGTGAATCTGTATTACAATACCTTGTTCCGGGGTCTTCTTGACATCCGGTGCCACGCCCTGGTCTTCAATCTTCAGGAGGAGGTCCGTCCTCCTCGGCATCTGCCTTCAAAATGAGACGACATAGGCTTTTATAGGCCTATGACGTCACATTTGTCGTCATATGGTTCCCACGGCCCTGATTGGGCCGTGAAAACCATGTGTTTTGGCCGATGTAAAAAAATTGATGACGTCACTTAAAGGCAATGCCAGCACAGCCAATCAGAATGGCTTTGCTGCTATTGCCTTTAAGAAAACGTCATGAAATGACACATGGCCGGACTCACATGGTAAGCCAGCCAATCAGAGCGTGGGAACTCCATCCCTACTCTGATTGGTTCAAGTACCATGTGAGTCCGGCCATGTGTCATTTCATGACGTTTTCTTAAAGGCAATAGCAGCAAAGCCATTCTGATTGGCTGTGCTGGCATTGCCTTTAAGTGACGTCATCAATTTTTTTACATCGGCCAAAACACATGGTTTTCACGGCCCAATCAGGGCCGTGGGAACCATATGACGACAAATGTGACGTCATAGGCCTATAAAAGCCTATGTCGTCTCATTTTGAAGGCAGATGCCGAGGAGGACGGACCTCCTCCTGAAGATTGAAGACCAGGGCGTGGCACCGGATGTCAAGAAGACCCCGGAACAAGGTATTGTAATACAGATTCACTAAGAATAAAACTAGTACAACCTTTGATTGTCATGTTTTATTATTTTAATGTTTAATTTGTTTTTTTCTTTTCTTTTATGGGTTCCTGTTCCTGGATCGTGTCGTGGATTGTTTCTTGGATTTCTTCGTGGCTTGCTTCCTGGATTGGTTCCTGCACTTGTTCTTGGATTGGTTCCTGGATGGTGTCGTGGATTTGTTCCTGGATGGTGTCGTGGATTTGTTCCTGGATGGTGTCGTGGATGGTGTCGTGGATTGGTTCGTGAGTAAGCTGATCAACGGGAGTCGGTGGGGGCAAGTAATGGTAAGTTAAATAAAGAAATGTACTTAATGTAACTGTTTTTTGTGTTGCTTTTTCATGTTTTCATTTTTTATAATGCATATCATTTCTTCCCACTGTATGTATGTCTGTATGTATGTGTACAGATATATATACAGGGTAAGAAATGATAGTGTTGTTAAAGCTTCTAATTCTGTATTGTTAATCATTGTGGCTATGCATTGATGTGTGCTAAATGTATTTTATTTTTAGACAGATGTAAGTTTTGGGCTTCCAGGCCGTACAATAGGATATGGAAAGCCTTGCTTTAGTATATTGTATTTGTTGGTGTACTTTTTTCTATGTTTTGAAGTGGTTCTCTGTTAGGATAGCTTTAGTTCATTGTGTAATTGGTATGGATGGTATTTTAATTGTTTAGGGATGTAATTGATGTGTGGTAATTCATTGATGGTGAGTTTATTGTATTAAATAATATACTTCTTGTGATGTATGGCGATTTGAGTGGCATTATTGTATTGTTAACATTGATTTGCAGCGTGTACATGCAGTTTACATGTTATGCTACATGTATACACTGTAAATGCAATGTTTTATGAGGCATGTGAGCCTACAGATTGAATGATTAAATGGAATTTGGTTAGGCAATTGGTTTTTATTTCACTGAAGATGTTATGCATAACTGTTGTAGGCATTGCAGGATGGCTTCACCCCTTAATTACCTTTCAGGTTAGTACCCGATAAGGTGATTAAGGGGTTCAGTGTTATGTTAATGATATTGAAATGTTGTGGCTATTTCTAATGTTGGCAACGGACCCCAAGGATGATGCTGGCGACGGAGACTTCTTATTGATGAGGTTAGTACAATTTTATTTACATTTTAACGTTATTGAATGTGTTTAATAATGGCCAAATAATGTATTATCCCTATGTGGATAATAGTTATTTGGCACATTATTGTACTGTATGTGCTGGGGGAGGGGGTATTAGGCCCAAGGGTATTTGGTAGGACTCCCCTGTGGGTATTGGGTGAGGGTGGTTGGGGGGCTTTGTGGGGGAGGGTATGTGGGTGATGGTGGCTTAACCCCTTAATAACTGTAGCGGTTAATAACCGCTATGGTGATTAAGGGGTTAGGGGACATTAATTTGGATGTTGTAATTCTTGTGTTTGTTTTGCAGAAGCGGATGGGGCATGGGCAGGATAAAGATGAGGATGGCCTTCATCGTGGCAGTGGGACATGGGTGAGTGCTATATGTATTTAAAGTCTTTATTGTTGTGTAAGTATTGTAAATGGACAACTGCACTATTATCCATTTGTGGATAATAGTCATTCTGCCCATTACTATACTGTATGTTGTGTATTGCTGCTATGTTTATTGGGGGCATTTGTCCCCAATAAACATGCTACTATGCGTTAACCCCTTCATTGCCTTAGCGGCTATCCGCTATGGTAATGAAGCAGCATTAATGTATTTTAATAATATTGTGCGGAAGCAGGAGGCCCCCTGAGCTGAAGCGCATTTATTTGTGGCTCAGAGACCCCCTGCCTCCCGAGTTACAGGCCCCGGTTTGGGCCATCGGTTACAGTGTGGACGCCATGTTTATTGCGGGGACGCTATAAACATGGCGGCGACACTGCCACCCGATGACACATACCGGGGCCTGTAACTCGGGAAACAGGGGGTCCCTGGTCCACAAAGCAATGCGGTTCAGCTCAGGGGACCCCCTGCTCACTGTACAGTATAATTAAAAAGACATTCATGCTGCTTCATTACCGTTGCACATAGCCGCCAAGGTAAGGAACGAGTCTTTATTGATGTGTGTGTGTTTTATTTATACTATACATGTGCAGAGGGTCTCTGGAGCAGAACAGCGTTGGTTTGAGGTCCGGGGACCCCCTGCCCCCCGAGATACAGGCCCCTTTATGGGGTGCCGGTATCCCTCTGGTTTGTTTACAGGCCGCGGTCACGTGATCGGGACCTTGAAACGCCGAGGGATACCGGCACCTCATAAAGGGGCCTGTATCTCGGGGGGCAGGGGGTCCCCGGACCTCAAACCAACGCGGTTCAGCTCCGAAGACCCCCTGCACATGTAGAGTATAAATAAAAGTTGTTTTTAAATACTTTTTTTGGTGCCGAAGTTTGCGCTGAGAGAGCGGCTTGTCTCTCTCAGCTGCAAACATCTATCGGCACCAAAGGCTTATCGGGAGCCTTATCGGGAGCCAGGCTGTATCGCCACAGCTCATCGGCAGCTTTGCTTTCGCAGTGCTTCAGCAGGGATCGGAAGGATTCGGCCCTTACTGAATACTGCGAGGGCAAATCGCCCAAAAAATACATTTTCGCAATTCGTGCCGAAAATTTTGTATCGGGGCTTACTGCATGAGGCCCTAAGTGTAAAAGGCAAAAAGAAATTAGGGAGGGAGAGGAGGTAAAGGAAAACAAGGAGGGGAGGGGGTGGGGGATAAAATAAGGGAATAAGGGGGGCAACATTTCGGGGCTCCTAGTAAAATAGTATTTTATCTATATGTTTACAAATTTCATATAACAAAGCAGTATTAGTAAGCGTATGGATAAAGTACTGTGGAAATTAAGCCAAATGTATATTTTATCTATATGTTTACCAATTTGGATAAAAAGAATCCTACAGAAAGCAGCGGTATTTTGTACTTTACAAATCTGGAACTGTTTTCCGCACCAGTTTTCACCAAGTTTTGAAGTCAGGAGACTTTGATAAAGAGACTCCAAATTTTCTCGGCTGCAAAAAAGTTTCAACATATGTATCAAGAATAAGGCCCAATAGGACATATTGTAATAGGATTTCTGGCTTTGATAAGCATAGCATAGTCCTTTTGCTGTAGTTTTAAAATCGTGTTGCATATTGGAGACTGTAAAAGGGGACTTACCCTGTTCAGAAAACTTGCCTCTAAACCAGCAGTGTGCTGGTTAATTGACCAGCGCCTGGCTGATTAGAGGTGTTAGAAAAAAGCCTGCCTCAGAGACAGGAAGGAAGACTCCTTAGCACACATGTGAGCTGAACAAGGAGACAGACGTCTTGAGCCTGCCAAAAGAGACTGCATGCTGCCAGCAAGACACAGGGGAAAGTACTTCCAAACCTGGAGAACAAAGAAGCCTTCCCCTACAAGAGACAGATAAGACTTTCCTTTATAAGACTTTTTGTATATCTGCACATATCAAGATATATGTTTGGAGCTGGGAGACATGCTAATCTAAAGGGAGTTGTTGACTGCATAGGTTTAACTAGAAATACTCCCAAGTGGAACAGAAGCTTTGTTTGACCCCTTTTTTGCATACGTTTGGATGTTTTCTTGTGTTAAAGAAACAGGCGCAATAAAAGCCTTATTTAATTTCACCTTAAAACAGTCTCCATTGCATACATCTGCGCATGTCCTCTTACATATGGTCGTCAGAAGTGGGACGAGAGGTGGCCCTTGAAGTTAAAAGGGGCCCCGGAGATTGCTTGTGAATTTTTTTATGCTTTATGCCTGCATAGTTCCTGCAAACAGACTGAGCAACAAAGCAATGAATCTCATGCAGCAGAGACCAGAATTAAAGGGATACACATCCAGGCAGGAAATCTACACTGTACTGAAGAAAGCCACAAAACCACAGATGGACTCTTTTCCCCAATCCCAAGAGGAGAGAGAGAGAGAGAGAGACTGCTGAAGCAGGTAAACCTTACTTGTCTATCACAATAAAGTGTAATATGGTCATTGAAATAGGGATTTTGCCTTCCAGCCGTAGTCAGGGTTCAAGAAGTAAGTTAGCCTTAAAAGGGATAGGCGTTTGTTGTTTTGAAATGTTTCGCTGAAGCAGTGAATACAGATGGTGACCCACGAGCGGTACTGATTCTGCAAGTAAAGTCTGCGTCACTGCATAGGACTACCAGCGGTGAATGGAGTATATGCAGAAAAGTGTGAAAATTATGCAAGACTGTGCTGAAGCAGGGGAATTTTCAGCAAACAAGTGCTAGTGTAAAATTGCCCCGCCGGGTAAAAAGGGATTGCTGAACTGTGTAAAAGGTATCCCAAAGCCAATTGCTGAGTGTTGAGTCGCCCTGCCGGGAGTGAAAGAAATATTCCACTGCAAAGAATATATTTTTTTTTCTGCAAGTAAAGTCTATCTATGTATCTTGGGAGTAAAACAGGCACCCAAAGTGTGAAGAGTGAATGCCATAATACCCAAAGATGAGACTGAAAATTACTGAACTCAAGTAGAAAACCAAATTCTGTTGCTGAAGCGGAGGGATTGCACATAGCAAGTAAATGGTGTAAAGCAAATGCCTTTGCTGAAGCCAGAAAATGGGCAGCTAGCAAGCATTGTATTTAAAGAAATAGAACCCTGGGAATTTAAAATGGCCACCCAGCTGCAGTCAAATACAGACTCTGCAAAAATAGGGAAGAAAATGTGTTCCTGGTGTAAAGAACCCCACCAAACGGAGCAGTGTCCCTTCAGGCCTTATTCAGAAGATGAGAGTGAATGCATGCACAGTAATGCTAATATTGTAAAACTTACCCAAGGGAAGAAAAAGGCTACAGAGAGGCCTGTGAGAGCTACGACCTCTACAAGCAAAATATGCCCACCTGTAGGACTACAACCATTTGGGGTTCTAGCAAATACAATGGCAACAGCTGCAATAGCGCCTCCTGAGGTCAGGAAGAAAAATACACCTGATAGCCCCAAAATGGAGGACAAGATGCAGCATTCCTGTAATGAACTCTACCCCACGGAAGAGTGGCCCTCCCAGTCCAATGAGGAGGAAGACATCTCTTACGGGGAACCCAAACCGAGTCACACCCACAAAACACCCCAAGAATGGTGAGGGTGCCTGAACTCGGTACGAACTGAAAAGACCGCTCCCTATGATGACGAATATGATCGGCAGGAGAAAGAGCGGGAGCAGCGGATCACAGAATATTTCCATCAGCTATTACAGTTGCAAGAAAAGCAGGGTGGATCCAGTGACGCTGCTAAAATTTCAAATGAAGATGGAGACCCCAGTATCCCTGAGGGGACGGTGTCATCCAAAACAAAAAGGCGAAAAAAGAAAAGCAGTTCTTCACATACCGTGGATGGAACAGACACATCTGCAGATCTTGCGGAGGAAAAGGGAGGCTGAAATGCCCTGCAGCCTAGAGAAAACGGAGAAGTCGTCCCGCGGATGACCGAATATCCAGAGGGCCCACGGCAGAAGTCATGTACCCCAAAGAAGTGTCTGTCCGGTGCTAATAGTGAGAAACCCTCAACCAACCATCCCAGGGAAGCGGAGCCAGAACCGGTGCGTGACGATCCCTTGACCAGCCCTGGGGATGCCCTGAAGGTTGTCAGACGTGACTGTGATCTGCTCCGGAAACAATTGAAACTGAAGAAAGCTGATTACGCAGAGCTACTGAAAAATAACGTGGAGCTAAAGAAGAATGTGCTCACGATGTACTCCTTGGCCAGAACAGAATTGGACGATCTCAAGACTAAGCTAGATGCTGCAAACACTAATAATGCCACCATGGTGGAAAAGCAGAGCCAATCTGATAAAATGATGGCTAAGCTGAAGCAGAAGTATGAGGAGGCACTGAAGGAGATGACAGTCTTTCAGCAAGAAGTTCACACTCTTCGCGTAGAGCTGAGTGCCTCACAACAGGAGGTCAACAGTGTCCGGACAGAGGTGTACGTATCTCTGAAGGAGGTTCATACACTCCGCAGAGCACTGGATGCCTCACATCATGAGATCAACAGCTGCCGCACAGAACTGGAAGTCTCCAAAAAGGAACTTCACAGTCTCACTGAGGAGCTGGACATTTCAAAGAAAACTATCTCCATCTTAACTTAGATCTCAAAGTCTCTCAGAGGGAGCTTCAGACCCTAAACCTGGAGATGGAAGTCTCACGCCAGGAGACTGCCCGCCTCCAAGCAGAAGTGCAAAAATGGAAGATGGACTGCAAGGAGACCCTGAATAGTACAGAGACTGAAAAAAGAGAACATTTAAGATTAAAAAAAGAAAATTCGGAGTTGACAGACCACGTCAATGGAAAGAATGGAAAGCTGCACGAGCTTGAAAAAATAAAGAAACGGTTGGAAGATGAAAATTTTGAAGCAGAGCACCGACTGCAGAACCAACTGCAAGGTCTGCGTATACACCTCCAGAATGTCGAGGAGAAGCAGCGAACTCTGCAGGAAGAAAATCTGCAGGCTGCTAAGGAAATACAAGTGCTGCAGGAACATCTGATTACCCAGTGTGTCCTCACAAAGCAGCAGGATAAACTGAAGGCTACTCTGACCATCACCAAAGCATCGCTAGAGGCTAAGCTTAGAGGCCAGGTGACTCGGTACAAGAGGGAGCGCAAAAAGGTCCAGAAACTGAGACGAGTATCTGCGGCCCAAGCGAAGAAGTTCACAGTGCTCCACAAAATAATGAATTATAGGTGGAAGCAAGCTCAGAGAAAGCACAGGGAAGAAATAAAGATCCTGAAAGGAGAATGGCAGGAAACACTCAAGAAACAGAGTGAGATTCTGCAGACCAGTAACTTACAGATGCCTCCAATACGGGAAAAGGTATTGGCTCTGTCCAAGCATCGGTATCCCACAGTAACTAAGGCCCGTGAGGACAAGGGTACAGTGAGAGCTGGGGACACCACTCACCTTCAAAACAAGATTACGAAGTTTGAGCCACATAAGAAAGCACTAGCCAAACCTGCAACCGCCCAACAGGCAACAAACAGAGGTAGGAGTACAGAAATAAACCCAGAAGAATCCTTAGCCGAGGAAGCTGAAAAGATAGGACATTCTCGGGAAATGGAGCTGGAATCGTAACTCAATCCCAAAGAAGCTGAACTGGCGACTACATTGAATGGGAAAAGTGCAGGAAGACAGCTTCAAGAACTGAGGGCTCAAGTGACTGTCTTGGACGCTCTTGTGATACCATGAAGGGGACATTTGGTGCTAAAGTGGAGCACATGGGAAGGATGGCGAGAGAGAGCGATTTGTATAGGCGCTCTGCGACTGTCGCCATACAGTCTGTCTACAAAAAGAGGAGCGCCCGACACAGGGGAAAGCTCATGACCACGTGGTCAGTAGAAAGACTGTACTTCGAAAAAGTTCTCCTTGAGCGACTGAGGACTGCTGATCTCACGCACCTTCTGGAGGAGACACTACTAAACTGGAGGAAGGGCTCCAATCCCAGCAGGACTGAGGGTTCTCCTCCATCCACTCTCATTCAAGTCACTGAGATATCTCGAATGAGAGTGGAAGGATGGGCTTTGGCCATGGCAAGCCCGAGCTTCCCACAAATAGGGGAGGTATGTAACAGGGGACTTACCCTGTTCAGAAAACTTGCCTCTAATCCAGTAGTGTGCTGGTTAATTGACCAGCACCTGGCTGTTTAGAGGTGTTAGAAAAAGCCTGCCTCTGAGACAGGAAGGAAGACTCCTTAGCACACGTGAGCTGAACAGGGAGACAGACGTCTTGAGCCTGCCAAAAGAGACTGCATGCTGCCAGCAAGACACAGGGGAAAGTACTTCCAAACCTGGAGAACAAAGAAGCCTTCCCCTACAAGAGACAGATAAGACTTTCCTTTATAAGACTTTTTGTATATCTGCACATATCAAGATATATGTTTGGAGCTGGGAGACATGCTAATCTAAAGGGAGTTGTTGACTGCATAGGTTTAACTAGAAATACTCCCAAGTGGAACAGAAGCTTTGTTTGACCCCTTTTTTGCATACGTTTGGATGTTTTCTTGTGTTAAAGAAACAGGCGCAATAAAAGCCTTATTTAATTTCACCTTAAAACAGTCTCCATTGCATACCTCTGCGCATGTCCTCTTACATATGGTCGTCAGAAGTGGGACGAGAGGTGGCCCTTGAAGTTAAAAGGGGCCCCGGAGATTGCTTGTGAATTTTTTTATGCTTTTTGCCTGCATAGTTCCTGCAAACAGACTGAGCAACAAAGCAAAGAATCTCATGCAGCAGAGACCAGAATTAAAGGGATACACATCCAGGCAGGAAATCTACACTGTACTGAAGAAAGCCACAAAACCACAGATGGACTCTTTTCCCCAATCCCAAGAGGAGAGAGAGAGAGAGAGAGAGAGAGAGAGAGAGAGAGACTGCTGAAGCAGGTAAACCTTACTTGTCTATCACAATAAAGTGTAATATGGTCATTGAAATAGGGATTTTGCCTTCCAGCCGTAGTCAGGGTTCAAGAAGTAAGTTAGCCCTTAAAAGGGATAGGCGTTTGTTGTTTTCAAATGTTTCGCTGAAGCAGTGAATACAGATGGTGACCCACGAGTGGTACTGATTCTGCAAGTAAAGGCTGCCACAGCGCATAGGACTACCAGCGGTGAATGGAGTATATGCAGAAAAGTGTGAAAATTATGCAAGACTGTGCTGAAGCAGGGGAATTTTCAGCAAACAAGTGCTGAGTGTAAAATTGCCCCGCCGGGTAAAAAGGGATTGCTGAACTGTGTAAAAGATATCCCAAAGCCAATTGCTGAGTGTTGAGTCGCCCTGCCGGGAGTGAAAGAAATATTCCACTGCAAAGAATATATTTTTTTTTCTGCAAGTAAAGTCTATCTATGTATCTTGGGAGTAAAACAGGCACCCAAAGTGTGAAGAGTGAATGCCATAATACCCAAAGATGAGACTGAAAATTACTGAACTCAAGTAGAAAACCAAATTCTGTTGCTGAAGCGGAGGGATTGCACATAGCAAGTAAATGGTGTTAAGCAAATGCCTTTGCTGAAGCCAGAAAATGGGCAGCTAGCAAGCATTGTATTTAAAGAAATAGAACCCTGGGAATTTAAAATGGCCACCCAGCTGCAGTCAAATACAGACTGCAAAAATAGGGAAGAAAATGTGTTCCTGGTGTAAAGAACCCCACCACACGGAGCAGTGTCCCTTCAGGCCTTATTCAGACGATGAGAGTGAATGCATGCACAGTAATGCTAATATTGTAAAACTTACCCAAGGGAAGAAAAAGTCTACAGAGAGGCCTGTGAGAGCTACGACCTCTACAAGCAAAATATGCCCACCTGTAGGACTACAACCATTTGGGGTTCTAGCAAATACAATGGCAACAGCTGCAATAGCGCCTCCTGAGGTCAGGAAGAAAAATACACCTGATAGCCCCAAAATGGAGGACAAGATGCAGCATTCCTGTAATGAACTCTACCCCACGGAAGAGTGGCCCTCCCAGTCCAATGAGGAGGAAGACATCTCTTACAGGGAACCCAAACCGAGTCACACCCACAAAACACCCCAAGAATGGTGGGGGTGCCTGAACTCGGTACGAACTGAAAAGACTGCTCCCTATGATGACGAAAATGATCGTCAGGAGAAAGAGCGGGAGCAGCGGATCACAGAATATTTCCATCAGCTATTACAGTTGCAAGAAAAGCAGGGTGGATCCAGTGACGCTGCTAAAATTTCAAATGAAGATGGAGACCCCAGTATCCCTGAGGGGACGGTGTCATCCAAAACAAAAAGGCGAAAAAAGAAAAGCGGTTCTTCACTTACCGTGGACGGAACAGACACATCTGCAGACCTTGCGGAGGAAAAGGGGGGGCTGAAATGCCCTGCAGCCTAGAGAACATGGAGAAGTCGTCCCGCGGATGACCGAATATCCAGAGGGCCCAAGGCAGAAGTCGTGTACCCCAAAGAAGTGTCTGTCCGGTGCTAATAGTGAGAAACCCTCAACCAACCATCCCAGGGAAGCGGAGCCAGAACGATCCCTTGACCAGCCCTGGGGATGCCCTGAAGGTTTCCAGGCGTGACTGAGATCTGCTCCGGGAACAATTGAAACTGAAGAAAGCTGATTACGCAGAGCTACTGAAAAATAATGTGGAGCTAAAGAAGAATGTGCTCACGATGTACTCCTTGGCCTGGACAGAATTGGACGATCTCAAGACTGAGCTAGATGCTGCAAACACTAATAATGCCACCATGGTGGAAAAGCAGAGCCAATCTGATAAAATGATGGCTAAGCTGAAGCGGAAGTATGAGGAGGCACTGAAGGAGATGACAGTCTTTCAGCAAGAAGTTCACACTCTTCGCGTAGAGCTGAGTGCCTCACAACAGGAGGTCAACAGTGTCCGGACAGAGATGGACATATCTCTGAAGGAGGTTCATACACTCCGCAGAGCACTGGATGCCTCACATCATGAGATCAACAGCTGCCGCACAGATCTGGAAGTCTCCAAAAAGGAACTTCACAGTCTCACTGAGGAGCTGGACATTTCAAAGAAAACTATCTCCATCTTAACTTAGATCTCAAAGTCTCTCAGAGGGAGCTTCAGACCCTAAACCTGGAGATGGAAGTCTCACGCCAGGAGACAGCCCGCCTCCAAGCAGATGTGCAAAAATGGAAGGTGGACTGCAAGTAGACCCTGAATAGTACAGAGACTGAAAAAAGAGAACATTTAAGATTAAAAAAAGAAAATTCGGAGTTGACAGACCACGTCAATGGAAAGAATGGAAAGCTGCACGAGCTTGAAAAAATAAAGAAACGGTTGGAAGATGAAAAATTTGAAGCAGAGAACCGACTGCAGAACCAACTGCAAGGTCTGCGTATACACCTCCAGAATGTCGAGGAGAAGCAGCGAACTCTGCAGGAAGAAAATCTGCAGGCTGCTAAGGAAATACAAGTGCTGCAGGAACGTCTGATTACCCAGTGTGTCCTCGCAAAGCAGCAAGATAAACTGAAGGCTACTCTGACCATCACCAAAGCATCGCTAGAGGCTAAGCTTAGAGGCCAGGTGACTCGGTACAAGAGGGAGCGCAAAAAGGTCCAGAAACTGAGACGAGTATCTGCGGCCCAAGCGAAGAAGTTCACAGTGCTCCACAAAATAATGAATGATAGGATGAAGCAAGCTCAGAGAAAGCACAGGGAAGAAATAAAGATCCTGAAAGGAGAATGGCAGGAAACACTCAAGAAACAGAGTGAGATTCTGCAGACCAGTAACTTACAGATGCCTCCAATATGGGAAAAGGTATTGGCTCTGTCCAAGCATCGGTATCCCACAGTAACTATGCCCGTGAGGACAAGGATACAGTGAGAGCTGGGGACACCACTCACCTTCAAAACAAGATTACGAAGTTTGAGCCACATAAGAAAACACTAGCCAAACCTGCAACCGCCCAACAGGCAACAAACAGAGGTAGGAGTGCAGAATTAAACCCAGAAGAATCCTTAGCTGAGGAAGCTGAAAAGATAGGACATTCTCGGGAAATGGAGCTGGAATCGTAACTCAATCCCAAAGAAGCTGAACTGGCGACTACATTGAATGGGAAAAGTGCAGGAAGACAGCTTCAAGAACTGAGGGCTCAAGTGGCTGTCTTGGACACTCTTGTGATACCATGAAGGGGACATTTGGTGCTAAAGTGGAGCACATGGGAAGGATGGCGAGAGAGAGCGATTTGTATAGGCGCTCTGCGACTGTCGCCATACAGTCTGCCTACAAAAAGAGGAGCGCCTGACACAGGGGAAAGCTCATGACCACGTGGTCAGTAGAAAGACTGTACTTGGAAAAAGTTCTCCTTGAGCGACTGAGGACTGCTGATCTCAAGCACCTTCTGGAGGAGACACTACTAAATTGGAGGAAGGGCTCCAATCCCAGCAGGACTGAGGGTTCTCCTCCATCCACTCTCATTCAAGTCACTGAGATATCTCGAATGAGAGTGAAAGGATGGGCTTTGGCCATGGCATATGTAACAGGGAACTTACCCTGTTCAGAAAACTTGCCTCTAAACCAGCAGTGTGCTAGTTAATTGACCAGCACCTGGCTGATTAGAGATATTAGAAAAAGCCTGCCTCTGAGACAGGAAGGAAGACTCCTTAGCACACATGTGAGCTGAACAAGGAGACAGACGTCTTGAGCCTGCCAAAAGAGACTGCACGCTGCCAGCAAGACACAGGGGAAAGTACTTCCAAACCTGGAGAACAAAGAAGCCTTCCCCTACAAGAGACAGATAAGACTTTCCTTTATAAGACTTTTTGTATATCTGCACATATCAAGATATATGTTTGGGGCGGGGAGACATGCTAATCTAAAGGGAGTTGTTGACTGCATAGGTTTAACTAGAAATACTCCCAAGTGGAACAGAAGCTTTGTTTGACCCCTTTTTTGCATACGTTTGGATGTTTTCTTGTGTTAAAGAAAAAGGCGCAATAAAAGCCTTATTTAATTTCACCTTAAAACAGTCTCCATTGCATACCTCTGCGCATGTCCTCTTACAGAGACCTTAATTTCTTCCAAAGTGTCTGTAATGTGTGTACTTTGTTCAGTTAAAAATTCTCACAAGGCCAAAGATAAGCATTGTAGGAATCCCTCTAATCCTTGTTGTTTTTTCATTGTTGGAAAAAGGTAGCCAGCCAGGCCAAGGCTATGCATGGTCGCAGACAGATTTCTCGGGCCCAGGACTAGAGTTACGATTACCCTCCCCTTTACCCCCCCCTGTGTCGGTGCTCTTGCGAGCCCCCCATGTCACACCTCGTGAGACCCCTCTAATCCCCCTCCCACTTCCCATGTATTTATCTCCGCTCAGTCTCACTCCCTCTCTTCCTCACTCAACCCTCCATAAATTACCCCACTCAATCCCTCCCTGCCTTGCATGTATTTCTCTCCTTTGAGTCCCACTCTTACTCCCTCTTTTCCTCACTTACTCACCCCTTCTCTTACACCCCTTCTCTCCTGTCACCCTCCCCACTCTGTCAATTACCCCACTCTCACTCAATCCCCCCGCATACAATCCCCCCCACATAAAACATAGCAAAAAACCCACCCCCAAATATAAATACCACTCACCCCCCAAATACATACCTGTACAAAAAAATCCCCCCGAAATAAATCCAACCCCAAATACATACAAAAAACCCTACCCCCAAAATACATACAACCCCCCACACCCCAAATAAATACAACCCCCCAATACATACCCAAAAATACTTACCCCCCAAATACATACAACCCCCCCAAATACATAAAAAGCCCCCCCCCTCAAATACATATAACCCTCCCCCCCAAATACATATAAAACTACAGACTTACCTCGGGATGGTCTCAGGTCTGGTAGCTGCCACCGGGCCCGCCTGTCCCCCAGAAATGGGCCTCCCTCACTGACTGTCTCACGCTGAGCTTCTGACGCAGGCGCGCACTGGGTCTCCTTCTCATGCCGGTGTGCTCCTTGCTTGTTTCGGCGCGCAATGATGTCAGAGAGGCTCATCGCGTGCCAGCATCAGAAGTTCAACGTGGGACAGTCAGTAAGGGATGCCCGCAGCTGGGGGAGAGCCGGGCCCAGTGGTTACGAGAGGTCCAGCAGCTGTGCCCCCCGCAGCCTCCAGGCCCGGAATACCTATTCCGGTTCTCCCTCCCTGTTGGTGGCCCTCATTCTAAATCATGGCTATTACAGTATACAGGCTATAATTCATGGAATCAAAGTATAGGATGAGACAAGATACAATTAGTGAAATCCGTGGTTGATGCTCATTATCTTCTTTTTCTAATTCTAATAACAAGACTCATTACATTTTAGGATTTATATTCAGATAAACAGCAGAATCATTTAGTCACTGAGCCAATTCTTTTCTTCTGACAAACTGTTTGAAATCTGAAACTAGCCAATAATAAGCAAATAAGGGTGGTCAACCGATAAAGGACGCGAAGAGGTTTGAAAACTACTTGTTGGTCCAATGAAAGGTATAATACTACCTAATCCCTCTCCCTCTTTTGTTACTGCATAGCCAATAATATTAATTGCATAAAGCCATTGTCAAACAAAGTTCATGAGAAAACAGGTGTTTTTGAAGAAAATATTAAATAATAGCAGAATACAGAAGGCACTGATCCCTAATCTTGTGCTATGCAGATGTACATTCATTTAAATTAAACTCTTTTCCAGCATGGGAAATACTGTACATGTTCACAACATATTGAATAGGGGCTAATATTGGCATTAATCCAAGTGCAAGAACGCTAAAAGTAAGATGCAGTAGCAATACAACACATACAATATGTATCCCCTATATATCAATTAACAGTTATCTAGATAGGATCAATGAGGCAGTTATGAGCATGTTATAACTTTTGTTTTTGACTTTTCATTTTGTTATTTTGTAAGGTTATGGGGTGGGGCACAAGAAGTAAAATAGGGGGGGGGATAGTTTACATACATGAGCCATAGCAAAAGAGCTGATAATAACACAAATGTACATGCACATATGTGGGGGGATGGGGTAAAAAGTGTGGGGGTTACTTTTTACATTATATTTAGATCATATTGCAAGTTGTGCTTATGAATTATATCTCCTAATTATTGTTTTTTTCTGAAAGAAAGACAGAAAATGCTCTATAGTAAAATGTGATTATTAAACCTTCCAACCCCCAAACTCACTGTAGAATGTGTACTGTATGTGATCCAATCTATTAATACCATGAAGTTATGGTAGCTGGATCAGAGTAAATGGATTATTTCCATTATATGATACCTTTTATTGGACCAACATTAAAATGATTAGAAAGTAATAAAATTAAATGTCACATTTTAAACTTAATTAAATTAAGCTATAGTACAATTACATTACAGAAGCATCAACGTATATTTTTTATTTTAACTCATTAAATGATGTCTTAACCTGTATGGAATTCACTGGATCTATTGGCATTGAGAATGAAAACAGTTTGTCTGACAGATTCTGAAACTATTTACTTTTCATAAAAATACACATTACATGGTTAGTCCCAGTATCTTATATCCAGCAGTGGGAACCATAGTTTTTTGTGATGAGTACATAACTAAACTTTATTTTGGAAAGACATTCCTTTTTATTTTTTCCAACACCCCCCCCCCCCCCCCCTGCAGTCTTTTAAATGTGCCTGAATGTAATTTGGTATAATTTTGAGATAATTAGGCCCAGATTTTTAAAAGGGTGTTTTTTTAGCATACCTTTACTCCCATTTTGCTAAATTGTATCACACTTTTGTGGATTTGGGCCATAATGAGAAATTTTACATCTGGTCCTAAAAGCTAATGTACAGTGTTACAAAGATGTCAGACATTTTTATTCGTTTTGCATCAACCAACTATGCTTTCTGTTGTTAAACAGGAGATTCATATGGTCACTATTATGCTGCAGTCTTAAAGTATTCCTTGTGATTAGATCTTCTACTGGAGGGGCAACTGTTGGCAAGTTCTTCTAATCCTACGTGTACATCAGAGTCATTCTTGTTGGTATTTAAGAACATAATTTTTTATTACTCAATAGCAGCATTACAGATTATTAAATTTGGTTGCTTTTTAAGCAGCTAAATTAAACTAGTTCAATTATTCTGACTGATTAATTTTACATATCCGTCTAAGGGCCTCATGCAGTAAGCAGCGACAAGCCCCTTATCGCCAGCTTATCGCCAAAAAAGCCTACTGCGATTCAGTAAGCCCCAATAAGCTGGCGATAAGAGCAAAAATCGAGGTTTATTTTCCCCGACAAAAAAAAAACGATGCCCGCTCGGCGATAAGCCATTTTTTGTATGAAGTAAACAACTAAATTACCACCAATCAATTAATCCAATCCAAAATAAATTCCACAATTCTCAATTAAAACACCAAAACAAAACCATTATGAAATAAATGAATGCTCAAAGTAACCACCATCAGACAAAATCTAACTACCAAAAAGAAGCCACTATTAAAAAGCAAGCACCCCACCCCCCCCCCCCCCCCCATGAAATAAACTATTGAAAACACCACAACAAAATTACATCTTACTAGATAAAACTAAAAATCAAATTGCCCAAACATTTATAAAAATACAAGCAAACTACATTTAAAATACATAAAAACAAGCATTTGCACAAACAACCATTGATTGTCCCCTGTATGTATATATATCCATCGAGAAATACATAAATACAGTGGCAATGAATGGGCACCAAAAAGATTGGATTAATTGATTGGTGGTAATTTAGTTCTGTTTACTTCTTTCTTTATTTGTTTTTATTTTCTGATTGTTTGGATGGCATTGGATTTTGTTTGTGATTGTTTCTTTTCGTTTGACCATTGACAAGCATAGTGTTAAATGATGCACAGATTATATGGGCATCATTTACCCACTGTGCCATTCAATTGTTTTATTGGCATTTGTTCTCTATTTAACTGGCTATGTGATGTGTTTTATTTTGCTATGTGGTGTATTTTATTTTGCTATGTGCTGTTTGATTTTGCTATGTGCTGTGTTGGATTTTCCTGTTTAATGTTTTTTATGTGGCTACTGTATGTAATGTTTTTTATTTGGCTATGTTATGATTTATATTTGGCTATGTAATGTCTTTTATTTGGGCCTCATTTTTTAATCCATCCCCATTTATTGTTATATTAGTCAATCATGCACATATTATATGGGCCAGACCTCTTTTCCTGGACACAGAGAACCCAGGAATCTGCCAGAGGCTTGACCCTCAATCACACCAAGACACCTGGACACCACTGACCTGAAGGGCCACCTGATTTAAGGTACCTCCTGAGATTTTGGGGTGATAAGTGGGTAAGGGGCTTCCCCTCCCCCCAGCCTTGCAGAGAGGGACTGGGGAAGTAAGTTCGCCCTTACAAAGGGATAGGTGTTTGTTGGTTTTGTATATTTCTGTTTGCTGTGCTGTTTAAAGGGACAGGTTCAATAAAGCCATATGTTAATTTCAAAGTGAAGCTGCTTCTAAAAAAGTCATTTAGAAATGGATTGGACTTGTGAGAAGGGCTTACAGAATAGCAAAGCATGCCAGTCCGATTGGAAAGGGCTCTTTAGAAGCAGATTGACACAATATGGAGATACACGAATAAGCCCCTATGTATCTTAACAAGTCTTTTCCCTACTTAAGCCTACTAGATGTAATTATCTGCTTCCCAGCTCCTTCACTATTATTTTCTACCAAGCAATATTAATTACCCTGAAGATTTTTTTTCATCTTCATAGTGAAACAAACAATAGTTCCAAGAAGAATGTTTTGGTTTAAGAAATGTTGCCTTATTTCTTTCTCCCTGTTGCTGGGTACTGTTTTTGAATTTTGCAATTTATTACAAAGATTAACAGAATCCAACATCAAAACTAAAAACATGTAGATTACATTTGATTACAATTTCAAATGTTCCCTTAAAAGGTTGACTATATATATATATATCTATATATAGATATATATAGTGATGTCTATATATATATATATATATATATATATATATATATATATATATATATATATCTCACACTCCATTCTTCTCCTCACTTTTAAAGCTTTACACACTTCTGCCCCTCCTTACATCTCAGCCCTAATTTCTCGCTATGCACCATCCCGACTCTTGCGTTCTGCTCAAGGATGTCTTCTTTCTACCCCCTTTTTATCTAAAGCCCTCTCCCACCTTAAACCTTTTTCACTGACTGCCCCACACCTCTGGAATGCCCTTCCCCTCAGTACCCGACTAGCACCCTCTCTATCCACCTTTAAGACCCACCTTAAGACACACTTGCTTAAAGAAGCATACGAATAGCACTGTGAACATTCTGAACACATGATACATAAAGCTTGGCCCCCTGCAGACGCACTTACCAGAACTCCCTCCTACTGTCTCTGTACGTTCTCCCTACCTACCAATTAGATTGTAAGCTCCTCGGGGCAGGGACTCCTCTTCCTTAATGTTATGTTTGTCTAAAGCACTTATTCCCATGATCTGTTATTTATATTATGTGTTATTTATTCGATTACCACATGTATTACTACTGTGAAGCGCTAAGTACATTAATGGCGCTATATAAATAAAGACATACAATACAATACAATATATATATATAGTGATGTCTCCGTCACAGCGTAGGATCTTACGTTCCAGATTAAGGCAGGAAATGTAGTATTTTTCTATGTGGGGTTTATTTACAGGGTTAAATAATACACATGCAGGCTCACCGTCCCCTTAAGTCAAAACAAATCATAAAATAAATGCCTACTCCTCTTAGGAGACTAACTATACATGCAGCTTCAGCCCTTACTAACTGGATGGACAGCCAAGCTGGTTACTACCCCAAAACAGGTTCTATTATAGCTAAACATATTCAATCTCTGTACACAGCAATATAGTGTTTCTTTTATCTGTTACTCCAAGGTTATGGAGCAGACGTCCCCGCTGCAGCATGGTCTCGCGTCCTTCCTTCCTAGGGGAGCTCAGCGCCATGAGAGCTCAGAGAATCTCTCCTCTGTAAGTTCAATGTTAAGGACAGGAAATCCCCGCTTCAGCGCGGTCTCTCGTCCTTCCTTCTTCTTTCTGGGATTAACAACCCAAGCAGTCCCAGCAGGCTCCGCGACCACCGTCCAGCGAGTTTAGGGGACTGTGCAAGCTTCCACAGCTGGGGAAAACTCTTCTCTGTCCCCCTTCTCTGGGAACAGCAGTCTCTCTCAGTGTGTAGTCACTTCCTGACTTTCAAAACTACATGAGCAATCAGGAGTTCAGCCTGCTCAATTAGTTTGCAGCTGCTGCTGGCTTCTCTAGGAAAATTAACTCTCTGTATGCTGGAAAGTCTCATAGCTGCCCTATTCCAACACATAGAGACAGTGATTGTATCACAATATATATATTGTATGTTTTATATTTATATAAGCACTAAATGATTCATTTTAGTGCATGCACAGCATAAACATTTCAAGTCACCAGAGCTTTTTCAGAATACTGCGATAAAAAAAAAATTCTGCTCTTTAAGTTAAATTCACATTCTCTTGCATTTTTCTTCACCCCTCATTGTTCTAGTTCTCCTATGGACCACAAACTTACTGCCTCTATGCAACTTAGAGGTAGATCCACAGAGCTCTGGTAATTTTGACCTAATAGCGTAATGTTCCCGAAATAGGGAACTGACATTATTTTTCTCCTTATTAATGGGTATACTCAAAATTAATGATAAGCAAAACTAACATCCAAAGGGCCCATCGTAATGTTACTTGCATGAACGGGGATTATCGTAGTGTTCAGATGCATTCAAAAATACACTGCAAATGCATGTTGGGAAAGAGTGTTATAAGGGAATGTCAATTAGTGACTCATTATGTATTAGTATGCCCCTAAAACAGTGCCCAAGAGCATGTAACAATTTCAAATAAATACACATGCCCAACAGCAAAACTCAGCCATTTTTTACTTCTATGCACTAGAGATACACAATGGGAGATCATGAGAAGGCTGTGATACAACAGTGAAACACTTAGGGCGAGCGGAGGGACCCGAATCTAGGCAGCACCAAGGAATCCTAAAAGCCCTTGGAGACCATTTGAACGACAACTGGGGAGCTGTAGGAGCCCGTAGCTGAAGCACCGAATGAGCATTGGGAGTAAGCCGACACCACAGCTGTACCTGGAGTGACCTTCATACGTCTCTAGATGATTTATTCACTTACGAGTGCAATGTCTGAGTTTTATAATTTTTATTAGTTCAGTAAATGGTTTTACACTATGGATTCTTTTTCTTAATTTCTACGGTTTGGTAGAGAACTTATCCCACATTGAGGATAAGGTGATGTCACTTGCCTTAGGAAAGGTTAATCATGCTGCTGAGGCAAGGAAGGCTGGAGGAGGCCCCCCTGTACCGTGCACCTGACCCGTCTACAGGAACTGGTCAGCTCCATTATCGTACGCTCCCAGGTGTGCGCCGTGGGAAAGCCTGTACCGTGCGCCAAATACGGGAGGCAGTGTCCCACCCAAAAAAAGGGGTGGCGTTTAAATATTTTAACATATGTTGATTGTTCCTGTTTAAGAATACAGTTGTATTTGTTGTTTCTAAATACTGTAATGGTACATTTTATTTCTTTTATTTTTTACACAGTAATAAAATATTTTTTTTCCTACTTTTGTTTCCTTGAAATTCTTGTTAGCATATGTAGATTCATTCTTGTACACTCATAATTTATACACTCAATATTATATACAATAGTAGGCCACATAAACATGTATTCCATTCCCTTTAACCATTAAAAATCCTATTATAGTTAATCACTTGAAAAAACAAAAAACTATTTCATATGCATATGTTGCTGTTTAGTGACACATGTAATGTAAGGGTTAAATCCTACACTCAGTCCATTCATATGGGTAGCACTTAAGACTTTCCATTTTCCCTTATAGGCTATTTGTATAAATAAAGAAATGCTCCTCGGGGTCTGATGTGAGTAAGGTCAGCTTTGGAAGGTGCTAAATATCGTTGTGTTATTAACATGCGTTAACAGTACTGGAGGTCTGAAGATCTCCGTAGTTAGATAAACTGCTCATTAACACATGATTTGCATATGAGTAAACCTAAAGTTCGTTAAAATATATTGTTCTGTTATTTTTAAAGAAAATGGCAGAACCTAGTTGCGCTAAACACCTTTGGGGATATGCGGTACGGATATGGATACGTTAAATTGACAACCCTTTGAGGATCTTCTCCTTAGTCTCTCAAATTCCTAGACAACTTCCTCCATACTGAGACTGTCAGGACTGAACAAAACAGCACCTACTCGTCAAGAAAACTGAAATCGCAGGATGCGTTGAGAAAAGATTAAGAACAGCAAAAGTGAATTATCATGTCCAACCAACATGGGTCCAGATGACAACCTTACCTTTACCTGTTCTATATAGCAGCATTCCTGTGCTTCTGCACTGAGTGCAATACACTCAAAAGAAGTTAGCTGACCTCAAGCGTCCATTATTATATAATCAATATTGTTTATTTATAACACGCCAATATATTCGGCAGCAGGATAAAAAAAGGGAAACAGTAGTTACATAAAATAAAAGACATACAAAAAAAAAGAAACACATAGACATAAACCAACACAGCAGGTACTGAGGGCCCTGCACGTGAGAGCTTACAATTTTCAAACGAAAGTTATACGTCGCTGTTCATTGTGAGACTGACAATGCCTCAGGATGGAGTGTGGGGACAGTGGGTGTCGGAAGTCTAATAATCCATACAGATCCTCACTTAAAAGTGCAGTCCCAAATAGATCCAGAAGAAGCAAATGTCAATCATATGTTTAATATCCTAAAACAAGATGATGGATAACTATAGATATAAAGAAAAATAAATATATGTTACTATATTTTGGAGTTCGATGCTGAAAATGTTTGTGAACATTGTAGCCTGACTATTATTATTGGGTTTAATGCCCATATGTATGCCATACATCATTAGATTATATTTATTTATTTATAAAATGTTTTACCAGGAAGTAATACATTGAGAGTTACCTTTCGTTTTCAAGTATGTCCTGGGGTTATTTTGTTTGCCTTCCTCTGGATCAAAATACCGTAAATATAAATGTAGGATAAGTATCTGTTATCTAGATATAGCACAGGTTGAACTTGATGGACATACTGTATCAATCCTATATGCACACAGCCATAGCCTCTCTGATCTTCAACACATACTTCAGTCTGACTTTTTCAGACTCGAAAACTGGATTTCCCAAAACAAACTGTTTTTAAACACTGACAAGACTGTAACAATGGTATTTGGGACCAAGACTAAATTTGTAAAGCTTCCAGTGACTGAGCTCCTGATTAGAACCAACGCTAACACCACCCTAACACCTGTCACTAGTTTTAAATACCTGGGCTTATGGTTTGACTCCCACTTAACATTCGGGATGCACATTGATACCCTGACAACCAAGACCTATGCCAAACTAGGGGTACTTTACAAGAACAAATCCTCCCTAAGTCTCCTGGTCAGAAAGCGTATCGCACAGCAGATGCTAATGCCAATTATTGACTATGGAGACATAGTATATGGTTCGGCTCCTCAAACCCACTTTAGCAAACTTGACACCCTCTACAATTCAATTTGTTGTTTTGTTCTCCAATGCAACTACAACACACATCACTGCAAAATGCTCAAAGAACTAGATTGGTCAACACTAGAGCCTAGGCGTAAAGTTCACCTTTCCTGTCTTGCCTTTAAATTCTTCATGGGAAAGCTACCCAGTTACCTGAACAAGCTCCTCACCCCTACCACTTGCAGCACTTATCACCTGAGATTAGACTCCAAAAGACTATTCATGGTCCCAAGGCTCAACAAAGTATCCGGACGTTCCTCCTCCTCCTTCCATGCACCCGAAAACTGGAACAACCTACCAGAGACTCTCACATCCACCACCAGTTTAAGTTCTTTCAAATCTAAGGCTGTCTCACATTTAACCTGGTCTGTAACTGTTTCATACGCTCATAATATATATTTTCTTTAACTGTGCACGCAATGTCTTGTATATAATGTATACCCTGTTCATTTACGTAACTGTACTTGTAACCATGTATTATTTGTTTTACTCTGTGCTCAGGACATACTGGAAAACGAGAGGTAACTCTCAATGTATTACTTCCTGGTAAAATATTTTATAAATAAATAAACCTCACCTACTATGTAACTGTAGCTAGGTCCCCTGTCAGTGCGCAGAGCCCCCCCTCCGGTTACTCACGGAGCCGCTTGGGGTGAAGTGCGGGGGCGTGCGCTAGCATAGCGCGCCTCTCCTAGTTGCTGGGGACGCGCGCGGCCTGTTGCTAGGGCCACGGTCACGTTGCTGAGGTCCCGGCGGCTCGCGGTGCAGGGCGCCGCCATTACAAGGTGCATTGCGCATGCGCAGGGGCTAGGAGCGCCGGGAGGCCCACAGACAGGTCGCGCATGTGCAGTGAGAGCAGTCAGCCCCCAGGGTGCACAGGGGCAAAGCCACATGACCCCACGGAGCCAATAGGGCTACAGTATCTCCCTGCTCAGGGATAGATACATTTCGCTGGTGTGGAGCACGCAGTTCAGTTGGTGACCGGAGCAGCTAAGGGAAGGAGGTAGGGTGCAGGAGTCAATGACTCCCTGCACTAGGCCAGCATTCCCCTAGGCCCCAGAGAGCCCTGAGTCACCAGTAGCTGAGTGCAATAGGGACAGGCCCTAGGTTAGGGACCCTGCCCCATTAGCCGTTTGCTAGTTAGGGACACAGCGAACGCTGCATTTCCTGCTGAGAGACTTGGGCTCAAGTCTCCGCCATTAAAGAGAGCTGGACTATCTTCAGGGTGGGATCGCCCCTGACGGATCACCACGTGGGTGGATCCTGGATGTCGTGTAGGAGCTCATCGGATCCTTTGTGAAGCCAGTTGCAGACCCAGGCACCGGAGTACCCGGCAGGTAATCTACAAGTGCACCAACGAGTCTTATCACATTTCACCAGGGACACAGTGGCTGCGCAGTCACACATATACATCTCACTTGAGGGTGGGGTAATACTGTGTGGGGTTACTGGACACTGGGTGGAATCATCCGGTGGAGGTGGAGTTGAAGGTAGCGTCCTGCGCGACGTCCAGTTAGTGTCTCCTCTAGGGAGGGACACCTGTTGGTATATGTGTATATGCTTATGGTTGCTGCCAGTAAAGTCATTGGTTGGTTTACGTGCTGTGTATGTGTAGTGATATATACACATATTGTCCTGCGAGGAACCACTCCCCCTCTGGTGGGAGCCATCACAGGTGGAGGCGCTGCACCGAGTACGCTGTTACTCGTAGTATTATACATGCCCCAGGTTTCCCGTGGCGGAAGCTTAGCCCTCCTGTGAGCCTAACAGGTAAAGTACCACACCTGGTAACACTAAGTTCCCCGCACACACACATTATATGCGATTGTATGGGGGAATACCCGTTACATTTGGAGGCGCTGCTGAGAGTCTTCCTGGGGTGCCCTATTCCTTATCAATTTGTTCAAATTGAACACCATCATGTCAGTGCCATCAAAGCCTTAGCTGAGCCTTAGCGCGCCACGTCTCCCCAAGGCGCGTGGTTGCAGTGGCGGGAGTATACGGGCTACGGGTATACGGTATACGGGCTTCTACACAGTACGCACCCAAGTACGGGATTGTCCGTGACTGGCCACTGCCCGGATGATAGACTTTAAACTTGATGCTGACGGTCGGGGAACCACCTACCTCATGGCCACAGAATATGACATATGCTCAAAGACTGTTCCCCATGTATTAAACCTACCTGAGCCCTCCGCAGAGGACGGTCTCATGATCTATCCTGACCCACAGGCTTCCGAAGAAGCGTCCGCCCGTACTGGACCAACCACGAGCCACCGGGCCACCAGTACTCCTCACGGGACAGGCCCCCCAAAGGTCTCCTTCACCCCGAGCGGTTTCGGGGGAGTCAGCAACTGGGCGGGGAGTCCACCCACCTCGCCTACTCCTGATAGACGGCCAGGCGGCCTCCCAACCATGCCTAGTGTAGGAGCTGGAACCAGTAGTCAGCCCCTTAGTGGAGATCTTTCCTTGAATATGATAGCCTCCCAACTAGTAGAAGCTGTAACCATCACGACCCAAGCACAGAGCTACCGGAAACTAAAGGCCTTTTCTGGGATTCTGCCGACGCCTGCAGGAGAAGAAGGGATCGAGGCATGGAGGGACCATACGCTCCAAGCAATAGCGGAGTAGTCGTGCTCCGAAGCCAGCAAAAGACAGAGGCTGGTTGAGTGCCTCCGAGGCAAAGCCGCCCGGCTGGTACGGACGCATCATGACGTGGAAGGAAAAGTTACGGCACAGGAACTAGTGGAAATGCTCACTCAGTCCTATACCCGAGAAGACGACGAGGATGAGCGAATGGCTCAGTTCAAAGCTCTTCGCCAAAAAGAAGGAGAGGATTTATCTGCCTTCGCTCGCGAACTACAGCTGTCACTGGGGACCCTCCTGTCCAAAAATATCATTTCCACCGCCGAAGTGGACCGGTACCGACTCAAACAGCTACTAAAGGGGTTGTTGCTTGATCACAACATAGCTATAATGATGCGGGCCGCACCGATTGCTGTAGTACCCCCCAGCTACATGGAATTATTGTGTTACATCAGAGGCGCTGCACCAAGTACACTGTTACTCGTAGTATTATACATGCCCCAGGTTTCCCGTGGCGGAAGCTCAGCTCTCCTGTGAGCCTAACAGGTAAAGCACCACACCTGGTAACACTAAGTTCCCCGCACACACACATTATATGCGATTGTATGGGGGAATACCCGTTACATAACTATGAATATCTCTCCTCACCCTCTTGCCTTTTCTAGATTGGTAAATCGACAAAGAATGCCATGCTTCAATCTAACCAACTTTAATTGGGATAGAAACAAAGAAAGATTAACAACTAGTGTGTATCCTCCATTCAGAATCTCTGTTCCAAATGAAAACAAAAAAGGAGTATTTTTTAAAATGATACTTTTTTTTTATTACCACCTACTGCACCTTTAAAGACAGAGACGTACAAAAAAAATCCCCATAAAATAGATGACTGTAGATAGGTTGCTATATATAGCTGCTGCAATTGACGCATTAGATACCTGTAGTTAGAGCATGTGGTTGCACATACATGAAAGTGCCTTCAAGATTGATTATAGGTTTAAAAAATTCCTCAGCTCTATCCAGATTTTTCTCTCGTGTCACTATCTTGCTTTGTGTTTTGGTTTTTTTTGGTAGTAGAGGCTGTCATGCAAAAAAAAAAGAAATATGGAATAGAGAATGACTGTAATTTAGAAACTGTGAAGTGAATGTAGTGTAAATGACAAGCAAATGTAGGGGAAATTATCAGCCCATATTAAAATGTGTAGATAAGATCCTGGAGGGTGAAGAGCATCAAGCCGACAAACCAGTAAGTCAACGAGACACTAATTTGACAGAGAGCTAAATTGACGAGCAATAACTAGCGAAAGCACAGAGTCTTAATGTCATTGAGAATTGTGCTGCTTTTAATTAAAATAAACAGCTTGGTAAATTTGGAAATACAAAGTTCACATAAAATATAAATGCTACAATTCTTATGATCCGGTGTTTTTGTGAGAACGTTGGTAATAAACGCAGTAATAAAGAGACTACTGTATTTAAGAAGTCAATTTTTTAAAATAAAAATGCATATGTTACAGCAAATTATTCAATATAAGTATTTCAAGTTCATTTAACAAAGTTGTTTAATTTTTTTATTTAGCACATTTTTTTTTAACAATGTAAACATCACAACAGACTAGATATGGGCAATCGTTTTTGGTGAATTTGGACCCGCTGCGAGTCGTTTGGTTCCTTCGGTCCGCGGATTTCAGCGGATCAATCTCAAAAAGGGCGATTCGCGTTTCGCAGATTTTTTTATTATTGTTACGAATACATTCCACGGATTCCGCAACCCGTCGATAGATTTGTAGAATCCAATCCGCGGATTCAGTAATCCATTGGCGGATTGTTAAAAATTGGACTGGATTCTAGAAATCCGTTGACGGGTTGTGAAATTCGTGGTCGGTATTCTACAAGTCCGTCCACGGTTGTATTCCGTGGCGGTTTTTGATGAATCTACGCAGATTAAAACCGACCAAATCCGTTTGTGGATTTTACACCGCGAAACGGATTTTGGGTTGAAAATGCAAGAAAATGCAGAAAACGGATTTGGGCGGATTCGCCCATCTCTACAACCATTCCTACACTAACAAAGGGTAGATAATTGTTACAAACAAAGGAAAGAATCAATACTGGAGATCCCAATACAAAATGTTTGTCAGATAACTCATCTCCTAACAGCTATTGCTTTATATATCCACTCCCTATCTCAGAAGCAGATCCAAATGATTGTAAAGAAGATAAAATATATGCAAAAAAACTTGATATACTGATAATAATAATAATTGTTTGTTCTTGTATAGCGCTGCTAGTTTATGTAGCACTTTACAGAGACATTTTGCAGACAGAGTCCCTGCCCCGTGGAGCTTACAATCTGTTTTTGGTACCTGAAGCACAGGGAGATAAAGTGACTTGCCCAAGGTCACAAGAAGCCGACACCAGGAATTGAACCAGGTTTCAACTCAGTGCCAGTCAGTGTCTTTACTCACTGAGCTGCTGCTTCTGTAAAATAACACATATTTGTATGTGACCCATTTAGGACCAAAGTGATTAGACAGCGGTAAGTGCAAAACAAATAAATGCTACATACTGTATGAGGTGGTTTGTCTAGCACTGGAGTTAAGTGGCACAGATGAGCTGGTTTGTAGATCCATTTATACGGTTTCACTGCAAATGTAGTGGTCTGCACAGCTTGAAATCTTGTATGCAAATTACCTAATTATCCCTGGATTTATATTCACTCTAGATTCACTAAACGACAATAAGCAAAGCATCTCCAACATCCCACTGCATATAGAGCATTGGCTCTGATTGGGCAGCATGTTTTTCTAACAAGCTGGTACTGCACGATTCCGCTTATCAGCAACACAAAAGAATGTCCGTGCAATGTTAATTCATTGCTATCTGACTATTTATGTCCACATAACGCCACCCATTGTACTGTAAGGAGTTATTAAGTGTCATTATTCAAACATCATTTATTAAGCAATAAATATAAAAAATGTGTTTTGTTGATGTTGTGAGCATGGTCATTTCATCTGTACTCTATATAAGTCAACATAAATATATTACCTTATTATTTCACTTTCACAGACCATTAGAGAAACCATGAAAGATTGCTGATGTGCCCGCACCATTAAAAATGTATGATAGAGATTTAATGGTATGGCATTGTATGTGTCGTACAGTTTATATGTGTATTTCTTGGTGCAAAAACAATGTCCTTTAAATGAGGTGGATTGTATGCAGTCTTTTCAGAGGATGCAGTTATGACAATCAAATGTTGCAGAATTGCCAATGTAAATGAGTTTTTATACCATACAATATTCACAGCTTTTCCTTTGCGACTCTCGTGGGCTGGCTGATGGCAAAGTGCACATCCACAAGTGGTCAAACCACACGTTTCACACTAATTTTAATGGTGTTAAGGACTTCCCCCCAGACTCGGAGTCCTACACATGTTTTCAGTTCTTGATGCTTGGTACCAGAATCTGTCACCTCCACTTTGTAATGGTTCCTATCTCATCTGAGGAATGCTTATGGCCCTCACATAATATGTTGTAGTGTTACATGATATTAAACAGATATTTATTTATATATATGACTCATGACAGTTTCATTTTCATTCTTACACAGAATGCTCCAATGATAATCCTTGAGCATACTAATGACTACTTAATCACTTATTACACAGACTATATATGACGCACTGCAAACAATGGACAGAGCTCACCTGTAAATTAACGGCCCTGAGCTGCTGAAGGTACTTTGGACAACAAAAATTATGGTGTTAGAGATAAAGCCAATACAAGTTGATAATGGACTGTGCTAGCACCTCTTACAATAATCCACTAACAAATCATATGAACTGTAAGAAATTAGAGGTTACTTACAGTAGTAACTGTACTGTGACACTGATAACAATTTACTAGGTTCAATAGCACTAAGGTACAGAAAAGATGTGCATATATCACCCAGTCTCTGTCATAAATAAGGCTTAGTAACTAGTAGGAAGAGTGTCACTTAGGTACTTCTGCTCAGATCTCTAAGTAAAAAAAATAGAAGGAAAAAATTCCTCATAGGTGCATCCAAAAACTATGAGTGCCGATATATTGTATTGCATATCAACCGACTGTCATATGTAAATATAAAAAAGAAGTGGAACAATAATAAATATCACTTGGGGGGTAACACATCCGTGGCAACTGAACAACCGCCAAAATGCATGTGGGATAATGACCCCTCATGCAACGAAAGACCCGATGTAAAGGGGAAAAGGGGGTGGGGGAGATAGAAGAGAGGGAGCGAACCACACCGAAGGGATGCCTGGCAAGCCAAAGTGTCCTCGTTAGATCCTCCAACCCAATCAGCAAATCCCCCCCACACTTACAACAGGTATGCATGGCACGGTCCCCACACTGGCTCAGAAGTAATGATGAGAATAAAGTCCTGTTCAATCGGAGACAGGGTAGTACTCATGGTACCCTCTCTATGATGAGAAAAGATTTCTCCGGGCGAGCTTCAACCTTGAGATCATTTGGAAGTAGAAAGGTAGTCGGAAAAGGCGAGGCACTGCAATGATAGTCAGGCTGGAGGCAGTAGGTAAAAATTGAGAATTGTATTAATTCAGAAACGGAACAAGAAAATCTGACTCGTTTCTCGCCGTGCAGCGCTTTGATAAAGCCACGATACGGCTTTAGGTGGCGGACGCTACATTTTGGTATATTATTAGCTTAGTGTATACAGGGCTGCTGACATGGGGAGGGGGGGGAGCCAGGACAGGTGTCCGGGGCCCAGCACTCCCCCAGCAGCTAATAATATACAAAAAAGTAGCATCCGTCACCTAAAGCCGTATCGTAGTGATAAATGAAGTGGCGAGTACTTTAATAGGTTTGAAACAATACAATACAAACAATACAATGCGCATGCACATTGGGAAAAATCAAATGTCCTTTCCAATTAACACATAGGCCTTCCAGTCACATAACATGTGTGGTACGTAAATGTAATGCTCACATTAAAATAAAAATAATCTATGCATAGGAACGTTTTTGAGCCATATTAGTATAGCCTGGCCTTCGGCAGCTATTGCTAATTCTGGGCCTTTCCTCTGTCAGTCCTGTTAGAACAGGCAGTGGAAAGGTTAATTCCTTCAGTTGGCCTGTTTGTGAGTTTCAGCTCTGAAGTATTGTAGCAATATTCAGAGGCGGGCCTAAGCAACCTTTGAGCATGTTAATCCAAGGGGTGGATATGGGTTGGAACACCCCTTGATGTGTGTGTGAGCCAATCGGTATCCAGCTTTGAGTTGTAATGATTCAAAGTTAGAGACACTCCCTGAGGATATTCAAATTGAGACATGTCTCCAAAAATATAGTATGTCAGTTAGTTAGTAGGAGTAGGAGAGAAGAGATTGAAGAGAGGGGACAGAGAATCGTTCTCCCCCTCTTGCCCCACCTGGGTAAGGAGGGGGGGGGGGAGTTAAGCTGCCATGAGCAGAAATGCAGAGAGCAAGATCAGGCCTATGATGTTCTGCTGTATGCTGTGTATGCTGCTCTGAATAAAGAACCACAGAAAGAAGCTGCTGTGTGTGTATCACTGTTCCTGGTGTGAGGAGAATGGAGTGTCAGTGGGGGTCTCTCCTCTGGAGACCCCAGGGGATCCCTACTGGCTGGAGGCACTGCACCACCCAGAGAGAGCAAGGTAACCTGTCCCACACCACCTCCTGTCCCTGTCCTGGTTCTCCTCACAACACCGCGGAGCCCTCAGCCCTCCTGTTTACCAGCAGGTCACAGCACCCAGACCACTCAGAATGACCAGAAGGAGTGACCCCCCAATCTCATGTCAGGTGTGGTACCATAGAAGGGTTACATTAGCATGACCTTAGAGGTGTAAATATGGCTCATGAGGTTTCGACCTCTGCTGCTGCTGGTGGTGCTTGTTGAAATAGGAGCATTACATTTACTGATGAGGAGTTTGAGATCCTCATAAATGGGGTGATGGATCACCACTCAAAAGTATTAACTGAACTCTGCCCCAAAACTAGTACTGTGGAAAAGAACCACATTTGGGCCAATATCCTCAGCAAAATAAATGCCCTGGGGAAAACTATCTGCACTGTCGACATGTTAAAGAAACAGTGGGCAGATAGCAAGAGGAAGCTTAAAACAAACTGGCTGACTGTGCTTCCCAGACAAGACGCACAGGAGGGGAATCTTGCCTTCCCAGGTTGTAGGCCAGCCATCAAGGGTGGACACAGAGGGTCTTACCCAGGAGCAACCTGGTAAGTAAAAACAGACATTATACAGTATATATTAATCTAATATATAGATGTACAATTATACACTATTTTCCATATCACACATTAGAGTATTATTTGTAAGTCACACACATCTATGTGCTGGGTAGTTCTCCCAATAAGTTATATGTGACATGCTTAGAATAAAGATTTCCTATTCTTAAAGTATACTACAGGCCATGCCTTACATAGGCATCTTAACATGTCAAAAAATGTATATTTATTCACACAATAACAATATATATGTTGTTATATGTACCCAAAGATTGTAGTACTTAATTTCAAGACGACAACCATTTCTAGAGCTGGAAACTATCACGCCTCCTGTTGAAGAGGTGGAGGAAACTGATATTAACCCAGAAGAGGAGTATACAGCTGCAGCTTCCTCGCCTATTGCTCCCCCTGCTCCTTCATCTGCTGCTCCAGCTGCTCCATCATCTGCTGCTCCACCTGCTCCATCATCTAATGCTCCCTCTACTCTGTCATCTGCTGCTCCACCTGCTCCATCATTTGCTGATCCCCTTCTCCGTCATCTTCTGCTCCATCTGCTCCGTCATCTGCTGCTCCCCCTGCGCCTTCACCTCCTGCTCCGTCACCTTTCAGAACCACCGGGTCTGCCATCTTCTGCTCTGTCACTTGTACCACATGCTCTGTCACCTGTTGTATCACCTTCTCGGTCATCTGATCAATCAAGAGGTTCCTCAGCTCCTGAAGATACTTCTCATGAGCATTATAACCAGGCTCCCTGCCGAGCCAGCATCACTTGATGCTCATAATGCGTTCTGCCTACTGCATAATGATCTTGTTAATTATTTGCTACAGAATTTCTGCATCAGCCATTACTAATGTGACGAGCAGTTTAGCCCTGCTGACTTGTGCTGTCAATGGGCTCTCCTGAACAGTGCATCACGCAACTGAGAACATGCGACTACTATCTACTGTGTCCACTCCTACTGCATCAAAAGAATCAGTGGCTATCCTAGTGGTTTAACTTCTGATGGCCAGTCCCATTGCTCCTCCTCCTCCTCCCCCTGTACTCCTCCTCCTGCTACTTCCAATAGTTCACCTGGGCTACAAGTGCCACAAGTCAGACATGGGAGGTCACATACAAGGGCCCCCAGCCAGCCTGCCCCTTCCGCTGGAAAAAGAGGAAGAGATGGGAAAAGAATTGGGGGTTCATTGTCCATTGACATGGCACAGTGCTTTACCTGTGTGTATGAGTGAATGTTCCCTTAAGTATTTCTACCTCATTGTAATTATTCCAAGATATAATTATAATGGCATTGTACACACTTAATTTATTTGGTACACAATATACTGTATAATATATCATGGTAACTGTTAGAAACATCTCCTACATTAACTTTAAACAAATACAATATACAGTTTATTACATAACTTAAATTATACTTTATCAGATGCACATCTTGATGTGTTTCTGAATGGTATATAATTGTTAATATATCTCTTGGTATGACACATATTTATTTCAATGGAAAGTGCTATGTACCTTACTAAAATAATACATAAGGTTACCACTTTTTACATCCCTTAGTCATTATAGCCTATTAACTGAAATAACGTTAGTCATGGTCTGGTTATGATTAATGGCAAGTTTAGAACTGACCTATTTATTGTAACGTTATTTCCCTGTGCTAACCTTATTGGAGTTTAGCGGATCTGCAATGCTAGGTTAACAGGTTATTAGCATCTTTTTTGTCTCTGTGTTTCCCTAACGTCATTAAAAAAAAGTATCACTATGTTATATCAATGATTAACTCTAGCTTATTGTAACACTATTCTCTTTAGTGCAAATGTTTTAGGATTCACATAACATTAATATTCGTTAACATTACTCTGAGCCAGTGTTTCCCAACTCCAGTCTTCAGGGAACCCAACAGGTGAGGACTTAAGGATATCCCTGCTCCAGCACAGGTAGCTCAGTTAAAATGACTGAGCCGCTGATTGACCCACCTGTGCTGGAGCAGGGATATCCTTAAGACCTGACGGGGTTCCCTGAGGACTGGAGTTGGGAAACACTGCTCTAAGCTAATGGAGCTTTATGCATCTGGCCCTAAGGCTCTTAAACATAAAATCCCGGCGCTAGAAATAATCCATGCCCAAGAGAAATAGTAGGAGAAGATGTACAGTAAGAGCAGTGATAGCAATGCCTGACCAAGGCCATTTATAAAAGCACTTATTGGTGGGACAAGAAGAAGTCATGGGTCTACGATCATGAATACATCAGTGTAAACTAAGCGATCCGTGAATGAGTGTGAATTAAGTTAGTGAGTTTGTAAAGTGGCATCAACGAGTGTATGAATGGATGACTGAATGCATGAATTAATTAGTTCCAGCAGGCAGAGAGTTAATGTGGGTAATAGGGGACAGGGAAATGCGGAACAACGGAAATAAAGGCGTGGGGATCTGAGTAATGAAATGTAGTGACAAAGGTCACTGTGACAATGATTTATTTGATGGTTCAATAATGGGCAATAGGAGACATAAGGCAAGATTTAAAAAATGTCTTATGCAAGAATGCCATTGAGGGTCCTGCTACTCGGACCTACCAAGACATGGTCAGCCTAAATTTGGACTTTTAAAGGAGTGTGAAAATGAAGTTATTAAAGTGCCCTTTTGTGTTCCTTGTGCCTAATTTAAATATGCTCTAATTTTTTTTATACTTTTAACCATAGTATCTTTTCGAGGGGATAGCACGAATATCTGCAAGCAGCATACTGTCTGAAATATTTATGTACAGTATTTATATCTTTATTTATATAGCGCCATCCATGTACATAGGGCTTCACAGCAGTAATACACGTGACATAATAATATAACACATCATTCAGACATAAAAGTAACATTAGGAATAGGAGTCCCTGCCCCGAAGAGCTCACAATCAAAGTATTGTATGTTGCTTACCCCCACAAACTGCAAGTGATTGTCGAGTTCTTATTAACACTACAAGGCCTATGTAGTTGAATAATTTTAGCCATTTTTTTGTGCATCAAAATTTTTGTGCAAAACATTAGTACAAACCTTCATAACATATGCGTTGTATCTATAAAGGCTTCATACATACGACACATCATTTTTTATTTTAATTACATTTTTACGCATGGTCATATTGAATATATGAAAAGTAAAACAGAACGATGTGTATTTTGTATTTATAACTACTATTAGTAAATATACATTATTAGGGTAATATTATTTATAATCGCCGTACTGTGAAAATAATAAATTTTGTTAACCCTTATAATTAAACATCTTTGCTGCGTCAAATACATTTTTGGGTTGATACATTGCAACTTATTTATGCACTAACGCTATTAACAGGGTTTTTAGGGTTTACACAAGGTTCAACTTGGTGGATCACTTTGACACACTTTCTATTTTTCTGGGCGCATATAAACATGATTTTTTTAGTACATACTGTACCATTTGTATCTTTTTGATGCTGATGGCGCAGCTTACCGCTGAAAAGCTGTTTGAGATGCTTAATACATACATGCTTTCCATTTTTCTGTCTAAAAAAGCAAATGAAAGAATTTACCACTGCAAGTCATACTCTGTATTGATATTGCAGCAGGTTAATATTCACCGGTGGGGAAAGTCCCTTATTAGTTAGGATAATGAGCTCGGTCAGAAAGCAATCAGAAGAAGTATTTGAGGAAAGTAGGTGATTTAAACACCACCTTAAAATGGGGTTGTTTTACCAGTATATTTATATAACGGGGAGATAAGTTTACGAACAGAGTACTAGTTGTGAGACACAATTAGATCAAGCTAATAACTAAAGAGAAAACAACAAAAATAAGCAGATGATGACAATAGAAATAAAAATGAATTAATTACTGACCCTTATATGTATTCAAAAGAATTGAAAATGTATTTGTAATACACTGACAAGTGTAATAATTAAGCTATTTCATTATGTAAAATTAACAATATGTAGTCCCCTTTCCCTGTGTATAAGGGAAACTACCTGTGCTGCTGTTCCTGCGTGGCTTACATTAGACCTGGTCCTCCGCCGCTGGGAGCCTGGGGTGATCACGTTCATTGGTATACAGTGCCTCCACCAGAGAGAGATCCTATTGCAGTAGGATAACCTCTCACAGGAACCCACCAGTAACGAATAAGATACTGTACACACACAGAATGGCTAACATATTAACTGGCATATAACTGATAAACATGGTACTATACAGGGCCGCACAAGGCCGTACCCACACAGTACCCCCCCTGTCTGACCATGAACACCACCTTGTACACATGCCGGTGAGGTTCCCCCAAAGTTATGAGGATGCCCTTGGCATCTAACCACCCGGTATCTACAAGACAGGCCCACCCCAAAGTGTGAGAGGTAGCACTACCCCTGTGCTCCTCCGTGCGCCAAAAAAATCCCCTTTCCCTTGCTGTGACTCTAAGAGCCCTATTGGATCTGCGCATCCACATGGCAAGCTGGGAATTGTAGTTCCGTGTGGAGCCCTGTAATGGCTGCCGCAACAAGCTGTGCAGTGCGCAGCCATTACTAATGTGATGAACAGTTTAGCCCTGCTGACTTGTGCTGTCAATGGGCTCTCCTGAGCAGTGCATCACGCAGCTGAGAAAATGCGACTACTATCTACTGTGTCCACTCCTACTGCATCAACAGAATCAATGGCTACCCTGGTGGTTTAACTTCTGATGGCCAGTCCCATTGTTCCTCCTCCTCCACCTCTACTCCTCCTCCTGCTACTTCCAATAGTCCACCTAGGCTACAAGTGGCACAAGTCAGGCATGGGAGGTCACATACAAGGGTCCCCAGCCAGCCTTCCCCTTCCGCTGGAAAAAGATGAAGAGATGGGAAAAGAATGGGGGGTTAATTGTCCATTGACATGCACAGTGCTTTACCTGTGTGTATGAGTGAATGTTCCCTTAAGTATTTCTATCTCATTGTAATAATTCCAATATATCGTTATAATGGCATTGTACACACGTAATTTATTTGGTACACAATATAGAATATATCATGGTAACTGTTAGAAACATCTCCTACATTAACTTTAAACAAATACAATATACAGTTTATTACATAGCTTAAATTATACTTTATCAGATGCACATCTTGATGTGTTTCTGAATGGTATATAATTGTTAATATATCTATTGGTATGACACATAACTATTTCAAAGGAAAGTGCTATGTACCTTACTAAAATAATACATAAGGTTACCACTTTTTACATCCCTTAGTCATTATAGCCTATTGACTGAAATAACGTTAGTCATGGTCTGGTTGTGTTTAACGGCAAGTTTAGAACTGACCTATTTATTGTAACGTTATTTCCCTGTGCTAACCTTATTGGAGTTTAGCGGATCTGCAATGCTAGGTTAACAGGTTATTAGCATCTTTTTTGCATCTGTGTTTCCCTAACTTCGTTTAAAAAAAAAGTATCACTACGTCACATCAGTGATTAACTCTAGCTTTCTAGGTTTCTATAAAATATAAAGTCAATAGGAGTTCTAAAGCTTCAGACTTTATGGAATCAGCTATGTTAAGGGCATTTATTCCCTGGACGAGAGATAAAGACCACCCTGGTTATTCAAATCACTCTATTTCTGAGATAATTGAGTAAGATCTCTTTCAACTACTTGCTGGAACAATTGAACAGAAAATACCTGTAGCTTGTTTAATACATGGGAGGGCTAAAAATGTAGAATTCAATTTAACACAAGAATATAAAAACTATCCACATTTGTTGGTATCTGCCATGTCAGCAAGAGGACAATTGATTGGACAAAGCAAAAAAGCCAGCAGTGACGTATTAAAACATCAGCTCCTGGTGAATCAGCAGAATGCACCACTGGTTTATCTTCTGATAACAGTATTAGACTGGGGTATCTGAAGGGCCATAACAGGCAAGAATGCTATGATAGGGTTAGCATTCACATACATACATACACATGTAGCCATGTGTAAAATTGGTGTACATATCTCTTTCTCATGCTGGCAGTAAACCTGGTAAGTATGCAGGATTGCCAGTAGTCATCATGGAGGTTTGCCCTCAAACCCTGGTGAGGTGTCATATGTCCCAAAGGAAGTGACAACATGCTTGGTGTCCACCCTTAGTGACATCAGAGATGTGCCTGTTCCTGAGGTGATATAAGACACAGCACTGCCTAAAGTTAGTGGTTCAGTTCCTGTCAGTTCAGTTTCCTGTTGTTGTGCTGCCTCTGTTCAGTGAGAGGCACGTGAAGGTCTGCAACAGTGTTGCAGTAGTCTCATGGTAGCTGTGAGTCTGTGCAGCTCTGGGCAGAGAGAGAGAGAAGCTGAGAATCTCCCTAAGGGGAGAGGCGGAAAGCAACTCCATTAGGAGAAGGAGGAACTTTCCAGATGGAGTGCAGCAAAGGAATGAGCGGCTAAGCTGATAGCTGTGAGGGGCAGCTGGCCCATACCACCATGCCAATAAAGATGACCTTGAATAGAGACACTTCACTGTGTGAGTCTGGAATTACTCAGCAGGGGAAGGCATCACCAAGAAGGAGTTCCTCATCAGAACCATCCCCTTGCGGACACAGGGATCCTGATGAGGTGGAGGCGCTGCACTGGATATAGGTAGGACTCAAGTACACTACCTCAGCTGCCTGTCTGGGTTGGCAATCCCCACACAACATCATGCGGGAGACTCAGGAGTCCTGTTGCCAACAGGTGCACCACCAGACACTACACTGTAATGGGGACTGGTTAGACCACAGGGGCCAATGTGAGATTGGGTGGGTCAGACTAGGCCAGAAAATCCGTTACACACAGAATGCTATGATAGGGTTAGCATTCACATACATACATACATACATACATACACAGAATGCATGCATTCATCGATGCATACATACAGAAGATATACAAATACATAGACACAGACCTAGGTAACTCTCCCTGCAGCCGCACTCACACACTGACTGCCATGGGAGATTCACCTCTCTCCAGCGTCTACCCAACATTTCAGGAGTATTCCAGGCATTCAAGGAGACAGGACCAGTTTGGACCTTGAGAATTGACATGAGGCTGGGGCCGACCAGTAATTTTCCCAAGTACCCAAAGAACCAGACTTAGCCTGGCTATTAATGATACCTCACTGGTTCATCAACACAAACACTCACATACTTACAGTAGGGGCTGATTCGAGAAACTCCATTGGCTTCAGAGTTGATTGAATCAGTCCTTTAGTTTCATAGATCTGGGAAAAAAACTTTTACGTGTAAGATTACAAATGAAATGAGGAAAGTCCAAAATTGATTTAAACAGGTTTAAGCGAAAGTCAGACGCAAAAGAAAGTCAATTATCTATAAGTGCAGTACAGTAGAGCACTATTGGATCAATTAATGACATGATCGATTAAATAAGATCTCTCCTTTCCATCCCTGCAGTTTGTGTTTTTCCTTTTTCTCTCCATGTTCTCGTTTTTGCTTCTGACAGAGGAATTCTGTTTTTTCCCAACAAAGCTTGGCATGTGCGTGTTAATATTTGCCTTTAGTAAAAATGTTGATGAGACTAGTGCTTTGATCCTGTCTGGTTTTGGTGTTTAGTAAATGCACCTCTTTTCATTGCACGGCCACTCATATCTTCAAATCCAATATCTCGTGATATTTTCTGATATTTATCTTTCTTTTAATGTCCAAGATATAATAAAATCAAGTTATAAAAAAATGTTATTGGGCAATTATTTTATCCTCGGGACCATTGGAATTCTTTTTAAGCAGCAGTCCTCCCTGCTTGCTTTTTTAACGTTGATTTTAAGGTTTATTTTACCTGAATCAGTGGGTGGGGGCAAGAATCAGTACCTGATCCATGGTCCTCGATGCCCAGGCTCCCTTTTCCCCTCTGCTCCTGGACAATGACCTGTGCTCTTTGCTGGTGGATTCAAACTGGCTGCAGTCAGGACTCACTCATCAGTCAATAGAAACTTGCAGTGTCATTAGGAGGTTATCTTGCAAAATTTCTATTCAGCAACCTGTAGGATGGCGGTGCTCACATGAGCTCCAAGGAGACCCCAGGTTAGGTAAGCTGACAATTATGTAACCCCTTTCCCTATACCTAAGGAAAACCACGCGTGCTGCTGTTATCTGTACGCTCACAGGAGACCTGAGCCTCCGCTTCTTGGAGCCTGGGGTGTGCTCTCTCTCTCTTCGTGCAGCGCCTCCACCTATAGATCCCAGTGTTGGCGGGATGATTCCTCATAGAACTCAATACACTCAGTAATAAAAATACCACACCATATACATATATAACTCGGTTTTACTGTAACCCCACAGTATGCAACAACACAATACACAAATACGATAACACACTGATACAATACCACAATACCCCTGTGTGTCTTCCCCAAAGTACTGAGGGTGTCAAGGGCATCTAAACACCTGGTGTCCGCAGAACAATTCCCACCCAAATGGGAGGTAGCGCTACCCCCTGTGGAGTGGTGCTGTACGGTGAGTACCTTCCTGGGCAGGGAATGCTGATATGAGGGTGCTTGATCAGGTCCCGCGCAGCGGGGCCTCCGACATAAATCCCCTTATTCGGACACGATCCGCGGTGAAGTCTCCAGCTGGTTCCAAGCCGCAGTCCGCTGCGTGGACGTCCGGCCACCGGTGCGGTAGTACAGCTGGGGCTCTAATGGGAGGGTCCCTATCTGGGGCCTTCCCTATGACACTCCACTTCTTTGGAATGATCGGGGCCTATCTAGCTCCTTGGGGCAGAGTTGTGGCCTAGTCCAGGGGCATACTGGCTCCCTGGACGCATCCGTCCTCTCTGCCGGCTCCTGCAAGACTACGGCGTGTTTCCTGCCCCGTGGAGGATATCAGGAGTCCCTCTAATTTGCCCCTGATTGGTTAAAGTGGCCCATGTGACACACCCAAGGCTTCTGGGAAATGTAGTCCTGAATGCCAAAATGGCCACCACCACTCTTTCCGATCGCGTGTGGCTTTCTCAGCTAAACAGCTGATCAGTCCCCTGCACCGGCGCCATGGTAGGGGACTCTGCTACAATTATAAAAAAATTGGGCAGATTGCTGCTTTTATTTTCACGGCTAGTAGCAGCTCACTGAGCTCTACTATCAATAATGTTACTAATTCGAGAAAACATAATTTTAAACTCATTTCCACCGAAACAGCCCTCACTAAAATAACTGACGACCTCCATGCTGCCAAAGACAGAGGTCATTACACTCTGCTCATATTACTCGACCTCTCTGCAGCATTTGACACCGTGGACCACCCTCTTCTCCTCCACATTCTCCATACTCTAGGTATTCGGAACAAAGCTCTATCCTGGATCTCATCCTACCTCTCCCATCGTACTTTTAGTGTCTCTTCTGCTAACACCTCCTCCTCCTCTATTGATCTCTCTGTGGGGGTACCCCAGGGCTCTGTCCTGGGACCTCTTCTCTTTTCTCTGTACACACTCTCTCTAGGTGACCTAATAACATCTTTTGGGTTTAATTATCACCTCTATGCCGACGACACACAAATATACTTTTCAACACCTGACCTTACACCTGCTGTACAAACCAAAGTTTCTGAATGTCTCTCTGCTATATCATCCTGGATGGCCCTCCGACGCCTTAAACTCAACATGGCTAAAACAGAGCTCCTCATACTTCCTCCCAAACCTGGCCCTACTACCTCCTTCCACATTACTGTTGGAACTACAATCATTCACCCAGTAGCCCAAGTACGCTGCTTAGGGGTCACATTCGACTCCTCTCTCACATTCGCCCCTCACATTCAAAACATTTCTAAAACTTGTCGCTTTTTCCTCCGCAATATAACTAAGATACGCCCTTTCCTCTGTTGTTCGACTGCTAAAACTCTGACTCAGGCCCTCATTCTCTCCCGTCTTGATTACTGTAACCTGCTGTCCGGCCTTCCTGCCTCTCACCTGTCTCCCCTACAATCTATCCTAAATGCTGCTGCCAGAATCACTCTACTCTTTCCTAGATCTGTCTCAGCATCTCCCCTCATGAAATCCCTCTCCTGGCTTCCAATCAGATCCCGCATCTCACACTCCATTCTTCTCCTCACTTTTAAAGCTTTACACTCTTCTGCCCCTCCTTACATCTCATCCCTAATTTCTCGGTATGCACCATCCAGACTCTTGCGTTCTTCTCAAGGATGTCTTCTTTCTACCCCCTTTGTATCTAAAGCCCTCTCCCGCCTTAAACCTTTTTCACTGACTGCCCCACACCTCTGGAATGCCCTTCCCCTCAGTACCCGACTAGCACCCTCTCTATCCACCTTTAAGACCCACCTTAAGACACACTTGCTTAAAGAAGCATATGAATAGCACTGTGGATATTCTAAACACATGATACATAAAGCTTGGCCCCCTGCAGACGCACTTACCAGAACTCCCTCCTACTGTCTCTGTACGTTCTCCCTACCTACCAATTAGACTGTAAGCTCCTCGGGGCAGGGACTCCTCTTCCGAAATGTTACTTTTATGTCTAAAGCACTTATTCCCATGATCTGTTATTTATATTATCTGTTATTTATTTGATTACCACATGTATTACTACTGTGAAGCGCTATGTACACTAATGGCGCTATATAAATAAAGACATACAATACAATACAATACAATTTATACCACCTGATCATTAATAAGTATTGTTTTGGGTGGGGGGAGGGGGTTGTACAGTATTGGAACCAGTGGGTCCTTTGGATGCTTAGCTTTGGGGACCCCCAGGTACAGTAGATATCAGTGTATCTATTCCCTCCTGGAGAAATGTCATTGGTTGTGGCATCTTATTTGGTGGCTATTTAAAATCCCTCCAGGAAGCACCTGGAGCTAAAAAGCAAGTATCTTGGGAACTGGGGCTATGAATAGTGCAGTTTAACTCTAGGGATTTCCATTTCTAATGCTGAAACAAAAAAAATCAATGTCCAATTCTGGCCGGATTGCTGCTTTAACCTCAGAGCAAACAATTCCCGGATACAAAGCAGTGAAATTACGTACTTATCTCATTATCTTTGATGTTTAAGGTGGTCCAGAGGGCTACAGCAAGCATGCACTACAAGGGGATACCTGGAAGCACTGCAAAGTCAGTTGAAACAATGTTTTTTTTTTTTTTTTTAATTCAACACACATTTTTCAAACAACTAATATTACTGCAACCAACTGGCTGTTATCAGGGCTTGATAAACATATAAAACAAATCCTTTTTATAGCCCTCTCATCCCAAAAGCCCATATCCACAGAGTCCATATCCCCCCATCTATCATTATCATCTCATGTCCCCAGGCTGGCCCCATCATCATCTCATCTTCATTAACATCAAATGATCAGGGAAGGAGACACAGCACTACAGGAATATAAAAAAAAAGGGTATTTAATCCATATCCACAGGTAATCAATGTTTCAGAGCCATCTCAGGGTCCCTTCCTTAGGGTGCATGTTGCTATTAATATAATATTATTATTATTATTATTATTATTATTATTATTAAATATAACACACATTTTTCAAACAACTAATATTACTGCAACCAACTGGCTGTTATCAGGGCTTGATAAAGATATAAAACAAATCCTTTTTATAGCCCCCTCATCCCAAAAAGCCCATATCCACAGAGCTCCGTACAACCAAAATTGTCATGGCTATTAGAGATGGGCGACATTTTCGCTGGAATCCGAAACCGCTGGGGATTCCAGCTGCGAAATGTAGTGCATCAGTCTAACAAAAGCAGATTCACTGGAGGGGGGGAGGGTGGGGTTCTATGACTGAAAATCCACCCAAAGGATTAGGAATCAGATTCTGACATCAGAATCCAAATCCACAAACTGATATGTTATGGAAGGGGGAGTATATAAATAGGGGTGCAGCCACACGTTTAAGCCATTGTGTTGTAGGCAGGGTTTAGCTGTGGGTTTGTTAGGTCTGGGACCCGCTGCGCCCGGCGGCGCGGGCGGCCACACAAGAGTTCCCCACCAGCAGGGGAATCCTCCCGAGCCGGTCCCGGTCCCCCCTGGCTGCACAGCTCACTACACGCTGTGACGCGTCAGCCGCTATGGGATACAAGAGAATTGTAATCCCTAGCGTCTATGCGTCACGTGGTGTGGCTGTGAGCCAATGAGGAGGGGAGGCTTCGGGAGGAGGGGAGGCTTCGGGGAGCGGGGAGGAGTGTGGAGGGAAAGCAGCGTGAGTGCCTGTCTGTGTTTGTGTATGTGTGTGCCTGAGTGAGTGAGTGCCTGCCTCTGTGTGTGTGTGTGTGTGTGTGTGTGTATGAGTGCATGAGTGCCTGCCTCTGTGTGTGTGTGTGTGTGTGTGTGTGTGTGTGTATGAGTGCATGAGTGCCTGCGTGCGTGTGTGTATGAGTGCCTGTGTGTGTGTTGCTTTTGATTACCTTCCATCAGCAGCTCCAGCCCGTGGAGGGAGGGGGGGGAGAGTAGCGGGTCCCTCCGCTCAAGCCACGCCCCCCCTCCCACTCCCGCCCACCTCCCGCTCCAGCTCCCGCTCCCTACAGACCGCATATCGCGGTCTGTGTCTGTCAGCGCCCCGCCTATCTGCAGTGCGGGCGCTCTGACTGAGGGAGTGGGGCCTTAGCCTTAGGGTGGCTGCTGCTGCTGTAGTAATACAGTTCAACCATGTATACATTATTTACTTAATAAAACGTGTAGCTTAACCATAAGCCTGTGACTGACTTGAATGACCCCTGTCTGTGTGTGTCCAGCCCACTCCATGTGCTGGTGCCTGTGTGGCCTCTTTGGCCTGGATTTTTCTCATGTACTGTTTCTGTGTCTATTATATAAATTATATACCAGTATATTTATATTTATTAATAATAATAATAATAATAATAATAATAATATTATATTAATAGCAACATGCACCTCCCTAAGGAAGGGACCCTGAGATTACTCTGAAACATTGATTACCTGTGGATATGGATTAAATACCCTTTTTTTTATATTCCTGTAGTACTGTGTCTCCTTCCCTGGTCATTTGATGTTAATGACGATGACATGATGGGGCCAGCCTGGGGACATGAGATGATAATGATTGATGGGGGGGAATAGATGATGATGATATGGGGGATAAGATGATGATGGGGGCCAGCCTGGGGAGATGAGATGATGATGAGGGGCCAGGATGTGATGATGATTGGAGGGGGGGGATAAGATGATGATGATGATATGGGGGGATAAGATGATGATGGGTGCAGCCTGGGGAAATTAGTTGATGATGATGATGATGATGATGATGGAGGGGTGAATAAGATGAAGATATGGGGTGGGGGGGACAAGATGGTGATGGGGCAAACCTGGGGAGATGAGATGCATCCACTGCCCTCCCTCTGCATCCACTGCCCTACCTCTGCATCCATTGCCCCCCAACCCCCCTCCGCAGCTACCGGGCCCTACCTGACACCACCCCCAAGGTAAGTCTGAATTTTATATGTATTGGGGAGGTGTGGGTATTTTGTATATGTATTGGGGAGGTGGGGGTATATTTCACATGTATTGGGGAGGTGGGGGTATTTTATATATGTATTGGGGAGGTGGGGGTATTTTTTTACATGTATTGGGGAGGTGGAGTATTTTTTACATGTATTGGGGAGGTGGGGGTATTTTTTACATGTATTGGGGAGGTGGGGGTATTTTGTATATGTATTGGGGTGCTGGGGGTATTTTTTATATGTATTCGGGGGACGTGGGGGTATTTTTTATATGCATTCGCTGGCATGGGGGTATTTTTTATATGAATTCGAGGGGGCGTTGGGGTATTTTTTATATTATTCGGGGGCGTGGGGGTATTTGTTATATGTATTCGGGGGGCATGGGGGTACAGCCATGCCAGGCTTACACAGAAATATCCCATCACTGCACAGCCATGCCCGGATTACACAGAAATGGCCCTGCACAGTCATGCCAGTTTTACATAGAAATGTCCTTGCAATGCACAGCCATGTCAGTGTTATACAGAAATGTTCCTCTACTGCACAGACATGTCAGTGTTACACAGAAATGTCCCTGCACTGCACAGCCATGCCAGGGTTATACAGAAATGTTCCTGCACTGCACAGCCATGTCAGTGTTATACAGAAATGTCCCTGTACTGCACAGCCATGTCAGTGTTATACAGAAATGTTCCTGTACTGCACAGACATGCCAGAGTTACACAGAAATGTCCCTGCACTGCACAGCCATGCCAGGGTTATACAGAAATGTTCCTGCACTGCACAGCCATGTCAGTGTTACACAGAAATGTCCCCGCACTGCACAGCCATGCCAGGGTTACACAGAAATGTTCCTGTACTGCACAGACATGTCAAGGTTTCAGATCCAGACAGGCAGCGCACAAGCACAGAGACGTATATCACCTTTTTAGGAAAATCAGTTTGAGCTTTATCACTGGTTTTACACTGAGAACCTGATAGAAGGATACAAACCAGACAAACCATGAGGTTTGGGCGGCAGGATAAAGATAATTAATATTTCTGTATTTCTTTATCTAGCGCACTTCCCCTCACCCCCTGGGACATATGGCAGCTACTGTGTGTGTGGTGCGTTACCTGCGGCTCACAGGAGGCCTGAGCCTCCACTGCTGGGAGCCTGGGGTGTACCTGATCCGTCTGGTGACAGCACCTCCACCTGCACGGGATCCTAACAGTGTTGGATAACCCCGTGCAGGACACTATATAAGTAATACACACTGGTATAGTATAATAAGTTTACTGAATGCGTAATAATAATAACGGTAATAACACAATCACTCAGGCCTCGCAGGGCCGTACCCCCACACCGTGCCCACACCGCAGTGGGGTTTACCCCAAAGTACTGAGGTGCCCCTGGGCACCCAACCACCCTGGTGTCCACAGAATCAACCCACCCAAAGTGTGTGTGACAGCGCTGCCCACACCCGCGTGTTAATGTTGGTGCACTTATAGAATGCTGGTATACCTTCCAGGTGCTCCAGCACCTGCTATCACCGACTGAAGATAAGGGATCCGCTGATCCCGCAACGTTGTCCGTGATGGCGTCCGCCTCCACGTGGGGTGAATTCCGGTGTGGATAATATCACCAGTGTTCGACAAACCTATACATTTGCACGCCCTGGGCGAGTGGATTTAACATCGTGGCGAGCTCCTATTGGCCCAAGCAGCACAGGTGTGGTACTAGGTGGCGAGTAGATTTTTTTGTTCGGCGAGTAGATTTTTTGGTGATTTGTCGACCACTGAATATCACCATGCAGAGTCTTGTACAACAGAGGTGGTCTGGTCCCAGACCACAGGTCGCAACTGCTGCGCGGCGTTCTGATGTGTCCCTGACACTAATGATGCTAAGCAGGGCAGTGTCCCTGTCTAAGGGCCTGTCCCAATAGCAGCCGCAAGCTACGTGGGAGTCGGGGACTGGCTGGGGCCTAATAGGGGGTCTCTGGCCTAGTGCAGGGGCCTACTGACACCCTGCACCTACACCCTTACCCTCTGATGTCCCAGCTCCGACTAGCCTTGCTTCTCTAGCGCGCCAAATGTATCTACTTGCTGAACAGGGGATTCTGGCAGTCCTGTTGGCTAAGCGTAGCCAGGTGATCTTGCAGCCCCAGGGGCTACTGGGTGTTGTAGTTCCCGATGCAGAGCTCTTACTGTGTTGGACACCCTGTCTCCCTCTAATGCACATGTGCGCCCGTGTAATGGCCGTCACAATCTCTTTGCGCATGCGCGAACCTATGCACATGCGCGCGCGCACCCAACATGGCGGCGCCCTGCCACGGGAGCCTACTTTGACTCGGTCGCCCTCCCGACCACCGCTCTCCCCATCCGCACCTCACCGGCACCTGTCCCCTCCTCCGCCATCACATGCGGCCACCCAGGAGGTAAGGGGACAAACAGGGGACCAGCGGGACCCAGGCTATATTTACATGAACGTGTTAGAAGTTTCTCTCAGTTTGCATTGTAAGGTTTTCTGTAATTTTTACACTATATGTTTGGAGGAACTGCTGCTTTAGGTAACATGATTTATTTCACCACCCTTAGCATTACAGAACAGCTATATAATATATTATGCCTCCTTACAGAAAAAAAGCCATTTTCACATATTTCAGTAGCTAAAGGACAGATAAGTTAGCACCTCAGGGGCTTGTTAATAAAACAAAATGTAAATGTAAGAAGTAAAGTAATTTGGGCAATAAATTAGTGTCTCTGTCTTTGCTCGTCTCAACTTTTCTCTAATTCAGTATTAGGTTATATAGAGAATTTTGCTTTCTTTCTCCAACTGCTGTAACCATAAAACATGACAAAATGTAGAAGTCAAGATGGCCATAACACCACAGCGTGCTGTTCTAACTGCACAGTTCCCACTTCTGTACAGATAATGCCTGCAGCATTGGATCAGTCCAATACAATGCACTGTGACTTCAAATGATCTTGGCTACAATAGTTACAAACAAAGAAGAAAAGACGTGCGTGCTCCCATAGTGTGATCCAATATTTTAATATATAAAAGGTGAGATGTAAAAGCATAAAGATTGTGTTCTTACAATATAAAAGTAGAACAAACGTCTTCTCTGGCAGTATAGCTTGCCGCAGGCGGCCTCTCACCTGCACTCACTCGGTTTGGAACTCGACTTGACGTCAGACTTGGCTCTCTCTGCGTGAGTTTCATACGTTCTGACATAGATACTAGTCACTGATTGAGCCACCTGTTCTGAAGCAGGGCTATCCTGAAAACCTGACCTGCTGGTGATCCTTGTGGGCTGGAGTTGGCCGCCCCTGTGTTAGTACATTGAAATGTGTAACAACCTGCAAAATATCTATATTAGTTCACAATGCTGCCATTTTGTATTGCCAATGGGACCAGCAGCACATTCTGATGCACTGGCATCTAACAATGAATGAATCTAAAGGAAGTAAGATCCTGCAACTCATTTCACTACAAAGTGGCTGGCATTCTTGCCATATGGCTCAGTGTCAAAGACAAATGAGAATTAGACACTTCTGATTTCCAACTCCTGCGCAATTACATATGGTGTCTCGTAATCTTCCTTTTCTTAAGGGCAATGGGAGATCCGGCAGAGTTATTCCACATGACCCAAAGCCATCTGTTAACTTACGATTTGGAGCATGCTGTGGCAATTCATAGCCCTGTGAAATCATGTTACTAGAGTATCCTTTCATGTATGTCATGGTAAATACTATCAGTGTTTATCCATCTATAAGATTATCCAGAAGGGATGCTTTTATCTGGGCTTGCTGCAGTTTAACACAAAACCTTGAAGCTAAGAGTGTTCCTTTTAAAATATACATTTCTCCAAAAAGAAAAAAGGTTCAAATGCACAATTACTGAACCATTTTTTATTTGGTGTCTCTAATGCACAACAATAGAATTAGGAATGCACAGCTGACTGGCCTTAATCAAATCCTACCTTGTTTTCCTGGATTGAACTTTTCTTAGGAAGGAGGAAGTTCCTCGGGAGAAAGAGGATGGTGCGCTGTTTGTGTGACACAAGCTAGGATTGTGATAATGAAACTTGGATTATTGACCATACACAGTGCTGAACTGATTGCTCAACAGTATCTGAACCAGTATGTCTGAGAAGAATACAGTATATGGCTAAATGAAAGGAGACATTCCCACACAAACAACAAATGCCATAACATAAGTACATAACTGCCACACTCATCACATAGTTATTTACTTAATACCTAAGGTAAAACCAGTATAAACAAATCACATTAACCCTTTGAGTGCCCTTTAGCTGTAGCTACTATGTCATGGGCAGGGCCGCCAACAGAAATCGTGTGGCCCTGGACAAACATTTTAAGCAGGCCCCCCCCCTGTGTCGGCAGTATTGCCCGTCGCCCCCCCTCCCCCATTTCACACCTCACGAGCCCCCTCACTTTGTCCCCCCTTCCCATGTATTTCTCTCCCTTCTCTCTCACCCCATCTCACTCTCCTGCCTCGCACTCTCCTCTGCTTCTCACTAAGGCTGCGGCCTCGCTGGCGCTGAGCGCGCTCATGCTTAGCGTAGTTGAGCGCGCTAGAAAGTTAGTCTTTTTTGTTTACATAGGGGCCAAGCGCGGGTAAGCATGTGTGCCCGTGCACGAGCACCGCGTGAGCGGGGACATACATATATCTATATATGTAAGTAACCGTGGTAAGCACCGCCCGCTCACCACTAGCGAGGACACAGCCTTACTCCCTCTTTTCCGCACTCACCCCCTCTCTCCTCTCCCTCTGTCAATTACCCCACACACACTCATACCCCCCCCACAAGATATATGCCAAAAAACTTCCCACCCCCAAATACATTTAAAAAATCCCCCCCGTGTCAAATATATACAACCTCCCTACCCCCAAATGTATACAATAAACCCACCTACCCAATACATATAAAAAAAACAATACATATAACCCCCTCATTCATTAATTCTCTTGTTCTCATTCTCTATCTATATATCTATATATCTATATATCTATATATCTATATATATTACTGGGAATATATATATATCGAACAGAATGAGGGGAAAAGGGGAGGTGGAGGGGGAAGGGGTACCCTCGCTACTGCTTGCTGGATGAGGCTAATGGAGGTGCTGCTATCAGGGGTAAGGTAAATAGGAGTAAACAGGGAGAGAAAGAACCCCAAGGAGAGCACTCAGCCAATATGTTAAAGCCTAATGTAACAAAAACCTAGTGAAGGTGGGTGGACTGTGAGTGAATTAAAACCACAAACTTTAATGGAGTCTTAACTCTTAATGTAAAATAATGGGGGAAACACTGTAGGTCAAGTCAATACTTATGATAACCAGTGTACAGCGAATTATTAATAAAAATGGACACGGTAAACCACAATAAAGTCTCTTAACTGTCAGCCCAGAGTCTGGGATATGGCCGCACGATACCACTAGTGGTATAAAGTAGATCCTAGGATAGTGTTAGTCCAGAAACAGGTTACGGTAAGTACCTAGTTAATACTATGTCACATGGCATGTGTCAGCATAGTGATGTCAGTACTGCCTGTAACAGTATACAGGTGTGACTGTTTGTATTATACAAATTAGGTATATTGTACATGTATAGGTGACACATCAAACAGAGTAATTTATCTGTGCAGATAATGCAAAAAAGCCGTACCTGTTTGCAGTGGATCTATGTATATGAAAGCCACTCAGTGTAGGTAGATGTTGTGCGGTGCATGAGTGTTGTCCCTCAACATAGAACATACACATACATACACACCAAGACAGTGTCAGTATTAATCTAAAACAGTACACAGGTAGTGCCTGTTAACATGGGTTGTGGTGGATTCACGAAGTTCATGCACTCACATACATGTCAGATAGATATGCAAACCGAGTCAGTATTAGTCTAGAACAGTGCACAGGTAGAGCCTGTTAACATGGAGTGTATGGGGAATCACACAATACTTGTGTCCATCAAACACCAGACATACCTCCTATAGGGGGGCTGGGCGCCTTCAGCAACATGCCAGGAGCTCTCTTAGATCAGCCACGGTGCGTCTGGTGATAGCTTTAAAAGTTATAATTCGAGAATCGGTAGCTCAGCCATACAGCTGAAGCTACTGAGGACAGGAGGTGCTCCGACCGCCAGCGCGTGTCCCGCCCCTCTGACGTGATGACGTCATCAGCTGCCGACGTACGTTTCGCTCGTACTGCTTTGTCAAGGCTGGGAGGGAGCATACGTCATGGTCCCAATTAAATACCCTGAACTAACCTCTGATAGGTTATAACGTGTTCCCAAATTAGCATGTTTAAGGGTATATGCATGCTTATAGTGTTGGGGCATATGTCCAATCCAGATAATAACAAAGGGAGAAATAAAGATGTACAGGGTGCCCTGATGGAATAAATGGACTGAATGTGCTTGCCAGATGGTGAAGTGGGTGTGGGCAAATGCAGAGCAGGGTCAGATGAAGGGGCTAAAGACAAACCCCTCATTTAACCCCCTCGGTGCCAGGGTGCTGAGTGTGTAAATCCAGTGGGATTCCATTTTAAGTAATACCTGGTCCCAGTTGCCTCTCCTAAAACCCATGCTGAACTGGTCAATCCCCTTAAAGGTGAGTGCCCGTAGATCCCCTTTGTGCTGTTCATTAACGTGTCTAGCCACGGGGGTGTCCAGACCATTTCTAATGCTGCCCAGATGCTCGAGCACTCTGATTCGGAATGGGCGCTTGGTCTTGCCAATGTATTTTAGGCCACATATACATTCAGCCATATAGATAACCCCGGGTGTCCTACAGTTAATGAATTTCCTAATCGTGAAGGTGCGTGAGTCGTCCCAATTCTTAAATGTTTTAGAGTTAGTAATGACCTGGCATGCCTTACAGTTGTGGCAGCTGAAACATTAGCCGCATAATGGCTTTGCACCAAAATATCACGAAGATTTCTAGTTTTTCGACTGGTCATCTCGGGGTATGATTTGAGGACCTCACCTAAGTCAGCATGTGCTTTTAAAATATGCCAATGCTTTTAAAAGGCATTTTTGGCACGTGCCCAGTCCTGGTTATAGGTGCCAATAAACCTGATGGTTTGTTTCTGTACAGTGTCACTGTTGTCTATGAGTAGATCAATCCTGGGTGTATTCCTAGCTCTCTTATAGGCTCTCCTGATGTTGCTGTTACTATACCCCCTGGCCTGGAACCTACTCTTCATTTTTTCCGCCTGGTCTTCAAAGTCCCTATCGTTGGAACAGTTTCTTTTTAATCTTAAAAATATATATATATTACACACACACACAGTATATATACACAGTGTATAATATCACATAATACATAATATCCCATGTAACTCTTTCGGGGTAGTGTACACGCTGGAATGTACATGCAAACTACAATACATAGGGAGGACAAAAAGAAAACTGAAAATGCAACTAGGTGAGCATGTACGAAACATTGAGAAGGGCCTGGAGAGTCACAACGTCTCAAACCACTTTAAATTAAAACATAACAGTGATCCAAACCACCTCAAATTTGGGGGCAAAGAGAGCATCACAGCAGATTGGAGAGGTGGCGACTACATTAAGGAGATCTCACAGAGGGAGTCATTCTGGATCTTCACCCTCAAGACACTGGCACCATTATGTCTGAACATAGAATTCGACTTTGTATCCTTTTAGTAAACACGTGAAAAACTCCCCCAGTGTAATACTTTTATATGTATTTATTTCATGTATTCAATTTGTTATCACCGGCATATGGCCACATGACTGAGAATGCATCCAAAATTAGATTAATCTTTTTCTAGTGTTACTAGTTTTATACGACATATAACTTACACGATAATATATATCCACAGTGTTTTAAAACAATATGTTACCCATTTTAGAATTCATTTGTCGATTTTACTACTTATATACTAAGTGCAATTTTTACAAATAGATTAAATCAAGTTTTATAGTTTCTTTCCCTATGTTTTTACTGGAATTTATTGTTGCCTTTTTACCCCTTATATGTTTTGAATTGACAAATCTAATTTTGGAAACTCTCTCTTTTTGCCCTTCAAACAATCATGTTTATGCTGCTATGCTAATTAGCAATCATGTGTAACGGGTATTCCCCCACCCAATCGCAAATAGGGTCTCCTAGGGGAAATGCTGCTCTGGTTACAAGGCATAATAGTGTGGCGCACCTGCTGGCTTACAGGACTCCTGAGTCTCCCGCTTGATGGTATTATGGGGAAGGTCAGGACAGGCTTCTGGGGACATACCCAGTACGTACTCACGGTGACAGTGCCTCCATCTATTGCAGGCCCCAGGATATGGGGTGGAATCCCTGGAATAGAACGTCCCACTCAGGGATGAGAGATTCCAGTCTCACAACCGCTTCTTTATAAATCAGGAACACTTTATTGCACCAACAGCATTCACTGGAACAGCATACACAGCAGTACAGGAACACAGTAACACAGCAGTACTTCTCAGAATGACCCTGGCCTTTCACTCCCAGTCAGGGCCCTGGAAGCAGGCCTAGCTCTTCCACTACCCCCTATCAGAGTAGTGGGAACAGTCTACCAGCCTCTCCCAGGGGGAGGGCCTCAAGTCTGCCAGGTCCCTGACAGCTCGGTTAGGTAAGACTCAGCTCCTCTCAGGGTAGGAGCAACTGACTCAATACAGGAAATGCAGATCATTAAGACAGATACAACAAGAGCCCGCCCCCGTCCCTTATTGGACACAGGCCTGACTGCACTGCTTTCTCTGCCTCACTGATCTGCAGTGAGTGGGGAGAACCCACCTTAACTCCTGGCAAACCTGCCCTTACCAGGTATTATTGCACAGAAGGAGGACAGAATAATAGCCCAAACCTACCAGGGCTATACTCTCCCTCTGGTGGAATCCAATGGTCCCCACTTGGACCTAAATTTGCGTGTCCATCCTGCAGGTGAACAACCTATACAAAACAAAATAACATGACATATTATTCACCAAAATACAGTGTTATTACATTTGCAGGTTATACACCCTCCTCTGGTGGTGACACAAAATAACTAGGATTACTCCCAACGTGGGGAATCCGCTACTAACAGTAATGCCTGGGGTCAGGTTCCTTTACTACCCTACCCTCAGGATATATATTTACTTGTACTAGCTATACCCTTTTTGGGTGGCCTGCGCACAGCATGGTCCACTGGGTTTAGATCAGAAGTACCATAACACTCTGGGTGGCATACTGGACACCTACAATCATCCCATAATTTAGACATGGGTGCTAATGGTCGGAGAGGATCATGTCCATACACTTTCTCAAGGCATCTCCTGGAGATGTAAGGCACAATATGAACAACATCATTACCCAAATCCCCAGAGTCCTGAACCAAACCCACCCAGTCCTTGTAATCAGTGAATGGCTTGGGGACCCCATGTTCACCCAGTGACCCGTGGTGACTGTATCTGAAATCCGAACAAGATGGGACAGGGACAGGGGCAATGGCAGGGATAATGGGGCCAGAGACTGGGGCATAGGAAGCAACAGTGTCCGGAGCAAAGTCCTTGGCTTCAGCTAGGCCACGGCCTACCGCAGGGGACGTTGGCTGCTTGGACGCAGCCACGACAGGCCAGCGTTTCCCTCGGTCTACCACCCTGTAAATGTAGTGGTCCATTTCTCGCCTGGAGAGGGCGCTACTCACCGGAGCGGTCGCAGCACAGTCCCAGCCCGCTCCGGAGGTCGCCTTGTAAGTGACGTCATCCTCTCGCGAGGTCGCCTCATCTTGTGTCAGGTCCCGCACAGGAAGTACGCTATCCGCAGGACGGGGTACCGGGAGGTCAACGATGTCCTTCATGCGGAAGTAGGCACTAGGATGGGCCTCGTCTCCGGACTCCTCCATCGGAGCCTGCTCCACATCACAGATAAGTGGCTCTCTTCTTGCAGCATCGCTGTAGGGGTCCGCCGGTAGCCGCATCACCCCCGCTGAACTGCTATCACACTCGTCGGCCAACGAGGCAGGTAGGGACATCTCCGCAGGGGAATAACATTGGGGCCCCTCGCCGTCACTAGCGGCAATCGGCACGAAGCGGTCCCGCTTCTGCACCACCAGCGATAGCGATCCCCATCCTCCCTGGTCAGTCACAGTCTCTTCCGTGGGTTCCACCATCGTGAGTTCCGCCTCTGGAACCGGGGTGCACGGACCCCCTGGAACGTTTGTTGGGGCGCACGGGCCCTCCACATGGGTAGCATCGACATGGCCCACATTGCATAGCATAACCGCTGGGTCATCAGGCTTTGCTGACACCAGAGGACCGTCTCTGGCCTCGTCAGGTTCGATCACCTCACCTGGTAGCATTTGGGTTGCGGCCTCTGGAACTGGCTCGGGCCTTGTCTCAGCCATCGGGGCTTGGTACACCCCAATGGTAGACATTAGCGGGCTAGACACAAGATGGCTTGCCCCATTCACAAAGAAAATAGCCCCCCAAACAAGGTCTTCTCCCAGGCATACACAGTCAGGGCCCAAACACCGCAAGCTTGTGATCCCATCAGTGAGTACATCCAGGAAACCTTCTGGCAGCGAGTAATAGGCAAAGTCCATATCGCCTGCTCTTACTTTATGTATACACGGACACAAAAGAAAGGGGTAACTCACTCCTCTGGTCCGCCATGTTCCATCAGTCTGAGGTTGCGGAAGCTCGCATCCAGCTCCTCCTTCAGTTTGGGTAAAGCTCTGGGATTGTCTCTCATTGTGCCCCCTCCCTCTGGTGGAGATTAGAGGAGGGGCACTCGGTAGCAAGGTGTGACTCTGGCTTTCACTGTGACCCCTCCCTCTGGTGGAGATTAGAGGAGGGTCACTGGGTGTTACCTCATGATGTAGACTCTTCGCTGAGCCAGTCACTGGGCAGGGGGCCGTGGCTCCTGCTTTCGTGCCACTTCCTGCACATAGGCGGGGCTCTAGCTTTCGCGCCAGACCCGGCCAAATCTCTGCAATTACTCTGCTCACAGTCTTTTTGCACGTAGCACGTGCGCCATCCAGACTCGGCGGGAACCGCCATTTTAGCTTCTTCGCACCGCGCGGTGCACTATCGCATATAGCAGCCGCCATCTTAGGTGAACCCACAATTTTCACTGTAGTGCAACCCTCACTGCTTGGCAGGGAACTCGCTCTCTTGTGAATACTGCAATACATGTAGCTTCTGGCAAGTGGTAAACTCAGCATACCCCAGGCTAGGCAAAACTCTTTCTTTGTATACTGCACACGATGACAGTCCATACACGTGCTCTGCGGTTCATAGTCTGGCTACTGGCTAGTAGTACTCTGGGCTCTTCCCTGTGCAGTACTCGTGTCTACCCCTCTTGGCTGCCAGTATCGTGGATCCTATCCAGGGGTCCCTCTTAACTGCGTTAACCAGGCCACCCCCTAGGCATCCTGACTACCCGCCTCAGGTTTGACTAGAACAGCAATAGCCTTGTCTCCAGACCTATTCACCCTTTAGGGCAGTCTAGGGCGTTCTTTGCGAGGTTTGTCGTTCTCCTGACTACCCCTAGACTCCCCCCCTTTCAGCAGCACTTGTTCTGGAAGCATACTTTCAATCTTTCTGTTTTGCGTCGCTGAAAGCCTGTCCTGATTATCTCAGCAGTGCCTCCAATTGTAACGGGTATTCCCCCACCCAATCGCAAATAGGGTCTCCTAGGGGAAATGCTGCTCTGGTTACAAGGCATAATAGTGTGGCGCACCTGCTGGCTTACAGGACTCCTGAGTCTCCCGCTTGATGGTATTATGGGGAAGGTCAGGACAGGCTTCTGGGGACATACCCAGTACGTACTCACGGTGACAGTGCCTCCATCTATTGCAGGCCCCAGGATATGGGGTGGAATCCCTGGAATAGAACGTCCCACTCAGGGATGAGAGATTCCAGTCTCACAACCGCTTCTTTATAAATCAGGAACACTTTATTGCACCAACAGCATTCACTGGAACAGCATACACAGCAGTACAGGAACACAGTAACACAGAAGTACTTCTCAGAATGACCCTGGCCTTTCACTCCCAGTCAGGGCCCTGGAAGCAGGCCTAGCTCTTCCACTACCCCCTATCAGAGTAGTGGGAACAGTCTACCAGCCTCTCCCAGGGGGAGGGCCTCAAGTCTGCCAGGTCCCTGACAGCTCGGTTAGGTAAGACTCAGCTCCTCTCAGGGTAGGAGCAACTGACTCAATACAGGAAATGCAGATCATTAAGACAGATACAACAAGAGCCCGCCCCCGTCCCTTATTGGACACAGGCCTGACTGCACTGCTTTCTCTGCCTCACTGATCTGCAGTGAGTGGGGAGAACCCACCTTAACTCCTGGCAAACCTGCCCTTACCAGGTATTATTGCACAGAAGGAGGACAGAATAATAGCCCAAACCTACCAGGGCTATACATGTTTAAAGTATCAGTTCATCAAAGGCCACCTGTGAGTTTCCTCTCTCCCACAAATGACCCTAGACATAACAACAAATTACTCCATTTAGTAATCAGCCTCTTTCCCAGTCCGTTTTGGACTTGTGCAGTTGCCTCTGCATACTACATGGCAGATCTGATTTAGGATACACACTGAGTAGTTGTATCACATGCATATGTTCACCTATTCAGTACAATTAATGCTAATAACATATATTCAAATCGCCGCCTGCCAGCTAGTGGGTATTTAAGAAACTCCACTATGCTGGCGACACCTACCCCTGATGAAGCAAATAACCTTCGCGAAACACGTAGGGTGTCACAGTTGAGCCTCCGGAGCTTTTCAGTGTGACATCACGACATGAATCATACCTGGAAGTAGTACCGGGATACGGAGTAAAGCACAATCTCGGCACGGAGGACATCGGGGCAAACAGAGTGCAGGCAAGTTTGTGAACGCGATCTATATTGTCTTGCTAGAGGAAGGTGGGACCTGGATTGAGGGGAGCAGATGGCACCCCGTGAAAGGACCACAGCAGCCATGACAGAGCAAGCTGTGGAAACTGCAGTGCCTGGACTGAGGATTCCCCCTTATGCCTAAGCTGGAAAGCTAAAATTCAACTGCTCATTTTTAAAGAACGAGTTTGTGAGTTGACAATCGCAAGTTTTCTATTAATCTTTTAATCATTTAACTGTATTATGTTATGCTGTTCTTTGTAGTCTTTAACTCAATACAGTGAACCATCTCCTCAAGTTTGCTGAGGAAACCTACACATCCCTAAGGACATTCTACTTTCTGAGCTAAGTACTACCTATACACACTGAAACTTTTCAGAGTGTTACATGACATTCTAGGTGTCTATACCTTCCCAATATAGTTTTAGTCCTTTGTGCCTAACGTCCAAATGTCTTTCTGCTAGACTCTGTGAGGGGATTTTGGAAAATCCCCTGGTTTGGACATTGGCAGCAGGACTATATAACTGACATTTAATTTTTAATATTTTTCTGGTTGTTTTAATTGCATTGTTTTTAATATTTATATATTTTTATTTCTGTGGTGTATTATCTCTGTGGTTTTACTGTGGTTCTTAGTGCATCAGGAGCTCCACCTATTAAAGTATTTTAACGCTTCCTATACCGTTTTTAATAATTCAATGTCATCGTCATTAGAGCCGTAGACTGTATTTTAGGCCATGACCAGGTCACGGGCATCAGCGTCTGCATACTGCTCGCGGTACAAACTGATTATGTTGACCGCAGGCGGTCGCAAGCTTTCTACAATTCTCTGCCGCTTCACGGCCTCAAAGCAGGACTATTTCCCTATTACTTGGTGAGTATGATCTTTCCACTCCCCGTGCTCTTTCTCGCCCAGCGGAGTGGGCAGCACCCTGGAGAAGGCCTTTAGTTTGTGATAGTGGTGAGCTTGGGACGATGTTGTCAGGGTGTCGGCTAGCCGTTACAGTACTTCGGTTAATATGGGTTCTGTCACGGGGTTACCCTGGAGTTCAGGACTACCCCTTCCCTGGCTAGGACTACTCAGTGGTGACTGAGGCCATCCTGGTCCCCCACCCCCTCTTGTATTCCCATTGACGCACCCACAACTAACCTCCTTCTTGATCTCGGCCTCCGGCTATACCAGGGGGCACCCCCCCATCCGGAGCTCAATGGAGGTTCACGCCTTTGGGTAACTTCTTTTCATCCAGGTCACTACTGCTGGCCATTAGCACTGTATCCCAGGTAGAATGTGAATCTGATATTCGGTCCACTTCCCAGACTTTAGTTAGTCCTGGAGATTGCATTAAGGCCAGGCATATATCATAAGAAATAGTCAATTTTGGCACGTGGCCAACGACTACCAGCTACAGTAGCTGGGAGGTACCGTGCCTTCCAAATCCCACTGCTGCACCTCCTGTCTGGACAGTAGAGACATTTTATATGTTGAAAAATGTAAACACCCCAGGTCTGAATCACAGTAGCGCCTCCAAATGTAGCAACCTTTCCCTACCACCAAGGGAAACAGCAGATATCTAGTGTTACGGTGCTAACCTGTTAGGCTTACAGAATGACTTAGCCCCCATGCTTGGAGAGCCTGCGGTGGCTGGTACAATGCCTCCACCCGTGAGCATCCCAGCGTAGGTGGAATATCTCCTCATGGGAACCTGTAGACCTATATGGTATACCTCAAATAACCACAATCCAAACAATATATATGCAACACTCTTTACTATGATCTCATAGTATTCTCCGCAATACAGTATACACACACAATAATAACTAGCATGTAACAATAACAGTAATTGTCTTTCCCCCCCAAAGTACTGATGGTGCCCTGGGCACCTAGAACCCGGTGTCTGACAGAACAATCCCCACCCAAGTATATATTTGAGGGCAGCTCTACCCTCCCCTGTGTAGTGTTGGTGCACGTGAATGCCTTCCTGGGTTCTCGGGGACACCAGGGTATTCCTTAGACAGTCTGCATCCGTAATCCCACGATGCAGGGCCTCCGACACAATCCCCTTTTGCCTCACATCCGGCACGCCTCGTGGTGATCATCCCCCTGGGGAAACTCCCTTCCCAGCTCTCGTCCCTCTCCACCGATGCCTAACACTAACGATGGGGAATCCCTATGCTGTGGCAGGACCTACAATACTCAGCTAGTATTAAGGACTACCTGGGGCCTAGGGGAATGGGTCTGGCGTAGTCCAGGAACTTGACTAGCTCCCTGGACACTACCTCTCACTTCAAAGGCTCTGCGAGGACTGAGCATGCCGCCTCCAGTCTGCAGAGGAAATCCTGAACAGCCAGGACCTCCCCTTCCAGCAACGCCAACCACAAAATGGCCACTGCCTTACACATAGTCCATATGTATGTGGCTGCACCAACCACAACATGGCGAACGCACCTCACACAATCCTCCCGAGTGACAGGACCACTGCCAGGGAGGAGGCAAGGGAGGGTTTCCTGCTACACATACAACTACAAATAAGGGAAAACAGGCACAAAGACACAAGTAGAGAAGAGGGGACAAAAATCCAGAGCAGCAATCAACCGGCAGAAACAAGGTAAAAAGTAACCAGGTAGGTCAAAAATAGAAAAGTTTATTGATAGAAACAGGAGACATGGAATGTGTGTGTGTGTTTGTATGTGTGGAGTGTGTGTGTGTGTGTCTGCTACTACTAGTCCATTCAGGGTAACTGATGGACACAGGGCACAGTGTGCATATTCCTTGTTTTGTTTAAATGTGTGCCGATTGGGCTGTATCTGCCATCACTGGCTACCAATGAGCTACGATGCAGGACGCATGCACGATTCATCATTTTTTGCCGGGACCTGGTTTCCATGACAACCCAGAGGTACGGGATTGCGGAGGCGAGCACGAAGGTGGAATACACTTGCATACTAACTATTTGCACACGTGCAACTTATGCTGTGCCCATCGCCAATATCAACCCCAAATGAGGGACTTTTTGGGGCGCAAGCGCATTACAATGTCCATGCCGGGACGCGGTTTCCCTGAAAACCCGATGACGCGGGTTAAATATGCATAATACGGAAGCTTCACGCATTGACGTCTATCTAACCAGCTTGCATCTGTTGTTACATGTAACCTGGCCATGGATACTCATTGGCCCTTGTCCATTTCAATGCAGATATGTGTTTTTTTGTGGGTTTTCTTTGATTTTAACTGCTTTTCGGTGTTAGTTCGCACTATGGTGGGGGTACAAATATCGGTCACGGTCATTCGACCACTGCACAACCCTGAGGAAGGTCCCTCTACGTGGACCGAAACGTTGGTTGGGGTGCCCTGTTTGTATAATACAAGCTTTTGTACTATATTCGAATTGTGTGCTGTTTCTTGACTACTGGACTCTCATCTGGTAAATATACTTATATAATATGTATGGGACAAGCACCAAAATTACTGGAGAATTAGAGAGTGCTAACTGTTATTTCACTGACATACATACATACCATACATACATACATACATACATACGATACCGTTTTCACAAGAAATCAGAAGACAACACTCAGGTAAGTCAGGTTAACAGATTTGTATTGTGAACAAAATACGACACCCAAGGTTTCGGTCCACAAACAGGACCTTTCTCAAGGTGGTACCTAATATATATATATGCTCTATGGAGTGTGTGTATGATGTATCGATGGTATTTGTACACCATGTGTAATATATATACACAGTGCTCGACAAACCCGGTCGCCAACTCGCCAGCTGCGATCGGATATTGGCTCGTGGCGCGGGATGGATTTGCCAGGACTTCAAACCGCCCTTTCTGCACGGGTAAGTAATATGGGGGGGGGGGCGGGGGGAGTGCGTGCCTCCTCGTGCGTGTCTCCTCCTCCTCCATAGTATCCTCTTGTATAATTGTGTCAGCTCCTGCACTGATCCGGTCATGGAGGAGTTTGGACACATGCTTGAGGTGGGGGGAATACACTTTAAATATTTATATATACACTGATACATCTTCCCCCCTCTCTCCAGTGCTCCCGTTGCCCGCGCGGGACGTAACATACTGTAGTAGCCAGGGTGTTTCTCTCTCCCCCCCCCTCCCTCCCTCCCTCCGGTGCTACCGCTGCCTGAGGGTCTGAGGATGTTGCAGTAGTCGGTGTCTCTTCCCCCCCCCCTCCCTCCGGTGCTACCGCTGCCCGCGCGGGTCTGAGGATGTTGCAGTAGTCGGTGTCTCTTCCCCCCCCCCCTCCCTCCGGTGCTACCGCTGCCCGCGCGGGTCTGAGAATGTTGAAGTAGTCAGGGTGTTTCTCTCTCCCCCCCCTCCCCTCCGGTGCTACCGCTGCCCGCGCGGGTCTGAGGATGTTGCAGTAGTCGGTGTCTCTTCCCCCCCCCCTCCCTCCGGTGCTACCGCTGCCCGCGCGGGTCTGAGGATGTTGCAGTAGTCAGGGTGCTTCTCTCTCCCCCCCCCCTCCCTCCGGTGCTACCGCTGCCCGCGCGGGTCTGAGGATGTTGCAGTAGTCAGGGTGCTTCTCTCTCCCCTCCCCCTCCCTCCGGTGCTACCGCTGCCCGCGCGGGTCTGAGGATGTTGCAGTAGTCAGGGTGCTTCTCTCTCCCCCCCCCCCTCCCTCCGGTGCTACCGCTGCCCGCGCGGGTCTGAGGATGTTGCAGTAGTCGGTGTCTCTTCCCCCCCCCCTCCCTCCGGTGCTACCGCTGCCCGCGCGGGTCTGAGGATGTTGCAGTAGTCAGGGTGCTTCTCTCTCCCCCCCTCTCCCTCCGGTGCTACCGCTGCCCGCGCGGGTCTGAGGATGTTGCAGTAGTCAGGGTGCTTCTCTCTCCCCCCCCCCCCCCTCCCTCCCTCCGGTGCTACCGCTGCCCGCGCGGGTCTGAGGATGTTGCAGTAGTCGGTGTTTCTCTCCCCTCGGTGCTCCCGCCCCGGGCGGCAGGAAGTAGCAGGGTGTTTCTCCTCTCTCCCCTCCGCGCACGTCCCTTCCCGTGTGTGTGTGTGTGTGTGTGTGTGTGTGTGTGTGGGTATGAGAGTGAGATTGAGTGTTTCTGTGTGTATGGGAGAGATTGAGAGAGAGAGAGAGAGAGAGAGAGAGAGAGAGAGAGAGAGAGAGAGAGAGAGAGAGAGAGGAGAGAGGGAGAGAGAGAGAGAGAGAGAGAGAGAGAGAGAGAGAGAGAGAGAGAGAGAGAGAGAGAGAGAGAGAGAGAGAGAGTGTGTGTGTGTGTATGAGAGAGAGAGATTGAGAGTGTGTGTGTGTGTGTGTGTGTGTGTGTGTGTGTGTGTGTGTGTGTGTGTGTGTGTGTGTGTGTGTGTGTGTGTGTGTGTGTGTGTGTGTGTGTGTGTGTGTGTGTGTGTGTATATGGGAGAGAGAGATTGAGAGTGTGTGTGTGTGTGTGTATGGGAGAGAGAGAATGTGTGTGTGCAGGACACCAGAGGTAACCACCCAGTCAGTCAACCCCAGTCAGTCAAGTCAGTCACCTCCCCACCCACCCAGTCAGTCAGTTAGTCAAGTCAGTCACCCCCCCCACCCACCCAGTCAGTCAGTCAGTCAAGTCAGTCAGTCAAGTCAGTCACCCCCCCACCCACCCAGTCAGTCAAGTCAGTCACCCCCCACCACCCAGTCAGTCAGTCACCCCCCCACCCACCCAGTCAGTCACCCCCCACCCACCCACCCAGTCAGTCACCCCCCCACCCACCCACCCAGTCAGTCACCCCCCCAAAGTCACCCCCCCACCCAGTCACCCCCCCACCCACCCAGTCAACACAGTCACCCCCCCACCCAGTCAGTCAAGGTCAGTCCCCCCACCCAGTCACCCCACCCCACCCCCACCCAGTCAGTCACCCACCCCCCCACCCAGTCACCCAGTCAGTCACCGCACCCCCCCACCCAGTCACCCAGTCAGTCACCCCCCACCCAGTCAGTCACCCCATCCCCCAGTCAGTCATCCCACCCCCCACCCAGTCACCCAGTCAGTCATCCCACCCCCCCACCCAGTCACCCAGTCAGTCATCCCACCCCCCCACCAGTCACCCAGTCAGTCATCCCACCCCCCCACCCAGTCACCCAGTCAGTCCATCCCACCCTCCCACCCAGTCACCCAGTCAGTCATCCCACCCCCCCACCCAGTCACCCAGTCAGTCATCCCAACCCCCCCACCAGTCACCCAGTCAGTTATCCCACCCCCCACCCAGTCACCCAGTCAGTTATCCCACCCCCCCACCCAGTCACCCAGTCACCCAGTCACCCAGTCAGTTATCCCACCCCCCACCCAGTCACCCAGTCAGTTATCCCACCCCCCCACCCAGTCACCCAGTCAGTTATCCCACCCCCCCACCCAGTCACCCAGTCAGTTATCCCACCCCCCCACCCAGTCACCCAGTCACCCAGTCAGTTATCCCACCCCCCCACCCAGTCACCCAGTCAGTTATCCACCCCCCCACCCAGTCACCCAGTCAGTTATCCCACCCCCCCACCCAGTCACCCAGTCAGTTATCACACCCCCCACCCAGTCACCCAGTCAGTTATCCCACCCCCCCACCCAGTCACCCAGTCAGTTATCCCACCCCCCCACCCAGTCACCCAGTCAGTTATCCCACCCCCCACCCAGTCACCCAGTCAGTTATCCCACCCCCCCACCCAGTCACCCAGTCAGTTATCCCACCCCCCACCCAGTCACCCAGTCAGTTATCCACCCCCCCCCACCCAGTCACCCAGTCAGTCATCCACCCCCCCACCCAGTCACCCAGTCAGTTATCCACCCCCCCACACAGTCACCCAGTCAGTTATCCCACCCCCCCACCCAGTCACCCAGTCAGTTATCCCACCCCCCCACCCAGTCACCCAGTCAGTTATTCCACCCCCCACCCAGTCACCCAGTCAGTTATCCCACCCCCCCACCCAGTCACCCAGTCAGTTATCCCACCCCCCACCCAGTCACCCAGTCAGTTATCCCACCCCCCACCCAGTCACCCAGTCAGTTATCCCACCCCCCCACCCAGTCACCCAGTCAGTCATCCCACCCCCCACCCAGTCACCCAGTCAGTTATCCCACCCCCCACCCAGTCACCCAGTCAGTTATCCCAGCCCCCACCCAGTCACCCAGTCAGTTATCCCACCCCCCCACCCAGTCACCCAGTCAGTTATCCCACCCCCCCACCCAGTCACCCAGTCAGTTATCCCCCCACCCAGTCACCCAGTCAGTTATCCCACCCCCCACCCAGTCACCCAGTCTGTTATCCCACCCCCCCACCCAGTCAGTTATCCCACCCCCCCACCCAGTCAGTTATCCCACCCCGTCACCCAGTCAGTTATCCCACCCCGTCACCCAGTCAGTTATCCCACCCCCCACCCAGTCAGTTATCCCACCCGCCACCCAGTCAGTTATCCCACCCCCCACCCAGTCAGTTATCCCACCCCCCACCCAGTCAGTTATCCCACCCCCCACCCAGTCAGTTACACCCCATCTCTCTCCTCTCTGTCTCTTCCCCCTCTCTGTCTCTCCCCCCCTTCTCTGTCTCTCCCCCCCTTCTCTGTCTCCCCCCCTTCTCTGTCTCTCCCCCCCTCTCTGTCTCTCCCCCCTCTCTGTCTCTCCCCCCCTCTCTGTCTCTCCCCCCCTCTCTGTCTCTCCCCCCCCCTCTCTGTCTCTCCCCCCCTCTCTGTCTCTCCCCCCCCCTCTCTGTTCCCCCCCTCTCTGTCTCTCCCCCCCCTCTCTGTCTCTCCCCCCCTCTCTGTCTCCCCCCCCCCCCCCTCTCTGTCTCTCCCCCCCCTCTCTGTCTCCCCCCCCCTCTCTGTCTCTCCCCCTCTCTCTGTCTCTCCCCCCCTCTCTGTCTCTCCCCCTCTCTCCCCGTCTCTCTCCCCTCTCTGTCTCTCTCCCCTCTCTGTCTCTCTCCCCTCTCTGTCTCTGTCGCTCTCCCCTCTCTGTCTCTGTCGGTCTCCCCTCTCTGTCTCCGTCGCTCTCCCCTCTCTGTCTCCGTCGCTCTCCCCTCTCTGTCTCTCTGTCGCTCTCCCCTCTCTGTCTCTCTCTGTCTCTCCCCTGTCTGTCTCTCTCTCACTCTCTGACTCTCACCCACACTCTCTCTGTCTCACACTCTGGACCTGGATATTTTATTTACCCTATATATCTTATACTACACCGAAATAACATACTGCTTTCTTCCAGATCTGACTCAAGCTTCACACGGGAGACATCGGAATCCCCCCTAACCCAGAAGACAGGTAAGGAACACATTCCCTCCAATGTATAACATTGCGGGAATGAGGGTACCTGGACATTGAGGGACTGCGGATCAGGTAAGATCCCAGGTGGGATTGCTGCTTTAAATATTGTGAAGCGGGGGCGTCCAGACACTGGTTAAGGGGTACAGGAAACTAGTCACACACACACACACACACGTAACAAGGACTAATTGTAGTATAATGTAATACAATAAATAAACTTATGTCAAAAACGAATGTTCTTACTAGGAATTTACTCAATTTATTTTATTTATGTATTTTTTTTAAAGCGGGGGCGGGACTAGGGGCGGGGTTGGGGGCGGGACTGGGGGCGGGACTAGGGGCGGGGTTGGGGGCGGGATTAGGTGGCGAGTAGATTTTTTGGTTCGGCGAGTAGATTTTTGGGTGATTTGTCAAGCACTGTATATACATATATATATATTCACATGGCTGAATTCATCCTATTTGTAACAGGTGCTATGTGAGGTGTCCTCGTGCAGCTCCTTATGAGGAAAACAACTTCCTTTCCTCCAATCCAAAATGCTGTGTCTAAAAAAAGAAGCAAAGAAGAAAAGACGGTGTGTAATCAGCGCTAAAAAATGCAAATAATAAACCTCATTAGGAATACCCCTTAATTAGTGTGCTAGGCTGCCTGGTGAAATACTGATCTATACAAATCAGACGACAAGAAGTGATCAAAAGAAAAACCGGCGCCTTACAAGTCCAATGGAGTGAATATGGAAGTCCAATCGATGAGAGATATTGTCCCAATATTTGACCTTTCAGATCATAAAGTACCAGGTGGTCTGATGTGGCTTCCGCCGTGCGTTCATGTAATATGTGGAAAAAACACAAAAAGAATTATAGTGCAATATGCCAATATGTCACTTAAAGACTGATATGTAAGTCCATAACAAACACAACTTACAAGACAGACAATACAAAACAAGATAATAACGACAAACAAGACAAACAGTACAAACACTAGCAAGGCTAATATGAATAAAAGCTAATTTAATACAAATAAAACAACATAAATGATGATTTTCGGATGACTGAGAGATCGCCGGTCCAGATGTGGTATAATCAGGACCCTACTCACAAGATTTCAAATGTAAGCAGACAATGGAAGTCGGTATTGGAATGGAACAGTTTCTCCTGTTGGTCATACTACGGAGCGTTGCTTGTAAACCCTCCTGTAGTTCCCCGCGTGTCTGGGGCGGATGCTCCGTCACTGGGGGGCGGACCTTGTGGATGAGCGCTTTTTCTGTCTCCGACTTGTATCTGCCGTGTCACTCACGTCTCTCCTTCACAAAAAAAGCTCTAAAACTTCCTTATGCGTTTTGTGCGCGTGCGCACACTTCCTCACGGGATTATGATGATGCAGATAGTTCGTGGCATATATATCTTAGCCGTGGATCTGATTGGCTACTCATATAAGTGAAAATTAACACAGCAATTGTCACGATTAATGCATCATTTCAACAGCCTTACTATATACATAACAGTTAAAAACAACACAAATTACATTTAACAAAAAACAGAAAATAATCTTAGGATGGAGATGAGAAATCAATTCTATCACATTATATATAGAATTCTCCTCAATTATAAAAAAGCCCCCAACTCGAAGTCTATGTTCAGGCCTCTTGGAGAGAGTGTCTTGAGTTCATATATCCAGTATGCTTCTCGCATACTGGTCTGTTCTAATCTGTTGCCACCTCTCCAATTGGCCTGAACTATCTCAATAGCTTAACATAGCAATCCCGTAGGATTTTTATTATGACACATAAGAAAATGATGCGAGACACTATGAGTGACCAATCCCTTCCTGATGTTATAAATGTGCTCGTATATTCTCCTCTGAAATGTTCTCCCTGTTACAGGGATATAGGTGGCTTTGTGGATTTGCTGGTCTACAATCCTGTGGTTATATCCACGGTTTATGAAATCCAATCTTAAAACTGTAATCCGCTAACCTCTGTCTGCTGTGTCGGAGCATATCCAGTTGTATCGTATGGCTTGACTGTAGATGGTTGCATGCTTAGTGTGTGTTGGGTGGAAGCTGTTGTCCCTCAAATAGCTGGCTCTGTCTGTAGGTTTGCGGTATACAGAAGTCTGTAGTCTGTAGTCTGTTGCCTCTACCGTGAGAGAGGCTGGTCTACCCGAGTGCAGTTTGCAGGGCTCTGTACACTGTGTGCCCTCCCTTAACGGAGCGGTGGGAGACTGTTCCCCTTACTCTACCAGAGAGTAAGGGAAAAGCTGGGACTGCTCCTGGTGCCTTTTGGCTTGGAGTGAGGTCCAGGGACAGCCTGAGGGTGGAAGCCCTACAAGCTGTGATCTGACTGCTGAATACGGAAAGAATAAAGAGATCTGTGTTTTACTATACTTCTGGCCTGAGAGTGAAGTCTATTGGGAAGAAGGTAAAGAGATTCTCCAGCAGAGACTTCTCCCCATACATCTGGGGGCTGCAAGAGATGGAGGCGCTGCACCTGTGAGTACGATTCGGGCAAGACCCCAGAAGCCTGTCCTGTTATTCCCCTATAATACCATGCGGGAGACCCAGGGCCCCCTGTTACCAGCAGGTTTGCACCACAATCAAATAAGTAACCAGCGCAAGTTTCCCCAAGATAGACCCTATGTGAGATTGGCGGGGGGAAAGGGTTACATTTAAATGTCTTTACAAAACTTAAATTCAGCTGGAAGGTCAGTGCAAAACCAAGGTAGTTTCCGTTGTTAGGACAGTAACGTAACAGAGTCGCCACGGAAAGCGAATCCTCGTTCAGCAACAAATGTTATTACAGCAGCTATTCTCTTCAGGATTTCAGTCCAGTATTTACACCATTTTTCCTTCAGTTCTGCATCAATTCTTGTGGACTTCTGACATTGCAGCATCACAGACAGAGCGCCAAGAGGATCCTTTGATTTCTCTTGGGAGCTAATCCTTGCAATTGCATTTTTCCAGTCAAAAAAAACTAGTTTTAAACTGATTGCAAAATTCATTGGCACTGGCACTGAATAGCTTGCACACATAACAATACACTTTGCCAGTTCAAGGAGAATAAATAAGCCAGTCTCTCTGGACAATTTCTACATTTGTCATTCACCTGATAAAATATTATGTGCGTACATACCTCATCTTTTCACCAAATTGTCAACCTTTTAAGAGAAAATCGGATTTGAAATTCTGTGAAGGGACATTTTCTGCGTAAAAATGTATGAGATCTGCAGTGATCTCCCATCCAGCTGGATCACTGCTATGGTTTATTTTCAAAACTAAATCTGATGTTGTATTCTGTGTCTCTGGTAGTGCAATCATCACAACTTCTACTTGAACTAGTACTTCTGGATCCGCCTGACATACTTCCACTTGTTTTGTCATTTCTTCTCCGTCTAGCACTAATAACATCTGTTTCACTTTGTTTGGCAGAGTTGTTTTGCGTTATTTCTGGTACGGATAAATTGTCAGAAGAACTGTCGTTGGTGCTTTTCTTATCTACGTTCATACATTTGAGTGAAGAGCCCTTCATCTTTGTTAACACTTCTTTCTTTAATTATTATTTTTTGTCTATCTTTGTCAAATCCACTCATGTTTTCTCTTGTATGCATCAGACTTTTTTTCCGCGAAATAAAGACAAAAGGTACAAGTATCTTGAAATTAATTTATACAACTATATAGAGAGCAATAAAGTTTGCTGAAAAACACAAAAATATGATGTAAACAATACTAAAATTAAACGCCAGGTGGTAGGTCTATTACTTTTATGCATGGGACAGTTATGAGTGAATATTCAAATTATACGTTAGTTACAATTTAACAATATTTACTTAATAAAATCAGTGGTTAACTTAACATGTATAAATTTGCACTGTATTTCATGTTGTTATTAACTTGTGTAATTGTGAACACTTTAAATTAAAAATAATTTAAGGTAGCATCTAACAATCTTATGAAACATGGCTGGACCAGATTGCCTCTGTGCCTCCTGTCATGTAAGTCCTGATAGCTACAGGCTGTGACAGGTAATCCTGTGGGCATTGCCCCCCTCACTCTGACTCCCTGAGTGACGGAAGTGGTGGTGATATAGGAATCCTGTGCCCTCCCTTCTGAGCCTCAGGGAGGAAGTGCAAATTTGTAGTAAGTCTGCGTCCCCCCCTCCTAGGGAGTGGAAGTGTGTGCCATCTCCTCCCGGCTAGGAGAGAGATAGGCCAGTCAGTCCCACATGGCTGGCCAAAGAAGATCTAAGGCCCCACTATTAGAAGAGAGCCATCACCATCCAGAGGCCTGGAATCCTTTGTGACCCATGCTTCCGCTGTGAGAACATCTGCAGTGACTGCAACAATAAAGCCCCTTTGTTTTATATACCCCTGCCTGAGTTCTCAGTCTATTAGGCAGGGGGGGAAAGAAGTTTGTTCCAGTGGGAGACTGTTTCTGGATATCCTGGAGCCACTGGAGCTGGAGGCGCTGTCACAAGTAAAATGAACATCAAGATCATCAAAAGCCTGTCCTGTTCCCTCACTACATCGCGGACAATCCGATCTCATGGACCCTCACAGGTATGCCAGCACCACAACAGGTGTAGCCATAGCAGTATCTTCCAGAGGGGGAGGGGGTACATGTGTTACACTTATGTAGCCCTGTGTGGTTTGGGCTATAGTTTTGCCCTCTTCCTGGCAGTAATCCCTGCGTAAGGGCAGGTTTGCCAGGAGTTATCATGGGTTTTCCCCACCTCAAGCAAGTGCACTGAGGCAGTGAAGGCAGGTGACCTGACTCTGTGTCCAATCAAGAGACACAGGGGCGGTGGCTGTTGAAACTACTTAGGGCATTGCACTTCCTATTTAGTCAGTTGAGAGAATGAGTTAGTTAGAGAAGCAGTAGAGTGGAGAGGAGAATGAGTAGAGCTGTTAGGGGTAGGGGAAGAGCTAGACCCACTCTGGGTGGCCCTAGGCCCGGAGTGGAGTCAGGGACATCCTGCTGGGAGACAGCTTGCTGTGTGCACGCTATGCTGTAACTGATTGAGAAGAGAGGAATAAAGAGAATGCAATTTTATATAAGCTCCTGCCTGAGAGTGGAGTTTATCAGGAGGCGGGGGAGACAAATTCTTCTGTAGGTACTCCACCCCATATTGCTGGGGACTGCAGGAGATGGAGGCGCTGCACCAGTGAAGAGAACGGAGGCAAAACCCCAGAAACATGTCCTGTCTTCCCCCATGTCATCGCGGGAGACTCGGGGCCCCCTGTTGCCAGCAGGTACGCACCACACACAGACATGTAGCCTGAGCGTTAGACACCCTAGGACACTTTATGTGAGATTGGGTGGGGGAAAACAGGTTACACTTATAAGAATAGATCTGTACTGCATATGTGTCACATAAACGGGTAAATCATAATATGAACTAGTTACATTCAGCATGATGCATCATGGGGTGGGGCCTACGAATGCAAGAGTGCCTAGGGCGTACGAAGATCTTCAAATGGTCCTGTATGTGTGGGTGTGTGTGTATGTGTGTGTGTGTGTGTATGTGTGTGTGTGTATATATACACACAGTTGTGTGAAAAGAAAGTACACCCTCTTTGAATTCTATGGTTTTACATATCAGCTAATATTGACAGATTTACTATAAATCATTCTTCCTGTTACTAAACAGGTTATTAAGAATTTATATTAGCGTTAGGGACCCCTGATATGTGGTCTGCCTTGGCGTTGGCTCAGGGGCTTACAACAATTTTGGCCAAAAATGTCAAACTAAAAGACCATTTACTTATTAGATATTTATCCATATATATTTAGGCACTGTACCGTGTATGAGTCTCACTAGATGTGCTAAAAACTGAGCTTTGTCTGTGTTTTATGTTATGTCTCTGGTTTTAATGCATATTGCCATGCTCAGTAGCACTCCTCTGACACTCATATGCTTATATATATGTTGTGGGTATTTTGGGGGTTTAATAGGAGCTTGTTAGGTGTCCAGTATGTTTTACATATCAGGACATAATAACAATCATCTTTTCCTTAGCAGGTCTTAAAATTAGGTAAATACAACATCCGATGAACAACAACACATGACATATGACACTGTCATGATTTATTTAACAAAAAAACAAAAAAGAGAGACGTTATGTGTGAAAAACTAAGTACACTCTTACTGCTTCCATAGGAATTAAGATGCTAAGTAGCAGACAGGTGCTACTAATCAAATGCCCTTGATTAATTGATCATCAGCAAGTGTGACACCTCTATAAAAGCTGAAGTTTTAGCAATTTGCTTGTCTGGAGCATTCACGCGTGGCGCGTACATGTGACGGCGTGCGCCGCCCTCCAGCTGCGAGTCAAGATCCTTGTTGATTCTCTGTGTGGCAGGCGCTGCCCTCTAGTTTTGAGTCTATCTTCCTATGCATCTCTGCCCCTTAGTCTGTTGGATCACTCGGAGTTCGATCCTGAAGAGGGGGGTACTGTTACGATGTGCGGAACACACCCCCTGCGGCGTGTTCCTTCCTTACCTGTTTACTTCTGATCGCCGCCCTCTAGCTGCGAGTCAAGATCATGTGTCTATAAGGATTCTGATGCAAACGATGCCATCTTGCTTCCTGGCAATACCTGCCCTCTACCTCCTGACAGGAAGTAAGCCTCACTCTGACTTTCTCATTGCTAACAGCTGCCGCTTCCTTTTAAAAGTAGCCAGTGGCTACCTGCCCAGGGCCCTGCAAAGTACTACCCCAGTACTCTATGCTGTTCCTGCCTGAACTTCCTCTGGGACCTGTACTCATCTCCTTTGGATTCCGGAAGACTGGGACAGTCACTCATTCTACCACTGAGGTTAGTTTACCATCGGGTAGTGTAGGACCTGCTGATAGGGTTTACCTTGACGTGGTAGCAGGCTTACAATACCTTGGCCAAAGTATTCAACTAAACAACCCTTAGTTTGAACTTAGTATTTGCTGCACTCTTCTGTTACTGGCACTAAGCCTTTAAGGAGGCTGGACGTCCTCCAAGAAGCAATTTTATTGTTACTGCACCGACACACTTTATTCGAGCAAATACCCGGTATGTACCTGGCAGATACCTGGAATGCGCCGCTCCTCACCTCTGACAAGCCCCGTTGCATTTGCCTTCCCAGCCTGGGTTCATGCCTGGCTGACGGGCGGCTGATCTGTTAAATGATAATGATTAGGATTTAATAGGCTGCAATGCTTCGCGTGTCTACCAGATGGCATAAATTCATGAATTGTAATGCAGTATATATATATATACTGTGCAGTATTGCAGCCAGCGGGAATAAAATGCTTCAATCCCTGCCTGGAAAATAACTCAATGCACTCGGGCAGAAAACAGTCACAAACCTCAATACACCCGGGTATACCCGAATTCGTGGGACTAGCCGAGCTCGAATAAAGTGTGTCGCCAGTGTACCTTGTGCTCTGGACTCTACCTCTCCTGATCCTCTCTAGTTCTCGTTATTAGTACCTGAGTATCCTGAGGCCTGCTGCTACTCTCCATGCAGAGGCCTGCGTTCCTGATTTCCTGAGGCCTGCTGCTACCCTCCACACAGAGGCCTGTGTCACCATGTTTCCAGAGACCTGCTGCTACTCTCCACGCAGAGATCAGTACTGCTACTCCCAACGCTAAGGCCTGTGTTCCTGAGTTCTTAAGGTCTGCTGCAATTCTCCACGCAGAGGCCTGTTCCAGACTTCTGTGCTGAAGCGTTGGCTCAGTTGGTACCTGAGAATGCGCGCATTCCCATTCTGCTGCCAAAGCATGCGCACACATGCAGCTGGGCTTGTCGTGTCCCTGAGCTTGGCTCCGCACCTCCGGACGTGTCACGCATTCTCCTACGCGTGGCGTGCTCACGTGACTAAGTGCGCCGATCCCCAGCTGAGCAGCAACTCACTCCCTTTCGTCTCTCCTGCGGATTCCCCACCTTGCTATCGGGTCCCTTTCCTTTCCCTCGGCTTGTGTGTAGGAGCACAAGCGTAACAAGAATGGCTGAAAAAGAAAAGAATCAAGATGTTGCAATGGCCCAGTCAAAGTCCAGACCTCAACCCGATTGAAATGCTGTGGCTGGACCTTAAGAGAGCTGTGCATAAACAAATGCCCACAAACCTCAATGAACTGAAGCAACGTTGTAAAGAAGAGTGGGCCAAAATTCCTCCACAATGATGTGAGAGACTGATAAAGTCAGGGGCCCTCATGGCTGGCTGGCTCAGGAAGATCTAAGGCTCCACACTAGGAGAGCTAGCATCATCCAGAGGCCTGGGAACCTCTGATGACCCTACGCACAGCTGTAAGGAAGATCTACAGTGACTGCTGAATAAAGACCCCTTTGCTTTCATCATACTCCTGTCTGAGTGTCAGTCCTTGGGTAGGAGGAAAGAAGTGTACTTTAGTGGGGACTGATCTCTTTGCACCCTGGAGCACAGCTGGAGGCGCTAAGCACTGAGTAAAGAACATCAGTGATCATCAAAAGCCTGGCCTGGTCTCCATATAATCGCAGACAACTCAGCACTCCTTAACCCTCACAGGTATGCCGCACCACAAAACCTGTAGCCGCAACACATATCTCCTAGCGAGTGGGGATAAATGTTCTACATACATATTATATATTATTTTATTTCTTTAATTGTTTTGTTGGTTAGGTGTTTATTTAATAGTATTCTAGTATTTTGGGATAACATAATTTTTATTGTTTTGATGTTAGATTAATTTTATTAATGTGTAGTTGAGTGCTTGATTATTTCTTTAATTGTTGTGTATTTCTGTGCTTGATGATTTTTTTTATAGGTTGGCCATTGACTGCTATAGTGGCTTACCGTGCCCATATTATACGGGTATGATGTACCACTGTGCCAATCAATGGATAAAGGGTGAGTGGTTAGGCCTACAAGGTGGGTAGCGGGGGAGAGGAGTTAACTCCTTAATTACTATAGCACTATAGTATAACCACTAAGGTGATTAAGGGGTTAGGGGCCATTAGATTGTTATTTTTATTGTTCTTTTGCTGCCAACGGAGGACATGGACCTGGAGTATGGTGATGAGGACACCCTTCATCATGGCAGGGGTAAGTGCAAGTTGTATTTACTTTATTTATGCTGGCTGGCTAATGTTTGATTTAGAATGGGCAAATGAGCTATTATCAATATGTACTGTATGTCTGTCCATTACTGTACTGTATGTGTTGGAGGGGTTGTTGGGGGTAGAGGAGGTGGGTAGTAGGGTTGTTGTGTTTATTTTTGTTTATTGGGGGTAGAAGGATTGGGTGAATGGGGTAGTTGCCCCAAAGATGGATGTTTAGGATGTTTAGTAGAACTGGTTAACCCCTTCATTACCATAGCGGTCTCCACTGTTTTGGTAGTGAAGGGGTTAACTCCTCCAGCAACCTTACCGGCCGGCCTAACCACCCACCCTGGGGCTATTACCTCCTTCATCCACCCCTCTGCCCCCAATAAAAAGGCTATTGACGTCGAAACCCTTCATTGCCTTAGTGGCTAGCCGCTAAGGTAATGAAGCTGTTTTAATAAAAAATGTAATACTAGTGTACGTGAGCAGGGGGTCTCCGGAGCAGAACCGCATTGATTTCAGGTCCTGGGACCCCCTGCTTCCCGAGATACTGTCCCCATTAAGGGGTGCTGGTATCTCCTATGCATATAAATGTCCCACGTCACGTGACCATATCTCAGGAAGTAGGGGGGCCCGGACCTGAAATCAACGCGGTTCTGCTCGGGAGACGCCCTGCTCATGTACACTAGTAGTAAACATTTTATTAAAACACTCCGATCGCTGGCGAGATATGTGCAGGGAGAGGCGGCTCTCTCTGTGCAGCTGTCTATGCAACTAAGCCAGATCGCTGCAGATCGCACGGGTAAGGACTTTTGAGAGAGGCTGAGCTCACATCGCTGCTCATCGTATGTTTTGGTCATTTTGCTATCGCATGGCTTCAGGGTCTTTCTGAATACCGTGATAACTAAACTGACAAAACCTCAGATGGAAAATGCCAAGCGTGAGATTTTATCAAGGCTACTAGATAAGGCCCCATAATAAGGATGGTAGAAAGTAAAGTGTAGTTTGAAAAGAAGTGAGGTTAGAGCAAATATAAAAAGTAGTGGACGCATGGCAGTGATAGTAGTGTTAGTAATGGCATTAGGATGAGGATAAAGTGCAAGATGTGCAAAATCCAATCTATGGGTCATGGTGCTGTAGTGTGAAGAGTGCTGTGTCTTCTTGAAGAACAAAAAGAACGATTCTGGCGATCCTACCAGTTAGGCTAAAATAAAATAGTGATCTCATGAATAAGGGTTATTTTGTTAAACCCTTTGGCCAAAGCGGTATAAGCCTGCAAGCCACGTAAAGGCATAACCGAATTTGCAGGTATCTACACTGAATATATGTAATAGTTGTCCCATGGACTAGTGAAAAATGTGAGAGAGCCCTGAAGGGGTTAAATAAAGCATATGCTTATGTGAGTAGTGCAATTAAAAGCTGGCCAACACCAGTATCATAGTTACCTTACTGTAGAGGTAAACTGTGGGTGCACAAATTCCCTGGTGTGAATATAATAAAATTTATACATATTTCTTTCTGTCAGCCTTATACATTCACCTACTCTTCAATGGAGGGTGATGTGCAGACTGATACTGGGGGTGCACTGTATTATACCTGCACTAATTGGAAAATTGGTAGGGGCTCTGTAACTGCTATGTAAAGCAGATGAGCCAATAAACCTACCCCTATGACATTTCAGTGATACTATCTTAAAATGCCCTGATGCCCTGAGCCAAAGCGTTATAAGCCTGCAAGCCACGTAAAGGCATAACCGAATTTGCAGGTACCTACACTGAATATATTTAATAATTGTCCCATGGACTAGTGAAAAATGAGAGAGCCCTGAAGGGGTTAAACAAAGCATATGCTTTTGTAAATAGTGCAAATAAAAACTGGCCAACGCCAGTATCATAGTTACCTTTCTGTCAGCCTTATACATTCACCTACTCTTCAATGGAGGGTGATGTCCAGACTGACACTGGGGGGTGTATTGTACCTGCACTAATTGGAAAATTTGTAGGGGCTCACTAACTGCTATGTAAAGCAGATGAGCCAATAACCTACCCCTATCGCCCCTCCCCACTTTCCAAGTTGGCCGGTCAGTTTCATTTTGCTGGGTTACGACAGATCCAATGCTGATCATTCTTTCCCTAATTATAGAGGTAAATAAGAATTTTAACTCAGGGCGTGTTAGGACCTGCTAACTGTCATGCCTTGAAGTGGCAGCAGGCATAAGACACATTGGCCAAAGGGTTGAACTAAATTACCCTTTTTCAAGAGAATATATAGGTATTGCACAGTGTATTTTTGTCACATTGGAAGTAGCTTTGGGCTTCTTTGTTTGTTTTTTGTTGTATACATTTAGCCACACCCACTAGCACTCCTTTTGACACTTATATATATATATATACTGTATATATATGAACAGGAAAATATCCTGCACTCCTGTAGTAGAATGGTAATGGTGGTTATTGTCATAGGAATAAAAAGCATACAATACCCACAATGAAGAGGTACAGAGACAAAAGCACTCAGCAGTTCAGAGTAAAAAAGTTGTATTAAAGTACAAAAATACTTGCACAGATCAACGTTTGTAAGACTCCTTGGTGAAGCCAGTTTCCTGAAGTTTGTGGTTCAATACTATATCAACACCGCTGATCGATGAGGAGTCTGTTCCTTCATCCGGGCATTCAGCAGATGCATTTCAACCAATCCCGGAGAGAGATCTTTATCAAGGGGGGTGCAAAGAACAAGCGAGACTCAGTGACATTTATACCCAAAAGACACACCTACCAATTACAATCAAAAGTCAAAAAAACGCACGAAGAAACAGGTGAGTACATAATTACAACCAAATAAATCAACAGCTGTGCAGAGAGCCACGCTATTGGCTATAAGGCATTCACATGATGCAAACACAAGGTTTCAGCTGTCATGGTGATAAACAGCTGAGAAGCTGATCCGGATCCCAGAAGGCAGAGACCTCCAATTACCTCAGCATAGCACATAACATAAGCAATAAGTGGTGGATATGCGCATGCGCAACTATAGAAACCTCTGCAGAAGTGGAGCAGAAAGGGAAGTCTGGTAGGAGCATTTTGAATGGATTAGAGTTGGGATAGGCAAGCAAGGGCAATGCCAACTAGGATAAGGTTGCAGTTGTCAAGGCGTGACAAGATGAGTGAATGAATTAGGATTTTAGTTGCATCATGCGTTGCGATATTTCGGAGGTGTTGATGGCAGGGATTGAATGTGAGGAATGAAGGACAGAGCAGAACCAAAGATGACACCTAGACAGGAGGCTTGAGGCTTTGATGAGATTGTGGTCTTATGACAGTAAGAGAAAGTTTGGGTTTGTAAGGTCTACGGACTTGCAACCATCCCGCGCATCCTCCCGAGCACCACCGCGCACTCGCAGGTTGCCAACGGACTGCATTCCTTACCAAACGCGCGCAGCATTCACGCATGCCAAAATGGCATCATCCGACGCCGCAGACTCAGGCTCCGCCCCCGGATCGTGCCGCACACTGACTGCGCACGGAGCTCGCACGTGACTTGTGCGCCACGCCCCCAAGCTCCGTGTCAAGATCCACTAGCTGCCAAACAGCTACACCTGCTCAAAGAAGCATTCATTAGCTGCACAAACCTGCACCTGCTCATAGATGCACTCTTTAGCTGCACAACAGCTACACCTGTTCTTGGAAGCCTTAGACCTATCACGGCTGCCGTGTGGGGCCGCGCCCCCACTCCACCCCCTTAGGGGCTGGCTGATCCTGCCTATATATGCTCACCAATGTCACAGGAACATTGGCTGAGCATAGATTCTTGTTACCTGTGTTCACCCTTGCTGTTCCTGCCTTGTTCCTGTCCTGTTGCTTTGTTCTAGTTGATCTTCTGTGTACCGAACCGGCTAGCTTTAACTACCCCAACCTCTGGCTCCTGATCTTGGCTATCTCTAACTCCTCGCTCCTCTCTAATCCTGAACTCGGCATTGTACGTCGACCACTCTCCAACCCTGACCTCGGCAAAAGTACCTTCTACGCTCCGGATATCTTCTACATTGAACTCGGCAAGTATAAAGACTACTCTGATCTCTACATCCCTGACCCGGCTGTCAAGGCAAATCTACACTCCAGACATGGCCCCCGAGCCTGTGGCTGGTGTTTGTTATTACTCCCATCTCAGTACCGGGGTCTCGTCTTGTTTGTGGTGAGCACAACGCAACAGGGTGAAGGAGCGGCATTGGATGGGGGAAAGAGTATTAGTTCTGTTTTGGGCATGTTAAGCGACAGGTAACGGTGGGACATCAGTAGGAGATTGCATAGAGTCAGTTGGTGACACAGGACAGTAAAGAGGGGGAGAGGTCAGGGGAAGAGAGATACATTTGAGTGTTATCAACATATTGATGATACTGAAAGCCAAAAGATTGTATTAGTTTGCCAAGAGAAAAGGTATAGAGTGGGAAGAGCAGAGGGCCAAGGATAGAACCTTGTTGAAGATGAGGCGACACCAGAGAAGGAAACACGACAGGAGCGTTTGGATAGGTAGGAAGGGAACCTGGAGAACGCTGCATCATGGAGGCCAATAGAGTTAATAGTGTTAAGCAGAAGGGGGTGATCAGCAGTGTCAAATGCAGCAGAGAGAGCCACAAGAATTAGTAAGAAGAAGTGACCCTTAGGCTTAGCCGTGAGTAGGGCATTGGTCACTTTAGTTAGTGCTATTTCAGTGGAGTGTAGAGGATGGTAACCAGATTGCAAAGAGTCAAGCAGGGAGTTGGAGGAGAGAAAGTGAGTGAGACGGTTGTATACAAGTCGCTCATGTAGCTTGGAGGCATAGGGGAGAAAAGAGATTGGGTGGTAGTTAGAGAGGGAGGCTGGGTCAAGAGACGGTTTCTTTGGAATGGGCGTGATAAGTGCATGTTTTAAAGATGGGAATGCCAGAGATGAGAGAGAGGTTAAAAAAGTTAGTTAGAGTGAGGCTTAGTGTGCGAGAGAGGGAGCAGAGGAGATTTGAGGGAATGGGCACGGGGGGGCAAATTGTAGGGCAAAATTATGAAAGTCCAGATGGCGACACACCGAGCCAGAACAGAAGCTGTGTTCAAATGGAAATGGCAAAGTACATCCTCCTGCCCAAGGCCCTGTAAAGTCTGCCTAGCCCTATAGAGTTGGACCGGCTTTGGAACCAACTCTCTCTGCTCACCAGCCTCGCCATCTACATCACGCTCTCTCCACAATGTTCTATACATCAACAACCAAATATCCACCATCTTGCCTAGAAAAATATCTGCAATTCTTCAGCAGGACTTCCTTCTAAACATAACTGGTCATCACACAATCATTGGATTACCTAATTAGGTATCAAGAATCATCACATTTCCATTTGGATGTGGTAAGTAAATTCGCTTTAAAGTTAAGCAATTGAGATACATGTCGTATGTGAAGTCCATACTTGGTTTCAAATTGACTATAAATGCATGGATTTAAGTTATTGATTGTGAATATAGTCACCTAAGAATTTGCTGTGTATACGTCATGGAGAATATAACGTATAGTGGTACTGTGTATGTACTATTAATAGCTGTGTATGTTGTAACTATGTGTGCTGATTGATAGAGGTTAACCATGTGGGTGTTGGGGGTAGTTAATAAGATGAAATGGACTGTGGGAAGTGTGTAGGGAATGGAAGGTTTGGGCGAGTTTGAAATGAATGGTTTCTATTCCCACTGTTTTAGTATGTGATTGATACTACAGTATAATGTATATAATGAATATATAGTTTAACTATAAAAATCATCATAAGTGTATAGGACAAATGATGCAGCTGCGTGTGGAGATCAGAAAGAAGCATAGTAATGTAATCAAAGAAACTCAATAAGAAAGGTGCTGTAATTATACATAATCATTTTCATTAGCCCCCAAAATGTATCTTGTGCCTTTAAATTAGTTGCATAACATGAGCTTAAATATATTATTTCAAAGTATTGTAGCATTGTTGATGATAACAATCATTATATTTCACTTTAGAATATATGTTAAACAAAAATTCAAGCGCATTGTTTAAAAATATAATTTGCAGTCAATAATGCAATGTTTTAGATGTTAGTAATGGCAGAACTATATAGCAGTGGTCCTAAGTAATTGTAAATTCAATATCTATCTCTTTAATGCTATGTATTGTATTGTATGTCTTTATTTATATAGCGCCATAAATATACATAGCGCTTCACAGTAGTAATACATGTTGTAATCATATAAATAACAAATAATATAAATAACAGGTCATGAGAATATGTGCTTCAGACACACTGTAAGAGTAACATTAAGGAAGAGGAGTCCCTGCTCCGAGGAGCTTACAATCTAATTGGTAGGTAGGGGAACGTATAGAGACAGTAGGAGGGAATTCTAGTAAGTGCGTCTGCAGGGGAACAAGCTTTATGTATCATGTGTCCAGGATTATCTACAGTGCTATTCATATGCTTCTTTAAGCAAATGTGTCTTAAGGTGGGTCTTAAAGGTGGATACAGAGGGTGCTAGTCGGGTATTGAGGGGAAGGGCATTCCAGAGGTGTGAGGCAGAAAGTGAGAAAGGTTTAAGGCAGGAGAGGGCTTTAGATACAAAGGGGGTAGAAAGAAGACATCCTTGAGAAGAACGCAAGAGTCGGGATGGTACATAGCGAGAAATTAGGGCTGAGATGTAAGGAGGGGCAGAAGAGTGTAAAGCTTTAAAAGTGAGGAGGAGAATGGAGTGTGAGATGCGGAATTTGATAGGAAGCCAGGAGAGTGATTTCAGCAGGGGAGACGCGGAGATAGATTTAGGAAAGAGTAGAGTGATTCTGGCAGCAGCATTTAGGATTGATTGTACGGGAGACAGGTGAGAGGCAGGGTGGCCGGACAGCAGGAAGTTGCAGTAATCGAGACGGGAGAGAATGAGGGCTTGAGTAAGAGTTTTAGCAGTCGAGTAACAGAGGAAAGGGCGTATCTTTGTGATATTGCGGAGGAAAAAGCGACAAGTTTTAGAAACGTTTTGAATGTGAGAGGAGAATGTGAGAGAGGAATCGAGTGTGACCCCTAGGCAGCATGCTTGGGCTACTGGGTGAATGATCGTATTTCCAACAGTGATGTGGAAGGAGGTAGTAGGGACAGGTTTAGAAAGAAGTATAAGGAGCTCTGTTTTTGCCATGTTAAGTTTCAGTCGGCAGATGGCAATCCAGGATGATATTCCAGAGAGACATTCAGAAACTTTGGTCTGTATAGCAGGTGTAAGGTCAGGGGTTGAAAGGTAAATTTGTGTGTCGTCAGCATAGAGGTGATATTTAAACCCAAAAGATGTGATTAGGTCACCTAGAGAGAGTGTGTAAAGAGAAAAGAGAAGGGGTCCCAGGACGGAGCCCTGGGGTACCCCCACAGAGAGATCAATAGAGGAGGAGGAGGTGTTAGCAAAAGAGACACTGAAAGTACGATGGGAGAGGTAAGAGGAGATCCAGGATAGAGCGTTGTTCTGAATACCAAGAGTATGGAGAATGTGGAGGAGAAGAGGGTGGTCCACGGTGTCAAATGCTGCAGAGAGGTCGAGTAATATGAGCAGAGTGTAAGGACCTCTGTCTTTGGCAGCATGGAGGTCGTCGGTTATTTTAGTGAGGGCTGTTTCAGTAGAGTGAGCAGTGCGGAAGCCAGATTGTAGAGGGTCTAGAAGAGAATAGGTGTTGAGAAAGTGTAGCAATCGAGAGAATACAAGACGTTCAAGGAGTTTGGAGGCAAAAGGCAGGAGGGGAGACAGGTCGATAGTTAGACGGACAGGTAGGGTCAAGCTTGCTATTTTTGAGCAACGGTATAATGGTTGCATGCTTGAAGGAGGATGGAAAAGTACCAGAGTAGAGGGAAGAGTTAAAGATCTGTGTGAGCATAGGGATTATAGAAGGATATTACAGATTATAGAAGGAGCAAGAGGTTTTAGGAGATGGGAAGGAATGGGATCAAGAGGGCAAGTGGTGGAGGGAGAAGATGAGATCAGCAGTGACACATCCTCCTCTGAGATAGCAGAAAAAGAGTCAAGAAAGGCAGGAGGAGAGTTAGGAAGCGGTGTGGGATGGGAGGAGGCAACAGATGAGATGTTCTGACATATGGATTCCACCTTTTCCTTAACAAAGTCAGCAAAGTCCTGAGGTGAGATGGAGGAAGAAGAGGAGGCAGCTGGGGGTGGTCTGAGTAGAGAGTCAAAGACAGAAAAGAGTCGGCGTGGGTTAGACTTGTGTTTGTTGATTAGTGATGAAAAGTAGGCTTATTTAGCCTGCGAGAGGGCAGAGTTGAAACAGGATAGCATACATCTGTAGTGAAGGAAGTCTGCGAGCGTATGAGATTTCATCCAGAGGTGTTCAGAGAAGCGAGTGGAGGAACGCAGCATGCGTGTGTTGGAATTTAGCCAGGGTCTGGGGTTAGAAGGGCGAGGACGGCAGAGAGAAAGTGGGGCATGTAAATCAAGAGAGGAGGATAAGCCAGAGTTGTAGTTCCTGACCAGGTTGTCAGGGTCTGAAGCAGAACTGAGAGAGGAGAGGGAGGAGTGTAAAGTGGAATCAAAAGCTGGTAGATCAATAAAGCGCAGGTTTCTGCAAAAGCGAGGGCTAGATGGAGATGGACAGGGGGAGAAGTGGGAGAGAGAAAATGAGATGAGGTGATGGTCAGAGAGAGGAAAAGGAGAAATTGAGAAATCGGTGAGAGAAAAGTTTTTAGGGAACACCAGGTCTAGGTAGTGGCCATCTTTGTGGGTGCTGGCTGCAGTCCACTGTTGAAGGCCAAAAGAAGAGGTTAGAGAGAGAAAGCGGGAAGCCCAAGGGAGAGAGGGGTCATCAATGTGGCAGTTGAAGTCCCCAAGGAGAAGAACAGGGGAGTCTGAGGAGAGAAAGAAAGAGAGCCAGGATTCAAAGTGAGAGAGAAAGGCAGAAGGGATGAGTAGAGGTAGGGGGCGCTACGTGGACAGGGAGAGGCGAGAAGATCTGGACTGTGTGAGCCTCAACGGAGGGAAAAGCAAGAGAGGGGGGAATAGGAAGGGTTCGGTAACGGCAGAAAGAGGAGAGCACGAGCCCCACGCCTCCACCCCTGCCATCAGTGTGGGAGAAGGAAAGGCCACCATAAGAGAGGGCAGCTTCCAGAGCAGGGTCAGACTGAGTGAGCCAGGTCTCAGTTATAGCAAATAGGATCAGAGAGTGAGAGAGAAAGAAGTCATGCACAGAGAGGAACTTGTTAGAAAGGGAGCGAGCATTCCAAAGGGCACAGGAGAAAGGGAGAGAGGAGTGAGGGTGGCAGGGGATGGGTATGAGGTTGGAGGGGTTGACAGCAGAAGGAGTAGAAGTTGCCTGTGGGAGACGAGGATGAGAGAATGTAGGAATAAGACAGGGACCAGGATTGGGAGAGATATCCCCAGAAGAAAGGAGGAGAAGCATGGATAGGAAGAGGATGTGTGAGGAGGATTTGTAGGGGTGTGTTTTAGTGCAGGGTGTATAGCTGTGTGGTGACAGAGGGTGCAGGTAAGAAAGCAGTTCATGTGAACCGAGAAGTGGTGAAGAAAGGAGAGATGGAGATATATGAATAGAGTTAGAGACATAAGGAGGCTGGTGGAAGGAAGTGCATAATTTGAAAATAAGTGAGGTCACAGCAAATAAAAAAAGTAAAGGTGCCATCACAGCAATCGTTAAGTGCTGAGATGTGTAGGCTGGGATGATATGCTCCTTTCCAGCGTAGATCAAATGCAGGATGTTTGAGATAACATGCAGCTTCATTAAGGGTCTGGATGTGATTCATTCCAAGTTGAATTGCAACCTAACTACAGTAGCACATTGTTAAAAAGCCACTTTAACTCTAATGGAGGTCTGTAGATTTGCGATGTTAAGGGGAACGATTGTTTGCATATGTTTATCACCAATGTCCATTATAGCTATGCCCTGTCTTAATCAAACCTGCACTAAACTCTGCGTTATGGAGCTTTGAAGGTCCCTGTTATCACTTAATGATATGTTAACTTCAGTTGGCGCACAATTAAGTCAATAACGGGACTCTGAAGATCTAGTGCAGGAGCTAGGTGCTCTAGACGTTGCAGTATACCGAGAGGACACAAGGTGGTGCTTTAACACTTTCAACCTTTGACACTTATTGGAGTATTGAGTATTATTTTACAGACTTCGAGTATTGTTTGACCTGAAGAATAGAGTAGGCTTCTCGAAAGCTTGTCTTAAAATAAATTGTTAGTCTAAATTTAAAAAGGTATCATCTCATTCTGAAGTACTCGTTTATTTTACACTATCGCAACTGGACAAACATGGCTACGTCTATTTAATTCAACCTTTCACACCAAAGTAAATGGAACACCAGAAAAAACCCTTTCTGCTAGGGTCATGTATTCAGTGCCGTCTTAACGCATGGGCACGCTGGCCAGTTGCCCGGGGGCCCCACAAGCATAGGGGCTCCCACAAGCATAGGGGCCCCATGCTAATCAATGCGCAGACCAGAATTTAACATTAATTTTCTGATCACCCGCCTCATCATTCAAATCTCCCGCTAACTCGGTAGAAGGAGAAAAATTACAACTTGTAGCGGAGAGTTGGCATGTCTGCATTCGCGAGAGAAATTTTGCCATTTTTATTGCTTACAATGTTATGGAAGCAGAATATTGTAACGGATTTGCAGGAGGCAATTAACGGTTTTGTTGGAGGTACCAATAAATATAAGTTTATTTTATCGATAATTTACATTTTTATTCCTGTGAGTGGTTGTTTAGCCAGAGCCCAGTGCACTGCTTTGCCCGGGGGCCTATAATGCTGTTAAGACGGTCCTGCATGTATTACCCTAAAAACATCTTTGACCAGGCAAATCGTTAAGCTAAGGATGGCTAAGCACAACATTCTATAAAAATCTATCAACATGTGATGCTTGAATTGATTTCATTTGGTCCATGTGGAGGGAACTAACAATGCCACGAAAGCATGGATCTTAAAACATTAGATAGCCAATAAAAATATTGAGGGGCATGTAATAGCATAAAGAAAATGTGACTAGAAGTTTGTTTTGACACATCGTTGCATTTTCTGTTGGTGTCAAATGACAAAAGCATTTCTTCTACATTTGACGCAAGTTGTTAGCCAGAAATGTGTATGTTACTTCAGACCTTGAGTTTTGTCTTTTAACCTAATACAAGATTTTAAAAAAGTGACACAGACACTAAATTTGATATACCTCAATAAAATTGGTGTAGTGCAACTCCTCCCTAACTCCTCCTATTGACACTTGGCAAAACTATCAAGCTGACACATTTGGAGCCAAGCCCTTGAAACATTGAAGCAAAGAGATGCAAGATGAAAACAATGCAAATTTGCATCAATTGTGCTCCAAATATTCCTTACTACATCACACCATTATCTTAACTCATTTACTTATTAGTCCCCAGAATACAAACTGATTTTTATAGGGACGTTTAAAAATCCTGTAGATGAACAAAATATATTTTCAAATGAATTCATACGGCCTTCTGCAACAAAGACTCAATAAAACATGTTGTGTTATGATATGTACTGCTAAGAAAAATAGCAAAGCAAAAGCTCCGGCGCTCAAAGATTTCTACCATAATGTCAGTGTCCCTCTTTACAAAAAAAAGACTGATTCGATGTCTCTTCTGCTTTCTTTCTGAAAAAACATTCCTCGTCCCAATGTAAGTGAATGGAAGACATGAAGAACTTCCTTATTTTTCCTTTCAACTCTCTAATAGATACTTTTATATAATAATAATAATTGTTTGTTCTTGTATAGCGCTGCTAGTTTTACATAGCGCTTTACAGACATATTGCAGACACAGTTCCTGCCCCGAGGAGCTTACAATCTATGTTGTGGTGCCTGGGGCACAGGGAGATAAAGTGACTAGCCCAAGGTCACAAGGAGCTGACACCGGGAATTGAACCAGGCTCCCATGTCAGTGTCGTTACTCACTGAGCCACTCCTTCGCCCACTCTATGTTGTCCATTCTAACTACAGAGAGCGAGAGGTTCCAAATCACATTATTTAGTGCCACTTAGACTGGAGACTTCAGTCCTCGCTAGGTGAAGCATTTGAATGACTTCCAAGCAGTTTCTCATTTCAGAGCAATGTGCAATACAACATAATTGGTAACAACACTGAGATATGTTTCCTACGGTATTACCAGTGGCATTGAAATCATAAAGTTTACCTACAGTACTTGTAGCAGTAACGGATTGCACCTTATCAGTGTCCTTATGACAGCCAGTGGCTCTATGGACATACCCGGTAGGTCATACGAAAATGTTCGTTTCCCAGGGACTGATCAGGCTGAGAAATCAGCCTGATCGAAACAGAAATAGAGTCAGTGGGCAGTCAAGCGGTGGCGGCTGAAGCAATAACATGATCAGAAATGCTGGAGGTCCAGTGGGACTCTGGTACCTACCGACCGACATCCGGCACGCAAAAGGTTACAGTTATTACTATTATACTGTATTTGTACAAATAGCAGTGCTACTGTATATTAAACATACAAACATATGAGGATCCTGTATTTGTGTGTGTTGATATAGAGCACGAGTGGCCAACTCCAGTTCTCCAGAGCTACCAACAGGTCACGTTTTGAAGAAATCCTGCTTCAGCACAGGTGACTCAATTAGTGCCTAAGTCACAATGACTGAGCCACTGATTGATCCACCTGTGCTGAAGCAGGGATATCCCTAATACCTGGCCTGTTGGTGGCCCTTGAGGACTGGAGTTGACCACCCCTGCTCTAGATGCAGGAAAGAAGAAAAACTGTAAAACATTAGTCAATTCTGTCTCATTCATTAGGGGAATAAAATGATTCCTTCCTGACTCCAGTAACAGCAATCAAATGTCTCCCTGAAACAACTTCCAAATAAGTTCAACTTATTTGGCAGATCTCTGTATATTTGGTATATCACTGCATACCTTTCCTGATCTTAAAGATATCTATTGTATCTGCCATCATAGTCTCCATTAGTAGTAAATTCCACATTTTAACTGCCCTTACTGGAAATAACTTTTCCTTTGCTGCTGGTGAAATCTCCTTTCCTCCAATCTCAAAGGATAACCCTGTGTTATTTGTACTGTGCTTGTAATGAAAAGTTCCTTCAAAAAGGTATTTACTATGAATATATTTGTAAATAGTAATCATAACCCTTGTTAATGCCTCTTTTATAATGTAAACAAAGCTAATTTGGATAGCCTTAGACTGCGTTTATAGTGCTGTCGCCGGCGACAGACGCAAAAGCGACGGTGACGTCACGCTGCGGTTGCTATAAAAGTCAAATTGACTTGACTTCCAGCGACCAATCCGTTGCTCTGTCGCGCCGTCAAGCCGCGCTTACTATAAGCGCACACAACGGCTTCAATACATTTGTTTTGAAGCAACGTTGCGTCGCTGTCGCCGGCACTATAAGCGCAGCCTTAGACTTTTTTGGGGGGAGGAAGGGGTTTCATAGGGTGGAGATTGGTGCAGCCACAGAGCTGGTCCCAATGGGGCTGGAGGGGGAGGGAGTTGGATGTTAGAGGTATGGGAGTAGGCTTCCTTGGAAAGCTAAGTGTCCTACCCAAAGATGTTTCTCAAGGTATATTTCATTTATTTAAGCACAGCATGCAATTAGAATAAATAGTACAGTGTTCGCCTCAGTCTGATGAGAAGCACCATGGTCTAGACAAACAGTGTCACCCAAAGCACTAGAATATATATATTTTAAATAGCATTATCCCTACTTCATTCACACGTCATTCTTGCACACACTATCCCTGCCCTGGCTTTATCTACTGTGATTAATTTCCCATATATTCTTTATCTTCAGCATTCTTTGGGATAACGTGTATAAGGGGTATTTCTTCTTTCCTGACACTATATCCAGTGTCTACAGCTACTACCTATATAATGTATTTTCTGGGAGGAGGGACAGTTGAGAGATACATTTTGCTTCTCTGGAGATTTTCTTCCATTCTGTCTTTTTCCTTACAGCTATAGAGATCAACCTTTATGGTCCCATATGTTCTAGCCTCATACTGATCATTATCCCCTTTTGTTCAAGAAGGCAACACACCAGGTCATACTTAGCCTTTGTTATAGGGGTTCCACAGCCAAAGTCCAACAGATAATATTACAGAATGTGTGATCTGGTGCTACAGAACTTGTATACAGTAGGAGAAAAAAAAGTGTTGCAGGGAAAAGCTCCTGATTACCAAAGTGAACCCCCAAAAAGACAAAGGACATGTTCAGACTCTGCAGTAACTGACCTATTTTTTCATGATGTAACTACAGGCTCGACCGAGAACGCCACTAACATAAGCTAATGTAGCCATCTAACCCCTGGCTGCTAAAACCCTCTGCCTAACATTGTATTGTATGTCTTTATTTATATAGCACCATTAACGTACATAGCGCTTATATAAGCTTTGGTATCAGCGCAGGCAGTGTTAGGGTTAATCTTGCTCTTGCTGCAGTAAGTAACACCCTAGTAGTTAAAGGAGGGGTGGACCCACGACTGTGGTACTGCCCACTAACCGGGGCTAAGACCTGGGACCCTCCCCTGGTAATAAAAAGGGTCTGCAGCTCAAATTTAAAGGTTGTTGTTGTTGTCTCTTGTTCGGGAGCCGGGGATCTGGTTCTGCCCCCTCCCTCAGGGGAGTGGGAGCTGATACCCCTTATCCTATCAGGGGTAAGCGAGCTGGGGAGAGACTCCTTGGGTTGGCTCCAGGGACCAAGAAGATAAGTGGTATGCTGTGACCCAATAAAGACCGTTGTCATACTCCTGCCTGAGGATGCAGTTATTCATGGGGGAGGGAAGAGAGTTTTCCTACAGGGACTGCACCAATCTAAGATAGGACCTGGAGGATGGAGGCGCTGCACCAAAGAGAAAGACGATAATATCCAAAAGCCTGACCTGTTGATCCCCAATACCATCGGTGGACGCTCAGAATCCTGAGAACCTACAGGTGAGCAGCACTACACCAGGTAGCAACCACCAAATCTCCCGTACGGGGGCGTGGGGGAGGGAGGGAGGGAAAGGGTGTTACACTAACATAAAAGAACTTGGGGAATCTATGATGCTATGAATGAAATGAGCTGTTGAACATACCTGCAAAGCAATACGGAATAGGATATCCTGCAAATAAATTCCAGGCATAATTGTACAGTATTTGAGTGGTCCACAATGGCAATGACACATGCCGTATAAGACAGAAATGTGGAAGAGTCACTGTTATATAAAATATCTGGAAATAAATCAAATATATGCCATAGTCAGTGAGCATCAAAGTAAATATTAGTTCTGTATTTAATAGCAGTTATTAATAAAACATTTTTGTGATCATGTTAGTGAGCTAAGACAAGACAAACTGAATATTCTTACAGAGCACTATATTGCCGGTAGTCATATATTACGTTTAGACAGAGTTGTCTACAGCAGGGACGCTGAACTCCAGTCCTCAATCCCCCCCAACAGGTCAGGTTTTCAGGATATGCCAGCACAGGTGGCTCAATCAGTCCCTGCTTCAGCACATGTGGCTCAATCAGAGGCTCAGTCTTTGACAGAGACTCGGAATTAACCACCTGTGCTGAAGCTGAGATATCCTAAAAATCTGACCTGTTGAGAGGGGCTTGAAGACTAGTGTTGAGCACCCCTGGTCTATAGAATCATTTCATATTATGTATTTATCACATATTGTTCTTTTGCCACTCCTTTATACATCTGTGTGTTATTAATATGGAAATGTTGTACACATCATTTAAAAAAAGGAAGAAAATTAAAATTGGACGACATATCTATAGAGAGAGAATTAACATAAACTGTTCTACTCAAAGACCATTCACGTTTATCAAGATCCTGGATGTGAACATTGAAATTAATACATTGATTGTGTCACTTTAGCTTTCTCCATTGTAGAACAAAAGGTGTACAAACAGCGCTTATACAATCAACAAATGATAAAACCTTAGATAAATTGTCCGAATGGTAGTCCTGGAGCTGCCTGTTGAGATTGTTCTGGTATCTTGCACCCAGACTTGAATTTGTGGACAAAAGCAAATTCCTCTGGCGCTGAGGTGGGGACTTGAATTTTCTTCGTATAGACTGTGACCTCAGGAAAAAACAAAAGACAAAACATGCAGGAAGCCTGCAATAGTGTATTACCCAAGGGATACAAAACATATATATAGGAGCAATTTATTGATTGAATATCTATAAAATATACATAAAAATATACATGAAAATATACATAAAAATTAATAAAATATTTGAACCAGTGCTTGGCACTGACTGGTGATGTGAACAAGCTGCTTGCACACTATCACAGTGGGAGGCTTGAAATTTGTGTCCAAGACTTCTGATCTTTGCTCCGCCTGGTAAAAATTGAAAACCTACTCACCAGATGTGAATAGGTCAAATGCACTGGTTAATGGTCTTTAAGGCCGGGATGCACCGTCTGCCTGGCGGTGTTTGCGTCTCCTGCTGCCGGGATCCTATCTCGTGCTCCGTCGTGAATCACTTCATGGAATGCACCCGATCCGCTCGTGCAATGACGTCACCAATTCTCGTCCACTGCTACGGTGTCCCAACAGTACCAAAAACCATCCAACGCGTTTCGAAAGCTCTATTGGTGTCTTTCTTCGTCAGGGATATCATTCTCCATACATATTTCTCCATGTTTAAGAGCTATCCCAAAAGATTGTAGTTGGGACATCAAGTAGCTTGTACAGCTAAGAGCAATGCGTTTCATTCTTTTGCTCTCAGCAGGTTAAACCTCTGAAGCTGACTTAACGTAGGTACTGGACAATGTGACATGTTATGGACAGGGCCTCGGCCAATGAGATTGGACTCCGGAGAGGCGGGACTAAAGAAGTAGCTCTCTAAGGCCTCTGCTATAGTGGAAGCGGGCACGCGTCTGGGCGCAGTGCTCGCTCGCCAGCAGCAGGAGAGATTTCCTGTCCTGCAGCCAGAGGCGACGGGGGCATGTCAGGGGTGTGGCCGTGACATCACAGAGCAGGTTCGCCCTCAATCGGCGAACCGCTCCCGTGACCCGGCCGTCGCGTGGAAAATTCAAACTTGCTTGTTGCGTGAAGTACCGGTCTCCCTGTCACGCTTGTGCACATGCGCGAACTATACATAAATACATTGGCGTCCTTGTGTTTGTTTTGGGCATGAGCTACGTCGCTCATGCTGTCTCCTGCACTATGGACGCAGTCTTAGACCACGGCCATGTTGCTTGCTCGCTGACGCGCGCCCACTCAGCACTGAGCCCCTACAGTCGCAATTAGAGCGGCTTTAGTAGGGGCTCGCCTACGCTTACTCAAGCGCGCGGAAGCGTAGGTCTTAGAGAAATTTAAAATTTGCCGGCGCACAGGGCCGGTCACGTGAGCGGTTCGCCCAATGAGGGCGAACCAGCTCCGTGACGTCACTGGCCCGCCCCTGGCCCGCACCCTGAGGGCGCGCAGGGAAAGCACCCGCAAAGGTAAAAACATGAATAAAGTGATAGTCATATAAAATGTTCTACCCATAGGTGATATAAATATGTGTAGCCAGGTCTCCCCAGCGCTACCGCACCCCCCTCACCTGACTGCCGATCGCGGGGGCCGCCGCGTCCAATGGCGGCTCCGTTCGGCAGTGGCAGGGGAGAGGGCGGTCAGGTCCCGGCTCGGGGGTTGCCCCGGCCGCACGCGCATCTCAGGGCTCCCGGCGCTCCCGGAGCCGGGTGGATAGGGCGCCGCCATTGCGGAGAGACTCGCGCATGCGCAGTGATCGCGCGAGGGCAGGAAGAGCCCCAGAGACAGGGCAGAGTCGCGTATGCGCAGGAGAAGCGCGCACGCGGCCCCAACGCTATAGCAGCCTCATGGGAACTACAATTCCCAGGAGGCATAGGGAGACAGGCACCAGGTGCCTGATAGTGGCCAATAGGGCTGGAGGAAGCTCAGCCCGGGAAAAGAGATACATTTCCCGGGCTTTGCATGAGTCACGTCAGTTGGAGCAGCGGAGCTGAAGGGGAAGGAAGGATGCAGGGAGTGAGTGCAGCTCCTGCATCCAGATAGGTACCCTCACCCTCCAGGTAGGCCCCAACTCCCCACCAGGTTAGTGGGTAACTGATAAAGGACGGCCCTAGATAGGGAGGTGACCCTTAGTGTATATAAGGTGCAGGTTTGGCAGTGCCACAGCGGGTAGTGCTGTGCGCACTGGCAAATAGGCACAGCGTGTGTGCAGTGGATGATTTGCTGCGGGATCCAGGTGGCTGTGTACGATTGCCAGCTGTGTGTGTGTCGCTGCATGTGCTGGGCGCAGTGTGTGCAGCGTGTGTGAATGTCTGCAGGCTGACAGTGAGAGCGGTGTGTCTGCTGCAGGCTGTTAGGAGTAGCGAGTAGCTAGATGTTAGGGAGGATTAGGGACTTGGGTAGATAAGGGAGTGGGGCAAGTTATTAACCCCGCAGGCCCTAGGAGTTTCCCCCAAGTCACCTCAGGTTGCGGTTCATCAGGGACAGGACCTAGGTTAGGGTTCCTGTCACTTTAGGGTTAGTTAGGGATAGATAGGGATAGCGGCGGCTGCTGTTCCCGTGAGACGGTGTGTTACCGAGAGACGGTTGTGTTCCCGTGAAGCGGTGGGACCCTCGTTGGGGTTCCTGGAGAATATCACCTGGATAGGATCAGACGGATGCATCGCACGTCTGACCCTTTGAGAAGCTTGTTGCTGACCCGAGCACCGGAGTGCTCGGAAGGTATTATGTCATCACATGTGCACCCTAGAGGTTTTAGTGACTGCGCAGTCACCCAGTGACTATCTCTGTAGGAGTACGGGACATTGGGTGGGGTTCTTGGGACACTGGGTGGGATCACCTGGTGTCGGGGAATCGTCCTGCGAGACGTCACTGTCAGTGTCTCCTCGTGAGAGAGACACTGGTTATTATATTATTTGTAAGTAAAGTAGTTATATATAATCACTGTGTGTGTAGTTTCTTATTGGGTTCCTATGTAGGGTTATTCTACATTTCCATAGAATCCTACATAGGTGGAGGCGCTGTAAACGAAGATCCGTTCCAGAGGATTCACCCCAGGCTCTCATTAGCGGAGGCTCAGACCTCCTGTGAGCCTGCAGGTATACGCACCACACCGGTAACACTACATGTTCTACTCACCCACACTACATATGAGATTGGGTGGGGTGGAATACCCGTTACATATGTATAGTGCATTCCATAAATACACCCAAAATAAAGGGGGAAAAGACCAAATTAAATACTGATAACTGCAAAAAATCATTACCAGCATATGTGTAACGGATTTTCTGACTTGGCTGACCCACCCAATCTCACATTGGCCCCTGTGGTCTAACCAGTCCCCATTACATGGTCGTGTCTGGTGGTGCACCTGTTGGCAATAGGACTCCTGAGTCTCCCACATGATGTTGTGTGGGGAATGTCAACCCAGACAGGCAGCTGAGGTAGTGTGCGTGAGTCCTACCTACATACAGTGCAGTGCCTCCACCTCATCAGGATCTCTGCGTCTGCAAGGAGATGGTTCTGATGAGGAACTCCTCTGTGGTGCCTTCCGCTGTGGAGTAACTTCACACTCACACATTGGGGTTCTTGTGAACAAGGGCATCTTTATTGGTGGTATAGGCAGACTGCCCCTGGCAGCAAACAGCTTAGCCGCTCATCTTCTTCAGTACTCTCCTTTCAGAAGATCTGCCCTCCCAATGGAGTTGGATCACCTCTCCCCTCAGGGAGATCACCACCTGTGCCAGGTCCATGGACAGCCTTACTGCTGCAGGTATCACTACTTGCTATAGAATCACTCTTAATTATCACACTTGACCTTGAACATAGACTTGCACACTAACTTTGGGCAGTGCTGTGTCTTATATACCAAGGAAATGGCACCACCTCCTGTGTCACTAACAATGGACCCAAGATCTGTTACCACTCCCCTCATGTACATATGACACCTCACCAGGGTGTGAGGGCAAACCTCCATGATTGATGCTGGCAACCCTGTATACTTACCAGGTTTACTGCCAGCATGAGAGAGAACTGTATACCATTTTTACCACATGGCTACGTTTGTATATAAATAAATAAATGACAGTGACTTAGTGCAGCCTTAAAAACGGTCACTAGTACCGTGTGATCAATAGTAAACAGTATAAGGTGCAAATAAGTAACAAATGAACTGGTGCAGTGCTCAATTGGTGAAATAAAGCGCCCACGTCTGTATCCTCCATACACACTCTTCAGTTTCTGTGTTTACCCTAACAAGTTCACAGTGAAGCATCCCTCCTCTTGGTGTGTTTCATCAGAGGTGTTTGGTCGCTCCTCAAGTTCCTACTAATCATCTGTAGCCAGGTCTCCTTTCAGGAAGCAGACACCCCCCCTGCTGTCCCTCGTTGCGGCCGTTCGTGGGGAGGTGTGGGGGCATGTGTGCGAGCGGCGCGCTTTTCCCTGAAGCGGCCGGTTGCCAGGGACACACGCGGCCCGTTGTTAGGGCTGCGGTCTCGTTGCCGAGGTCCCGGCGGCTCGCAGTATAGGATGCCGCCATTGCGCATTGACTCGCGCATGCGCAGTGATAGCCAGGCGCCGGGAGGACCCCAGAGAGATCGCGCATGCGCAGGAAAGCGCGAGGAGAACCCGCGAAACCCTAGCCTACCAGGGAAGGCTCTAAGCAGGGACTACGAGTCCCATGAGCCTCTGTACACCCCACATGATGCCAGGGAGCCAATAGGGCTTAGGATCTCCCTGCAGAGAGATACATTTCGCGCGCTGAGCCCACGCTAGTTAGTTGGAGCTGGGAGCTGGAAGGGGAAGGAAGGGTGTAGGGAGCGAGTGAAGCTCCTGCACCAAGTAAGGTGCCCCATATCCCAGGTAGGCCCCAACTCCCCACCAGGCTAGTGGGTAATTGATAAGGGACGGCCCCAGGTTAGGGACTCTGCCCTTAGATGTGTGTGTGTGCTGTCTTGTCAGAGTCACGGCTGTCAGTGCTCTGAGGTCTGACAAGAAGGCACAGTGTTTGTGCAGCACGTTTGCTGCACGCACCCAGCAGGTTGCAGTGTGTTGCTGCAGGCGCTGGGAGTACTAGGTAGTTAGAGTCAGGACCGGGAAGAGCTAGGGGAACGGAGTAGGCCAGTAACCCCTTAGGTCCCAGATAGGTCCTCACTCCCCAGCTTGTGGTGCTACAGGGACAGGCCCTAGGTTAGGTACCCTGTCACAGTAGCGATAGTGTTAGATAGAGAGCGCAGCGTCCGCTGTGTCCCTAAGAGAAGATTTGGGCTCAAGTCTGTTCCCACAGAGACTATCTCCAGGGTGGGATCGGCCCTGGCGGACCCCGTGCAAGGAACCACAGGATCAGACGGAATCACCGAGTGACAGATCCTTTTCGAAGTGCTTGCAGGCCCGAGTGCAGGAGCACTCGGCAGGTACCCCATAAGTGCACCAACAAATCCTAACATTCTCATAACACCTAGTGGCAGCGCTGACCACGGGACAAAGGGGTTGGGCTGTGGGCACCGTGTGGGGATGTTATAATATGTTGATGTTATAGGGTTCATATGCTCTTAAGTAAAGGTGTTGTGGAAGCGTCCTGCGCGACGCCGTAGTCAGTGTCGCCTCTAGAGAGGGACACCCGTTATTCTGTGTATGGTATTTGTGTCGTATGTTCCCAAGTAAAGGTATTAGTTATTATACAAATAGGTGTGCTAGTTATTTGTATGTGTCCTGCGAGGAACAATTCCTGCTCTGCTAGGAACCATCGCAGGTGGAGGCGCTGCACCGAGTACAGGGTTACTCCTAATATAATTGCCCCAGGTTCCCTGTAGGCGGAAGCTCAGCCCTCCTGTGAGCCTAACAGGTAAAGCACCACACCTGGTAACACTAAGTTCCCCGCACCCACACTATATCTGCGATTGGGTGGGGTGGAATACCCGTTACACATCCATAATTGTATATTATTATAGGTGTGTAGCCAGGTCCCCTCTGGCTCCCCGGTCCTCCGTTTCCCCCCCCCCCCCTTACCTTCGCTGCTGTTGTGGGTGGTGACGGGCTTTCCAGCGGCGCCCCTTGCACTATGCCAGTTAACCCTATAGGCCCCAGATAACTGTTACCATTGCCCCAGTAATGTGGTTGCTTTAGGGACAGGCCCTACGTTAGGAGTTCTGCCCCTTTAGCTGTTTGAGACAGTGAAGATTAGGACAGTAAAAGGAGATGAGAGTTATAACTGTGGAGAGACACAGTTAGCATAGTTAAAAAGGAACAGTTCTCATTATCCCTTAAAAAGTGATAATATTATTACAGTATTATTATTTATTAGCTCAGGCAGTTAAGGGAGAGACCCTTGAGGAGATAGGAGTGAATTATTGAGCTAGTACAGCAGTGCGTAAACTGTGGGGTGCGACCCCCAGGGGGGGCGTGAGACAGCTGGCGGGGGGGCGCGGGGTTTACAGAGGCCCCGTGCGCTTCCCGAAGGCACTTAAATTAAGTGCCGGGGGAGCTGCAGGGCCTCTGTAAACCTTACTTACCTAGGCTCCGGCTGCTTCCTTCCTGCGTCACCATGGCCATTAGGTCCGAAAAGAAAGGCCAGTCCCGACCGAGCACAACGGGGGCAGGGAGCCAAGGAGCGACTCCTACTTCGAGGTAAGCCTCCTGACCTTTTACCTGTAGCCGGATTTTGGCCGTCGGATAGCGTTTTACATCACCGTGTATACATTCTATGCTCCATGGGGAGTCAAAAGAATACACGTTGGGCGGTAACAGTTCCTGGAGGACCAAAGTTTTCCCAGAGCCTGAATCTACAAGGGCCTGGGCGGTGTTTCCCCCAATCAGGGCTGGAAGTAGCCAGGGCTTGTAATTTTCCCCAGTAAAAGCCGAGGCGACGGTTCTGCTGAATGAACAATCCATCAGTGGACAGTCCACATACCGGTGGCCTTGTTCTCCGCAGGCGGAATATGGAGAGGGTTCCCTCGCAGGAGGGGCTGTGGATAGCGCTCCGCTGGACCGGTTACTGGAGACCAGGCATCTGGTGGGTCCTGTGGGCGACGTCCTCGGAAGTTCCTCTCACTTTGCGACGAGCCGACATCCGGAAGGAGATGAGGGTCTCTGCGGGGACCAGCATTTGGACGCCGTCCTTGCTGGAACGACTGCTCCTTCCTTTGGACTTGGCAGTTCCGTGACGGGCCGTAGGTTCCCCATTGATCTGACCTCCCTCTTTGGGCGTCCGCAAGTGCCGGTGGAGTCGGGTCCAGGACACTCTCCTGCTGCTCAGCCCCAAGGAAGTTCTCCACGAGTCGGACCACCAAAGCAGCGTGGCGTTTTACCCACAAGCGTGCGGAAGGGGGTATTATTTGTAGAAATTGTTCCAAAACCACCTGCTCAAGAATTGCCTCCTTAGTGCACTCCTCGGGTTGTATCCAGCGCGTACATAAGTCCAATAATCGCTGAGCGAGGACCCGGGGTCTCATCTTAGCGGTGTACTTCATGTTCCGGAACTGCTGCCGGTAGGTCTCTGGGGTCAGACCTAAGCGATCCAGTATGGCGGCTTTTACTTGGCGGTAGTCCATTGCCTGATCTGCTGGGAGACCCTGATATGAGGCCTGGGCTTCTCCTATGAGGAGCGGGGCCAAAGCAGTTGCCCAGCAATCTGTAGCTCAGCCCTGAGCTTCGGCGACTCTTTCAAAAGTCAGTAAAAAAGCCTCTGGATCCTCGTTCGGAGCCATTTTCCTCAGGAGTATCGGGGGTCTGTTTGCAAGTTCTGGACTGGCAGACTCCTGGAATTGGGTCAGCAGCTTGGCCATTTGCTCCTCCTGTGCTGCCTGCTGCTGGGTTAGGAGCTGGGTTTGCTGCTGCAAAAGTCTTTCATCTCTCTTTGCTTGCAGCCGGGCCTGCTCCGGCATTAACTGTCCCTGCTGTTTGGTCTGCTCGCACAAAAACTCTTTAAAAAATTCTTCCATTTTTTTCATTCTTGTGTGTATGTATGGCCCTTTAACTGCAGGGGCCTTTCAAAATCCTTCCCAATTCTTGACACCATATGTTGCAGGGTACATGCAACTACACACGTGGGTTTCTTGACAAGGCTGTTTTATTTTGCCTTGAAAAATAGACAGCACACAAAACAAAAATAGCTCTTTTTCAGCAACAAACGAAAATGGCTTTTCCTTCAGCAAACCGAACAAAACAGTTTCTCTTTAGCAGACAGTTTATATATATGCAGATACCCTTTTTCTATGCAGGGGACAGACAGTTCACAGTTTCACTACTTTGCTACTCAGACCTTGTTTTCAGGAATCACTTTAGCAGCTTACTCCTCTCTCATCAGGGAGTGGCTCAGTGAGTAAAAGACACTGACTGGCACTGAGAGTTTGAAGGGGAGCCTGGTTCAATTCCTGGTGTCGGCTCCTTGTGACCTTGGGCAAGTCACTTTATCTCCCTGTGCCTCAGGCACCCAAAACATAGATTGTAAGCTCCACGGGGCAGGGACCTGTGCCTGCAAAAATGTCTCTGTAAAGCGTTACGTATAACTAGCAGCGCTATACAAAAACATGCTATATATATATCATCAACAGCCTCCATCTGTCTACAGCCTGGGTTTTAACACACCTTGATTAGGCAGCTGGGATCCAACTAATTATCCTGAGGTTCCCAGTTGAAGTTAACCTAGTCAGTGCTGCACTGCAGACTAGACATAGGTTTTCCAGGCACATAACTGGTGGCTTTTGTTTACCCTGTCACACGGTTGTACCTCCCTTTTTGTATATAGTTGATTATAGAGGATCAGTCAAATATATTAATTGGGTTGCTATTATTACTATATGGATCATGCTACATTATCCTTTGTAATGTAACATAAAATTATGATTACAAATATTAAAATATTTAGCCGTATATAAAACTTCATATAGTATGTAACACATATCCCCTCCTCCGGGAGATGTTGGTGCTACATGGAGTGCGGTGGTGCATACCTGCTGGCTCACAGTAGATCTGGGTCTCCCACATGGTGGTAGGGGATGTCAGAACAGGCTTGTGGGGTAACAATTGAAAAAATGCTAGAATGAACAGGACTCACTGTGGTTGCTTCCCCTCATACAGAGGTAAAAGGAAGGGTTCACAGTATAGGGTTGGGACCTGCATTAATTTTGGTTTACCTTGACGTGGTATGCTGGCTTATGACGCTTTGGCCAAAGGGTTTAACTAAATAACCAAATAAATATTCTTATTATTGAAGTATGTAAACTTTATACTTATTACTTTACATGTTTTGTCAATTGGAAGTAGCATTGGGGACCCCTGTTTTTGGTTTGTATACATTATCCACACTCAGTAGCACTCTTATTGAGATATATATATATATATATATATAATGTATGTAGCCCCGGTCTTGTTTTTCACTCACTGACCCCCCTCCGCGAGTGCCGAGTGGTCGCGGGTGCCGCCGGAGGCAGCGACGGACCCGCCGGCACTTCGCAAGGGTGGGGGCCAGTGCAGGCAGCGCTCGGCTTCCCTGGAGCTCCGGCGGCGCACCCGGCTAGCGGGGGCCGCCATGACATGTTGCGCGAGCGTGCGCGGGATCGCGCATGCGCAGATGGAGACAGAGCGTCCCGGCAGCCCTTAGGAAGTCGCGCGAGGGCAGGTACGGCGAGGAAAAGGTTGCGGCGGCCATTATGCGTTCGCGCATGCGCAGGGCAAGTGCACACGCGGCCCCAATGCTTTAGCAGCCTCCTGGGAACTACAACTCCCAGGAGGCATAGCGAGGGAGACACCAGATGTCTCATAGGAGCCAATAGGGCTGGAGGATTCTCAGCCCAGGAGAATAAGATACATTTCGCGCGCTGTGAACGGCAGTTGGAGCTGGGAGCAGGAAGGGGAAGGAAGGGTGCCGGGAGCGAGTGGCTCCTGCACCAGGTAAGGATCCCCAAGTCCCAGGCAGGCCCCAATCCCTGTTAGGGTAGGGGGTAATTGATAAGGGACGGCCCGAGATAGGGAGCTTGCCCTTAGGTGTGAGAGGGTGCAGGCTTGTCAGTGGATCACGGCTGGTAGTGCAGTGAGCGCTGACAAGTAAGCACAGTGTATACAGTGTGTTGCTGTCTGCAGGTTGACTGCGTGTGTTGCGGTCTGCAGGTTGACTGCGTGTGCGGTGTGTTAGTGCTGCATGTTGTTGCTGCAGGTTGTTTCTGCGAGGCTAGTTACAGTTAGGATTGGGACTTAGTTAGTTAGGGGAGTGGGACAGGTCATTCACCCCTGTAGGGCCCTAGGAGTTTCCCCAAAGCCCCCACAGGTTGCTGCGCTATAGGGACGGCCTGCCGGCCGCTACCGGCACGCCGAGCCGTCTCTGTGGGCACGCCTTTGGATTTCGCCGTCAGGGGGGAGGAAGCCGCTCAATGCACCCGGCGGAGCCTGGTCTCTATGGCAACCGCGCGGCACGATGACGCACCACGAGCGGCCGGTCGCGGAGTGCGAAGGGGGGGGTCAGTGACGTAGAAGCTTGGAGGGAGGTGGAATGGAGGAGGAGCCGTTAGGACGCCCACGCGGCCCCGCCTCTCGATCCCACCGGGGGGTTCTTGAAGCCGAACGATATTTCAGCGCGGGAGGCTTGATGGTCTGAAAGCGCAGACGCGTAATGACGCAGAAGGGGCCGCGGCCTCCATTTAAAGAGACAGGCAGCGGGAGGGTGCAGGAGATGAGAGCGGCTGTTGAAGGCAGTCCTTTGGATTTCGCCGT